>NC_061119.1:175271557-175379579 GCF_002878395.1 Capsicum annuum
GAATGACCAAAACGCCCCTAAGAATCAAATAATTCTCGAATCTATCCTTTGGTGGACTATTTTGATAGTCTGAAGTACATCAACCATAATGTTTTACTTTGATATCCAAAATGAATAAAACCAATTTCATTAGAAAGATGACTCTCATATCTTTCCATTGATATATAGTATCTAACCCAAATCATTGTGTATGAAGAGTTATGATCGTTTGAAGTTGACCTAAAATTTTGCTTTTGATAGGCTAAAGTAGATTGACCATAACTTTTTGCTTTGATAGACAAATTGGATGAAACCAATTTCATTGGAAAGAGAACTCACAGATCTTTGTGTTGATATAGATTAGATCACCTGATCATTATGTATAAGGAGTTATAATCATTTAAAGTTGGAGAAAAAATACGCCAGGCCTCAGTACTTTTTCCTACACGTTTTACTCGTCACAGTTCTATCGGAATGTTCATAACTCATCGCTCAGGTGTCCGTTTTGGATGATCCACATATCATTGGAAATATTATTTGATACTCTACGAAATGGTGAGTTATAATCTAAGACATTCTACACAAAAAATTTATAATTCATTCTAGAAGATAGAACCCAACATGTTTACGCACAAAATTTCAACAAAAAATTTCCTGGGGTATTACACTATTGGATGATGTAAAGAGGTATTTTAAACACAATCGTATTATTTAATGAATAAAGAGAGTTTGTTTCCCCAACCTTGTATTAGTGAACGAAGGGAGTTGTTTTCCCCAAGTAAATGGAAAATTGTTTTGCATAATGTTGTTACCTTGCAAGTGTAGTTGGTATGACGATACAAATAATGTATGCCTTAATGTGAAATATGGTTCATGATTGGGATTGTGTGATAATTGCTTTAACTAAACTCTAATAAGGGTTGTGTAGCTGAGTTATGAAAGTGAAAATCCCAGTGACCGATACTTAAAATGCATTTGCCGATGTAGGAGTTAAAGTGACCAGGATGATTCGAGCCCCCCTTGTTATTATTATTTCATGATTAGGGAGTTTTGATTTCCCTAAAAATCATTACATTATTAGCTACTTAAGTCACCTTAGCATATGTTGAGAGGTTTGAGACCCTCATGTGCATATATATGAGGTTATTATCTAGCTTGTGTGGCTACATGCATTAGGGAACCATTAGTGGTTGAGAGATGGGACCATATAGCCTGTTTTTACTATATTAAGATGGTTGAGCTACACAAATAAAGTTAAGGTTTGAAAGTGCATGCTAAACCTTATTCCCTATCCCGATATAAAATATATTTATATATATAAACATATATATATATTTATGCATTTGAATATGGTTATGTTCATTGGTGATTTAGTTTAATTTGAGACATTATTTTATCTCTATCCCTGAGTTACATGCTAGTATTCACCCTACTAACTATCTTCGAACGTTGTATCCCAACGCAATGCAGGATTCAACAAAACTTCTTCTTCTCCTACTCAGTTATTATTTATTAATCAAGATTTGAATTGAAGTTGCAAGCTTCCATGCTTTGGAAGGCTCCATTTCAGTATTATGTTTTTTTTTGAGTTATAGACTATTGGTCACTATTTTTAGCTATAGTTAGGGGTATGTCCTGACACTACTGATATTCGGTTTGGTAGATTTTTTGTTGGACTACTATTGACTTGCGATAGTATAGTTTTTGGTAGTTTTAGTTATACATATATCATAATATCTATATTTTCAAGTACTCTTATCTTGTTATATGTTCTAAATTCATCCGATATGGGTGTAAAATGGTCTATGATTTAGGTTGTGAGGGTGGTCTTAGTCTATTGTTGAACTTAATATACCCGTCATGACTAGGCCCTAGTTTGGGTCATGTCAAAGTGGTATCAGAGCCTAGATTTATGGTTAATTGGGTATCCATAAAGCCATGTTGAGTAGAGTCACTTTTATATGTCTGTAGTTCACCACACTTATTAGGGAAAGGCTACAAGGAATTTAGGAATATTTCCCTTTCTTTTATATGTCTGTTGTTCACCAGTCCTCTATTTTCCTTCTAGAGCTCCTCAAGCTGATGTGTCAAATGAAAAATATTGTTAGTTTATTCATATGTTGGCTCAATTGGTAGCTTCTTAGTCTGAGCATGTAACTTTTGTTACACTATCTTCAAGGACCACAAGGGTTGTCCAGTTTATGAGGTTGAATCATCTATATTTTACTAGAGTGGTTGAGGAGGATCCTCAAATTTGGTCAATGAGATTGAGAAGATCTTCAAGGTTATGCCTGCTTCAGATTTTAAGGGTGTGGTAGTTGTTTCCTATCAACTGAAGGTTGTTGCATACTAATAGTATAAGGAATGTGAATAGTCTAGGGGAGATGATGTAGAATCTGTACTATGGGATGATTTCTGTAGTGCTTTTCTAGACTGCTTCTTTCCTTAGGATTTTAGGGAGGTGAAAGAGGAAATGTTTGTTTATCCAAAAAAGAGAAGGATTACGGTAAAGGAATATACCTTGAAATTCCATATATTGTCCTAGTATGATCTGGATTTAGTGTCTAGCATGAGGTCTAGAGAGTAAGGTAACCTTGTTGAACAAGGATATAGATATCTCTAGATTAGTTGTTTATATGTAGCAGGTTGAGGAAAAGAAGAAGAAGCAGGCAGAGATAGGGAAAATACAGAGTAAGAAGTTTAGATTTTCTGATCAAGGTAAGGTCAGCAACAGAGTGGTAGAAATATTGGAAAGTGCTCTAATAAAATTTGGTAGAGTTTTGGTTCATACTTTACAGCTAGTGCTCATTAGCCAATATATTTAGGAGTTCGTCATTCTCAATATAATTGTGAGTATAGGGCATTGAGCGCCCAATATCAGGCAGGTAAGGCTCAGTTAGCTCCATCATATTTTCTTTATAGATTATGCGGGTAGGTGCACCTTGGTTATTATGAAGAGAGAGGAACATATATTTTAAATATAGTCAAATTGGTTACATGCAGAGTTATTGACCATTTAAGGTTTCTTCTAGGGAAATTAAGATTCGTATTAACACTTCATCAGCTCTTGCACCAAAGGGTGCTGCTTCTGCTTCTAGTACCAACACTGGCCAAAATCACATGTATGCTTTTGCTACCCGCCAGGACACTAAGGCACTTCCCGATATTGTCATTGGTATGTTACAAATATTTTCTCATGATGTGTATTTCTTACTTCATCTGAGGTCTACTATTTCTTAGGTTACCCTATTTGTTGTTTTATATTTTTATTTAGGTCTTGAGTGTATTCTTAGTCCACTTTAGAACTAATTGTAATGGCTCATGAAATTCATATTATATGTTTTACTATTCATTATTTATATCTTCAGATTTCGTGTTATTCAAGCTATGTGAGCCATTTCCATTAGCATGCATGATTTTATAAACTATGGTGATGTTGTTTTAAATATTGCATGCATCCCCACATGCTGAGTACATCCTTAAAGTATTGATCCACGTATATGTCTGTGTGCTACATTGTCTTATACTGTAGATTCAGGTGCTCAGTCTCAGCAGCGTTAGTGATCTCCGAGTGTCTTGTCTATATTTTCTCCGTTGGTGAGTCCTCATGGTTCGAAGACCTATTTCTTAAATTTTTAGATTTTTATTAGTTGTTATTACTTTTAGATCATTCGAGTCAGTTGGGGGTTTATCCCAATGACTCTCTAGTTCATTAGTAAGTAGAGGCTTTTCGGACTAGACTAGCGGTTGAAGTGTTCCAGATTGTTTTCAGTACTTGACATTAAGATGATTATTTCAGTTTAGATTTAATATGATATAGTGTTGTTGCTTGACTTATTTATTCTAAAGTACGTGTTAGAAGTAGTAGTAAGCTCAAAGGGTTAGCTTGGGGCTACTTATAGACTTAAGTACCATGTGACATTCCTGAATGAGATTTTGGGGCATTACAGTCGGGTTCTTTTTGGGCCTAATTATGTATCCCCAACATCTACCATTGAATGTGACTACAGATTGAGATTTGCATGGGATAGAAAAGTGATGATAGATATATATCATAGGATACAGAGACTAGATTTTGTAAGATGGATCACCAACCTCAATTCTAATTTAGGAGATAATGCCCCTGGATAGAGGGAAAAAAGAGATTAAGATGGCGAAATTGGATTTTTCCATAAGGTTTTGGTGGACCATGGTTCATTTTTTGTTGTTTCTGACTACTGTGGAAAATATATTCACATGGGACCAAGATGCATTGATCGCAATCTTGATAGTGGGTTATGAGATCAATTTGCAGCGATTATTAGGTATGAGTTACATGATAGAGAATTCAGAGATCTAACCACTATGCCCTTTTTTGCTTCATTTAGTAGTTTTGTAATAATACGGGAGTTCCTAAGATCTAAAATATTGATACTATATTAAATATTACGAGTGTTGCACATATGAGTATGATCAAGGATCCAACAAACCTAATCCTTTCCCAGAAAGCTCTTGCACCTCCTATAGTGATTTTGGTCTAGTCTGAGAGGCCCTCAGGTCTAACAAATCATATTGATAGACTGGAGATATATGTTGATGATATGGGTGATCATGTTGATTTTGAGATGGGCGACTATAGAGATACGCCCTTGATAAGTACTCAAGGAGAGGGGGCCCCACAAACATTTACATGAGCCCCAACTTCCACTTTTGAGATAGTTGGGGCACATTCTATGCCCCTTTATACCTCCATTATAGCTCCAGTACTAGGTTTGATAGTAGTTCCATGTGAGTTTTTACAATGCTTAGTAGAGAACTAGGAAGTGACTAATACACGATCTGAGAATATTGAGATCAAGAGTGCATCTTTGTATAGGCAGATCTAGCCTTAGGTTCTAAAGAGATTAAACACTGTTGAGACTAGGATACAAGTTACACTTTGGGCTGAGATGTTAGAGTTTACTCTTGAGTTGAATGGCCAGGTTGATGTTTTTGAGAGTTGGGTGTCATCTCGATTAAGTTATATAGAGGCTTTTCCCTTAGGTACAATTTGTGAGGAGGTCTCCATAGTACGAGTTGAGTTACGATCTCTTAATGAGAGCTAGATTCTATTTATTTCTCTAGTTTCCCTTTATTTTCTAAGCCTATGCCTCTATAGGACCCTAGATAGTTTAATTTATTTGTAGAGAAGGAGGAGACGGTCCCAGCTGTAGGGAAAAGAGAGAGATAGGACATAGGATCTATAAGACCCCTCTATTCTATTTGGTCAGGAAATGAAATAGGACACCCATGATTCTAGGGCATCCATAATATATAATGTGGTGTGATGAGCTGCGATTGTGATGAGTGTATCCTCTACTAGTGCACTACCCCTCTACCACCTCCAGTCGAGACACCTTTAGAGGGGTACAATCATGAAATAGACGCCTAGTGCATCCATAATATGTCCTCTTTCCCTTACTTTATATAATTGTCAGGCACTGGGGCCATTACGTAGTCTATTATTTGGGGGTGGGGTATACCAAAACCATCGCAAATTTTTATTGCCATTCATCTTTTCCCATCGACCATAGTATGATTGTAGAATCAGTATGTCTAGGAAACAGTATGTCATATTATGTTTTGTTTCGTATTGTGTTGTTATGTTACTAGGAAAAAAATGAGTATCTAAGGAAATTGATGTGTTTTGTTTTGACCATTGTGAATCTGGTTATGGCATTAGGATTAGGGGGATAATTAGTATAGGTTACATTTGCATGAACTAGATAGGTGGTAGTTTGTGATGCAACCCTGTGCCATGTGTGTGTATGATTTTTACTTTGTCCCTTTGTATTTTGAATCTAGAACTTGCCTAGTTAGTCATGCCTAGGTTGTAGAATAGTCAGTTAGGAAAGAATCATAGTCTGTTCTTTTAGGTAGTCCACGTTTAACCTAAATGTCCTTCCAAAACTGAATAAGTATCCCTTGATCCCTATTTTGGGCCTGGATAGACTATTTTTTTATTTTGCCTTTTACTTTCCCATTTTTGTTGAAATGAACCTCAACTCAGGAAAATAACCTAAGATGAGGGTAGCTATCATAGGGATACGTGATCTGAAGTGGGTATGAGCAAGGGTAAATAAGAGAAAAAAATGCTAGGTGTGGTAGAAAAGCAAAAAGAAAAGAAAAATTAAAAAAAAGAATAAAAATAAACCACTCCCAACTTGAATGAGTTGTAAAAGAATAAAAAGTGAGTAATATGGGTGGAATAAAAGAAAATATTATGATAAGTGGACCCCTTAAAGTAAGTATAGTGCCAAGGAGGCTTAGTCACTAATTTCCTATGATAAGTGGACCCCTTAAAGTAAGTATAGTGCCAAGGAGTCTTAGTCACTAATTTCCATATGCATCATACCATCCCCCAAGCCTACATTAATTTGAGTAAAGTCCTATAGAAATTCTAACCCGACTGTCTAAAAGCAAAGGTAAAGAAGCAAAAGGGAATCCTATGGCATTCTATGCTCATTGTTGGAGCTACTTTGTTGGTGTGAGTATCTTATGGTAGTCCCTGGGTTAACAGGAATTATCCTATTGAGTGAGTGTGACTTCTTTGTGTGACACTACATGGGTTTTATTGCTAACTGCTTATCTATTAGAGTAGTGTAACTTATATATATGCATGATTGTTTGTTTCTAATGTAATGCCATATCTTGATTCCATTGTATCACATTGTGTTGCTACATTAATATACATAGTTGGTTTTAAAGTGTTAAAATTGGAGGGGGTAGTGTTTTTTAGGTAAATTTGGTGATTGACTGCCATAGGTGTCTTAGGTTTCTCCTAGCTAAAACTCGTAGTGTTGTTTAGTGTGTTTTAGTTTCCTGAGGTCATGCAAAAATTCTAAGTTGAGGGTGTTGATGTGATATGGTTTCATAGTACTTTTCATGCTCAAAACTATGAAAATATACAGTTACTTAAGTCATTTTTTTAGACATGATTTGTTCTGTGTTGTGTTTTGTAGGAAACTAGGTTTTGGGAGCCAAAAAAAAGAAAAGAAGTGGAAACTAAAGATTTGGACCACCTACATGGGAATCTACGGCCTGTAGGTACTACTTACATGGTATGGGTGCAAGAATAAGTATCAGGAAGTTGATTTACATAGATTCGGAAGATGAGATTTTGGCCCGGCTACCTACGATCCATAGGTGCCGAAACAAGTGTCAAAAATTGAACTTTCAGAGAGATGCTACAGAAGTTTGGACCCTATCACCTATGGACCATAAGTGCCACCTACATAATGTAAGTGATAATGTAGGTGGCCAACGACTCTAATTTTCCTCTTTTATTTTTGTAAGGTTTCTTAGGGTTTCCAAGTAATATATAAATACTCTTTTTTGCATTTTTGTTAGTTTGGGCACTCATACTATTCACAAATATATATTTTGATTCCAACATTGGATTTTTATCTTGGGGTTCTTGTGTTCTTAGGTTTTGGTTGATTTATTGATTTGAGACTTAAGGTTTTCTTCGTCTATTATTGTGAGATTTATTCAATTCTCACTTATGAATTCCATGGATTGTTTCACAACTATGAGCGTCTAATTCCTTTAGCTAGGGTTGTGGGAACCCTGGATGAATAACAAAGTAGGAAAAGTACAATGTTGTTCCTAACCAATATTCTTACATGTGTTGTGATCATCTTCAGTTTAGTAGATTTCTTAGCGGTTGGAAATGTTAAGAACTTTCTTGTATTCACTACTTACTTCAAAAAAGAGGTAGAGATTAGGAAAATAAGATAACGACAGTAATTTAAGATTCACCTCCATCTTATAATTCTGCCATCTCATCTAATTAACTTGAGATTCAAAAGTTAAAAGTTAATCAGGGATCTAGGATAAGGGTTAGTAAGGAGACACTCTAATACTCAAAACATAAAGAGTGAAATTCACTAAAGGCATTCACAAGATGCTTAGTGATGCATAACTTATCAGATTTTGTATGCAAGATATTTGGTAAGTTCACCAAAGCACGATAAACCTGCTATGTTATGAAGCTAGGAGGAATATAATCCTGGTGTTCATTTCAGATTGTTTTCAACCGAAAGCGTTCGAGTTTTATCACTTTCAACTGTTCAAAACAAATCACACATTTACTTTTTTGCACTCCCGTCTGTTTTAACAATTTCAAGAGATAGTTCTGCCCTATTTTATAGGGGTTCGACCCCAACCTAGTTGGGTTGCTGTATTTTGACATTTTTTGCTTCATACTCTTGGAAGTGTAGTTTTGGGGACATCACCCCTAAGAGCCCAAGTTATAACAGTAAGAAAAAACCACATGAAGGCTTAGAAGTGATACTACTATACTCATCATAAGAAGATGTTACCTATATAACTTTAGAAGTGTAAGAATAGGACTAACCCATGAGTACATACCATCCTTGGGAATCAGAAGATGTTAAGCACCAAATTCAACTGGTTGTCAAGATAGTTTGTTCCATTGATTGTCCTCTTTAAGTCTTATTTTTTAATAAGACTTCATAAGAAAGCTACCCACATAATCAAGTCTATCAAGGGAAAGAGTATACCTTTAAGACCATCTCTCCCAAGACATGTTTCTAGAGGCTACCCTTTACACCTTAGGTTAGAAGCTTTGGTGAAACTTACATTGAAGTAATGCTCCTTGATCCCCTTCTTTGAAGAGCATTCCTTGTTGTTGGAAATTTTAACCATACAAAATATAGGTCCATCAAGTGGATTATAAATTCTTAAGAAGGTTTTTTCATCATAGGGACAGGTGCAAACAACATCACCCATATCTCATTTGTCATCTAGACCAATCATTATCACACTAGTGCCACCCTACGATTCATTATCAGGGTAAAACGAAAAGGAATTCCACCCACATATGTTAAGTGAACATCTATTTTCCCCATTGGCACTCTTATTCACCTTTAACATACTTTATACACAAACACATGTATCATTATATTAAAATATATAATATAAAAAGGTGTAACACAAATCAACTTCATCTAATATGTCTTCATGAGGAGAGTCACCCATTAGTTCAAGTACATTAATGTTTTGACCAAGGTTGGGGATACAATATGAAGAAAGGTTAATTATATCACTTACATAACCTAACCTTTGAACATCATCCTTTCTAATAAATGTACAATCATATTCTAAGAAGAGATTTGTGTCATCAGAAACTATGTCATCAAGCCAAAGTAGATTATCAAACAATTTGTAGACTTTAAAAGTGGATACATTTACAATATTATAAGATACTCCAATATGCACACCCCCAATAGACACTCCATCATTGAATAGAATATTTTCCTTTAAAGCACACTCTAAGTCTCATGGTATCTTTGAGAAGAACAAGAACTAGAATTACAATTCTAGAAATCTTGATCCAAATACATAGAATCTACATGGTATTCACATGACTAATCATATCAACACTATAACTAAATTAGCTACCTCTTAATTCATTATAAATTACCTCATTAGTGGTTATCCTTACAACAAATTAGTCGTCACAAAAAACAACATTAGTTGGTAGCATTTCAAGATCACTAGAATTAAACACATGATTGTTGCCCTTAGGACCAACTAGAATGGAACAACATTCCTCCTAAAGATAGAAATTTCCTATTTGACATGCTCTACCACAAAAAATAAATTGAATTACAAGTCTATTCATTAAATAATCAAGTGATTTATCCTTATGTTGTCAAATAAAGGTAGGGTATTATATAAGGGATCATAATTAATACCAAAATTATACAGGCAATCCTTAATTGAGCTCTTCAAATAAGCAAGAAAATCTATGTGGTCTTCACCCAAAGGATCATCCCTTCCATATGATAATTAATTTTATTTAAAGCACAAGTTCCAATACTAATGGACACAAATTGATTTGTAGGATCACTTTTATGATTGACATTATCAACATGAACTAAGGATTCATCATTAACTTTAGAAAGTTAATGTTTATTTAGACCACACAAAGGTAAACTAGTACTCATACTCAAATCACTATCACGCACATTCATAATGTTTGGAGTTTGTACCTTAGGTATTGTACCTTTAAGCTCATATAAAGTTTGTCATTCACCTCGGTTACTAAAAATAACGCACAATTGCTCCTTTTCAATGCATTCAAGTTCATCAAGGTTGTCATATTTTGAGGATCCATACTTATCTTGCCTTTAAGTACACCTGCATAAGTATCAAGACAACTAGGAAAAAAAATAAAAGTTACAAGATTTAGTATATAGTCGTGATAAACCTCTCACATCACTCCATGCAACCTCTTCTTTTTCCATTCTAGAGTAGTAACTTATCATACTGTAACTCTTTTTGATATTTTTTATCTCAATTTCATTAGAGTTGTAAAAAGTGCCATTAATTTCTTTTGAAGGATTTTATACCTTTAAATCAAGCTTCCACTTTGGTGCACAATGAGTGGATGTGCTAACTTGCATGTTCAACTCTATAGCACCAACCTCAGAAAGAGTATCTTACTTTACCTACAAAGAAAACTCCTTATATTTATTTTCAAGAAGAATATTACCCTTAAATAGTCTTTTCAAGTCCTTGGGTTCCATCTCAGTGACCAATTAGGTGATCTTTTCAATTTTCCTTTGTATTAATGCAAATAAGTCATTTATGCTCAAAGTGTTAAGATCCTTAAATGGAAGTGATTCAATTGTGCTCACTTCTCTTGGAGGTGTTGATGGAAAGAAAGAATTCCTATTATAGTCCATGATATACTTTTACCAATCTTGCACATAAGGAACCCTATGATTTTGTAACCATGCAAACCCAAATATACGTTACAAGTATCCATCAAAATTGTATCATACCAACCCTCCTCTTAATATTCTCATAGAAAAATAAGTACCTTTACTTATTGATCAATTCAAAAAATTTTATCTTCAAGTATAGGATCTAGAATCGAATGTAAAGGTAACCCAAGATATTCTACCACATCATGGTATATGAAATTTGCAAAATGTTGATCATCAAGTACAAAATCAAACCCCATGATACCATTTATATTCACTTTTTTTCCAAGTATTCTCCACTCTAGGTGAAGCCTATGTTAGAGCCTTGGATTCTGAAATGTAGTCAATGTGCTTCTTTTATGATCCACTCAACATCTTTACATTGGTCTTGCCCATACATCTTACCCTCCTTAACTAGTATAAGAAGTAATACAAAATGAGAAAGGAAAATCAACCACACCCCTTTCCCTTATATCATAAAATTCTTCCAAGGGTTCATAAGATATATAAGAGACAAAAATAATCCTCACATCATCTTTATGACCATGTTATGAAGTTTGAGAACCTTTATGACCTACATTATTACTATTTGATTCTCTAATAAACTTTTTTACCCCTTCAACGTTACCACAAAATATAGAAGCCCATCAACTCATGTTCATATCTAGAGTATTAGTTCTTACCACCATCTCTTTTATTATCATATGGACCATTACAATTCTCAGAGTTCCCATCATCATATTTATGACCCCATTATTATGCTCACAAAGACCATCATAGCCCTTATAAGGCACATTATTATCATACTCATTGCCCAAGTAGGAATCAAACAAATAAAATCTACCAAATTAGAATATGAGATTGGTTGAGTAAGAATGAGATTACACCCTTATAAGTACCTTAGGTTTCCCAAGTAGAGGTTTTGCTAGCCAAAGTTAGTTTTGGCTTGCCAAACATGAGGTTCGATTGCCACAGTAAGAAGATTGCTTTCCAAAATAGTTTTTCACTTGGAAAAGTACAACTTCACACTACCAAAGTGCTAATATTATCACAAAAGTTGGCTTAGTATCGCCAAACTATCCAAACATTTTTGTAACTCGTTGTGAAGTTTGGTGTTGGTTACTATTCAGTCATAAAAATTTTGTATCAATTACTATTCACTTGCAAAAGTTTTGTAGTGGTTACTATTCTTGCAAAAATGTTTTGCATCAGTTACTATTCACTTACTAAATTTGGAAGAATGTGCACCGATAAATGTTTTGCATGTTGTTTCCATTTAGAACTTTCCTATCACTGCCACAAGTTATTTATGACTTGTTGGAGCTGAAAAATTAATTATCAGGTAGTTCATTTGGTTTTTAAGTGTTAATTTCTTATTTTGAAGTCTTTGCTGGTTCAAATTGGTTGTCGAATAAAAACATCAGTTAAATGACCTCATATGCTTGTTATGACAGTTCCAATAGCTTTAGAACATCGATTTTAGTCTAGGTGGACCCTTGGTTTGGGTCACAAGGATTCCAGACTCATTTTATGCTATTGATCAAAATTTAAGAAAAATGGCACTTAAGATTGGGACCATTTTCCATCAAAAAGACCTTGAATGAAAATTTTAACAACGCCATTGAGTCCAAAAGGTCAAATTTGAATAGTTAGCATAGTTGATTTGCATATATGGGATTCTAAATGAATCCCGGGGAGTTGGAGGAGAGAAAAATTCTAAGTCTTTAGTTTGTGCATTCAGCGGGTACATTAGCTTATGCACCCATTGGGTCTCTTAAACAAAGGCCTATTAAGAAACAAGCCAGTCTCTTAAGTGACTTGTCTTGCTCAGATGTCGCTTAAGTGACTTTTGCATAGGTTTCTAATGTTTCAAAAATAAAATATAGTTGCTTAAGCGATGGTTGCTTAAGCGATCCGGTGTTCATTTAAGCGGCATCTGATGCCCTTAAATACCCCACTTGGCCCATTTTCTCTTATTTCACCCATTTTCAAGAGTGTATAACCCTAAAAAGTTTTAGAACTTTGGTGAAACATTAGTGGGCAATTTTAGAGTGATCATGAGCTTAAATTTCACGCTTCTTCTCCGAATTCTTGGTAAGTTCTCATCAATTTCACGAATAATTCTCAAAATCCCAAGAATATTGGTGGATTGATTTTATCATAATTTGAGCTCAAAATTTACCCATTATATAGGGTAAATTTTCCTTTCACATAGAGAGATGCATTGACAATTTTAAAGGTGTGATTCTATAAGTGGGCCCCACATGAGATTTTAACGTAATTTTTGAACCAAATCAAAAAAATACAATATATGTATTATTGTTATCATATTGATGAGTAAATTATGATTTTAATAGTGTGGCATCAGGTAGAAGCTCTTCAAAAGGGAAATTCATTGAATTAGCGGATTTCACTGGGCATTCATTAGTGTCGAGGTAGGCTAGGTTTAAGTGTCGAGGTAGGCTAGGTTTAATTTTCTTATATATTGAGATTAATCATAGAATATTTATGATAATATTTTAGATATGAATTTGGAACCAGGCTTTGTAAATATAATTAATATAATATTGGACTTTTAGTCTATTAAGTAATTGTTACTTAAGAGTAATTGACTTAGTTACTCATGCTTAGGGTAGAATTGCTATCTTAGGACATAATATGACTTATTTAATATCTATAAGTGGATTTAGATATCTTATCCTAATACGGGATAGAATTTTTCTTAGAATAAATTTCAAGGATTAAAAGTAGGCCCCTTCAGCACACCTTAGGTCAAGACTATTATTAGCTCCTTGTAACTTCATAGGTCTATTGTATCCTTTATATTGTATATTTGGTAGCTTGAAAAGGTTTATTATATGGTAATTATGCTGGTTTGGTACTTGGGATTTGATATGAGTTGTGGTTCAAGTTCTATGATTTATGATCTTAAGATCAGTTCGATTCCAGCATTATTCATGATATTAATTTTGATTCAAGTCCAACATTGATGGGCTATTTATGAAGGTTATGGAAATGTTTCTAATCCATGGTTTATGGTATGGAAGGATTCTTGGTTATGACTTGAGATACGATTATTTAGTAATTTTGATTATTATATCTTTTTGGTGTAGATCTAGGTACTATTAGCCGCCGTTGATGTTGAGATTGTGTTAAGTTACATTCAGAGATAAGTTGAGATCTTGGAGTTAGAGCAAGTTGAGCTCTTGGAGTTAGAGTTGCCCTTTCTCTTTATACTTTCTATTTCTTGTCTTTTATTTTTTGGGACTTATTTGAATTTGACTATTACAGTACTCATTCCTTTTGCTAATAGCTTTTATACAAACATTACTAGGTCATGGGATGTTATCTTTATCTTATTTATCCATTGTATTAGTACTATTATCATTATTGTTTACTTGAATTATTATTGTAAGTCCTTAATTGCAATTTCATGGATTTTATGCCTTTTTTTGACTAAACTAACCCATTGTTCATAGCTCCAGTTTATGGTTTGGCTTACCTACTGGTGGGATAAAATAGCTGCCCTTATGACTCATAAATTAGGTCATGAAAAATTAGTTTTCGAGCACAAGGTTCAATAGTATTTTAGGTACAAAAGCAAATGTTTAGTAGAGAGGTTCCCTTATGACTCATAAATTAGGTCGTGAAAAATTAGTTTTAGAGAACAAGGTTCAACATTATTTTTGGTACAAGAGCAAATGTTTAGTAGAGTCCCTCTAATCGAAATAATGATTCCTATTCTTATCTTTGGGAGGTTATTGGAAATTCTTAGGAGATCTTTACTTCTTTCACTCATTTCACGATAAGAGTCTGAGTTGGTTTCTAAATATTCCTTTGATTTCACTCTTTCACAGATGGCTAGGAAACGTGCTAACGCTACATGAGATAAGGACCCCAAATTTGCGACCAAAGATCTTATTATAGTTTATAGATGACCTAGAGGTTGAGGATGGAATAGAGATATTGCCCCAGCTAAGGAACAGTATAGGAAGCCTTTACCAGATGTTATTCCTACTCTTGATCTAGAGATTATATTTCCCTAGCTAGCGGTGGGCTAAGGACCAACCAGGATCTATTAAGGTTTATTTATTTTTCATTACTCAAGGATGCACTAGTTTTGTTATTGGAATTGGTTGGTGGTGCACCATTTGATCATGCACAGTTTGTGGATCAGAGCGGTACTAAGGTAGGGTACAACTTGTAGCTACGAATGTTACAGTTGAGGCCTATCTTGTACCGACAGTTTCTTAGATGATAGTTGCTCAGCCAGTGGTTGCCCATCCTTTTATTTCTATGAGGGATTAGAAGATACTGTGTAGGTTCTTGATATTAGCTCCACCTAGTTTTTTGGTGCACCAGACGAGGATGCTTATAAGTTTTAGATTACTTAAAAGGATAGTCTCCATAATTTATCCCCAGTTGAGACGTGGTTTAGATTACACTACTTTTTAGTTGAATTTGGAAGCTCGATATTGGTGGAGAGGTCATATTGATTCCACGCTAGTTAGATCTCTCTATATGTCATGGACTCAGTTCTTGAAGGTCTTCTAGGAGAAATATATGCCTCAAAGTCTTGGGGATTATCTGAAAGAATAACTCTCAAGGTTGGAGCAGGGATTTATTATTGTTGTAAAGTATGAGTTTTTATTTCATAAATTTTCTCGATATGCCATAACTATTCTGACTATCGAGTATGAGATGGTTTGATACTTTGTATAGGGATAGAAACTTTCTCTTTATAAGGCTATGTAGAGTTTGGTCGTTGCTGGTAGATCTTTTACAGAGGTATCTGATCATGCTTAGGTTATTGAAAAGATACATGATAAGTCCTAAAGGGTAAATAATGAGAGGTCGTGATATCAGGGTAGTTGTAGTGGATCCAAATTTATAAGAAGTAGATCTTAGAGAAGATACCCTCTGCGTTAACCTTATTGGCATCAAGGTTAGCCTAGTAGGCCCGTTCATGCCACTCTTAAAATAATCGATAGAGTCCAGTCTAGTTATAGTGATCATCCTGGCTAGAGTAGTGGTCATTCTCCATGGGGTTTATTTTTTGCCTATTCTAGTCGTAGAGATTATTTTGGGCCAGTTAGATCTTCTGGGTTTTTTGAAGTACCAGGGGCATGTTCTAGTTGGAGATCGTTTTGCCATATCTCGAGAGAGTGTCCCAATTGTGGAGTGATGTTTCTTCAGATCAGAGTATTCTACCACTTTTGGTAGTTCATCCCTCTACTAGAGATGGTATGCATTATTGTTGGGGTAGTCCATTACGTGTTTGTAGATGTCCTCAGGAAGAAAGTATAGTAGATTAGTCAGGAGTCCATCTAGGTGGCTAGCATGGTCTTTTGTATGCCATATCTACTAGACACGAGGCTGATACTTTGGATGCCCTTATCACAGATATGATTTGGGTGTGCCATCAGTAGGCTTTTTCTTTATTTAATATGAGATCCACTTATCCTTATGTGTGTACTTATTTTGCCCTGCATTTAGAGTTATCATGGGATTATTAATCTATGTTGTTATGTGTATCTTCTCTTGTGGTTGATTATTTAGTAGTGGATTGAGTTTATAGATCATGTTTTGTGACTGTTTAAGAGATTAATACTAAGGCTAATCTTATTGTATTAGACATGTTAGATTTTGATGTGATTCTGGGCATGGACCAGTTATCCTACTATCATGCGGTCATGGATTATTGTTCCAAAACCATTACCTTAGCCATGCCTGTCATACCATTGATTGTGTGGCTGGGAGTAATTACTTGTGAGCCTATGGGGATTAATTCTTATATTTGTGATAAGAGACTTATTTCAAGGGCTTATGAGTCTTTTTTTGCTTGTATTCGTGATGTTAGCATGGAGAGTTTGTTGCTTGACTCTATTCCTATAATTCATTAGTTTTCTAATATTTTCCCAATCAATATATCGAGTTTTCCTCATGAGAATAAGATTGAGTTTGTTATTGATCTTGAGTCAAGCACCTAACCTATTTATATAGCACCTTATTATATGGATCCTGTCAAGCTTAAAAAGCTAAATTCTTAACTTTAGGATCTTTTAGGTAAGGATTTCATTTGACCGAATATGTCTCATTAGGGTTCTCCTGTCTTGTTCATGAAGAATATGGATGGTTCCTTGCATTCATGAATTGGCTACATGATTTTTAATAAGGTGATGGTGAAGAACATGTATCCTAGGTCTTGGATTGATGGTTTATTTGACCAACTTTAGGGAGCAACAATGTTCTTTAAGATTTACTTGAGATCTGGTTACCATTAGTTAAGGATTCAGGATTAGGATATCCCAAAGATAGCCTTTAGGATTCGTTATGGCTATTATGAGTTCTTAGTAATGTCTTTTGGATTGACCAATGTCCTAGCAATGTTCATAGATTTGACAAACTCCATATTTAGGCCTTATTTGGATTCCTTCATGATTGTGTTTATCGATAATATCCTTGTGTGTTCAAAGAGCAAAGAGAAGCATATGTAATATTTGAGGATTGTGCTCTAGATTTTTAGAGATCATAGAATTTTTACCAAATTCTCAAAGTGTGAGTTCCTTCTTGGGTCGATGATATTCCTAGGAAGTGTGGTATCTAAGGATGTGATTATGGTAGATCCAGCTAAGTTTGAGTTATTCATGATTAGGCTAGACCTACATCTCTGTCTGAGGTTTGTAGCTTCATTAGTTTGGCCGATAGCTATATGTGATTCAATGAGGGCTTTGCTATAATTGCAATACTGATGAGCTGAGTGTCCCAGAAGGAGATTCCATTTTGATGATTTGAGGAGTGTGAGTCAAGATTTGGGAATCTCAAGGGATTTCTTACTTTTACTCTTATATTGACTCTCTTTGTTGAGGGTGAGGGATTTGTTGTATATTTTGATGCTTCTAATGTTAGTTTTGATTGTGATTGATGTAGTAGGGTTGATTTATTACTTATTCATTGAGGTAGTTGAAGGTGTAGAAATGCAATTATACCACTTATGATTTGGAGTTGATGGCAGTAGTTTTTATGCTTAAGATTTGGAGGGATTATCTTTATGGTGTGCACTTTGAGATCTTCACAAATAATTATAATCTTCTGCATCATATGACCTAGAGAGCTCATAATTCAAGAATGCATAGATGGATAGAGTTGATTAAGTATTTTGATATCTTTATTTTGTATTATTCGGACTGGTCGAATATGTTAGTAGATGCCTTGAGCTAGAAGGCCATGAGTATGGATAGACTTTCTACTACCTTAGCTATCCTAGGCCTTTGGCTTGGGACATCCATTCCTTAGTCAAATTGATGGTGTTATTAGATATTTCAGACCCCGGGAGGATTCTTGCAATTGTTGAGGGAAGATCTACCCTTTTAGGCAGATTTGGAGTCATTGGTGTGAGGATATTAGTTTTGTATCATCCATGATAAGTTGTTGAGTGGTGAGTCCAAGAGGGCTACCATAGATTCTGAGGGTTTTCAGAGATTTGATGATCACATTTATGTGTTTAGGGGTGGAGACTTGATTTAGTCAATTTTGCATGAGGCTCACAGCTTTAGATATTCTATTAACCCAGGTTCGACTAAGATGTGTAGAGATTTGAGGCAACATTATTCGTAGAGTTTCATGAAAAGAGTTATGGTAGATTTTGTAGATTTTTACCTATGTTGTCAGCAGATAAAGGTCAAGAACTTGTGGCCTGGTATCTTTATTAAGAGATTTTCCATTCTCAAGTAGAAGTGTAAGTGAACTACTATAGAATTTGATAGTGGTTTGCCCTACACTTGCTGAGGTTCTGATGGTACTTGGTTTATTATGGATCGGTTGACCAAATAAGCATATTTTATCCCTATTCTGATGTCCTTTAGTGCCAAAAGTTTAGCCTGTATCTATGCTTGAGTTATAGTCCATTTGCATGGTGTGCTAATATCTATCATTTCAGACCGAAGATCGTGTTCACTTCTAGATTTTAGAGAGATCTTTAGGTGGAATTAGGTACTTAGATGGATCTTAGAATATCCTTCCACCCTCTGACTGATGGTTAGTTAAAGCGAACTATTTAGGTTCTTAAGGATATGCTTTGATCTTGTGTTGGGATTTTGGAGCAATACTTAGCTTTGGCAGAGTTTGCATGTAATAATAGCTACCAATCAAATATTGAGATGGAACCATTTGAGGCTTTATATGTTAGATAATGTCATTCTCTTATTGAGTGGTTTGAGACCTCCAAGATCAGACACCCTGGTACTAACTTGCTTTAGGAGTTTTTGGACAGAGCCAAGCTCATTCAAAATAGGTTGAGGGCAGCTCAGAGTAGGTAGAAGTCTTAAGCAAATCATGAACTTTGTGTCTTGTTATATGGAGTTGGTGACCGGGTATTCCTCTTTGTATCACCCATGAAGGGTGTGAAGAAATTTGGGAGGAAAATCAAGTTCAGCCCCAGATATATTATACTTTTTGAGATCCTTTGCATAGTTGGTGAGGTGGCTTGTAAGTTTGCTTACCCCTAGATTTTGTTGTAGCCAGTCTGATTTTCTATTTTTCTATGTTGTGGAAATACATTCCATATGCATCTCATGTGGTTTTTTGGGACTCAGTTCAGCTGGATGAGCGATTGACGTTCATGGAGGAGCTGGTGTTCATATTAGTCAGTGATGTCAAATGGTTGCGCACATGAGAGATTCCAGTAGTTATGGTTCAATAGAGACATTACCCAGCATAGTAAGCTACTTGGGAGATCGAGATTAAGATGTAGGCCCAGTATCCTTACGTGTTTGATTCATTAGGTACATCCTAACCCTTTACCTTCGTGGACGAAAGTTCTTTTAGTAGTGAATATTGTAATAAGCCTCTAGGTCATTTTCTGTATTTATGCATATTTTCACCATTTATAGCTTTCCTATAGCTTCCCTAAGTCATTTATGACTTGCTGGACCCGACAGTTTAGCTATCAGGTAGTTTGTTTAGTTTTTAGACCCAACTATCTATTTTGAAGTTTTCGTTGGCTAACATTTTCTATCGGGTGAAAACTTTGGTAAGATGACCTTATATGTCAATTCTGACTGCTCAAATAGCTCCGAAATGTTGATTTGAGGCTAGGTGGACCCTTTGTTCAGGTCCCAAGGCTTCTAGACTCATTCTAGGCTATTGGCCAAAATTAAAGAAAAATAACACTTTGGCATGGGACCTACTTTTTATCAAAATGTCATCGGATGAAAATTTCAACTACCCCATTGAGTCCGAAATGTTAAATTTGATAGGGTAGAATAGTTCGTTAGCATAAATGGGATTTCAGATAAATACCGAGGGATTGGTGGAGACTTGAAAAAAATCCAAGTCTTCAGTTGGTGCACTCAACTGGTGCACTCTCTTAAGCGCCCATTAAGTCGGATAAGAGGCCCACCAGTCCCTGAAGTGACCTAGCTTGCTCAGGTGAGGCTGCTTAAGTGATGCCTTTATCATTTAAGCAATGTCTACATAAGTTGTTAAAGTTCGCTTAAGCCACTTGTACAGAGGTCTCCAATATCGCAAAATGATATTTGGTCTCTTTAGCGACCCACTCTCTGTTTAACTGATACCGAGTGCCCTTAAATGCCCCCACTTAGCCTATTTTCTTGCATTTTCACCCACTTTTAAGAGTGTAGAACCCTAA
This sequence comes from Capsicum annuum, assembly GCF_002878395.1. Taxonomy (NCBI): domain Eukaryota; kingdom Viridiplantae; phylum Streptophyta; class Magnoliopsida; order Solanales; family Solanaceae; genus Capsicum; species Capsicum annuum. The sequence continues at coordinate 175,291,940 of NC_061119.1, forward strand.
AAAATGTGAAAACCTAGGAGAAACATTAGTGGGTGATCTTAGAGTGTTCGTGAATTTAAATATCTCGTTTCTTCTCCAAATTGTTTGTATGTTCTTACCAAAGTAATGGATAATTTCTCAATTAACTCTCAAAATCCCTAGAATATTGGTGGGTTGATTTTAGCATTATTTAAGCTCGTAATTTACCTATTTTTGAAGGATAAACGTTACTTGAGCATAGAGGGACAGATTGATGGTTATGAAGGTGTGATTTCCCATGTAGGCCCCACATAGGATTTTTACGTAATTTAAGACTTGAAACATAAAAATGAAATATAGGTATCATTGTTTTTGTTTTGACGAGTAGATTATGATTTTGATAGCGTGATATTTTGTAGAAGCTGTATGGAAGGGAAATTTATTGGATTTGCCATTTTCATCGGGTATTCTTCGGTGTTGAGGTAGGGTAGGTTTACCTTTCTTGTAGATAAGCTTAATCATAGTATATTTATGATAATGTGTTAGACATAGGTTCGGAATTAGGTCCTGGAGAAGTAAGTAGTATAATTTTAGACTTTTAGTCTATTAAGTAATTGTAACTTAGGCATAATTAACTTAATTACTCATGCTTAAGGTAGAATTTCTATCTTAAGACTTAAATGACTCATTTAATATCTAGAAGTAGATTTAGATACCTTAGCCTAGTTCGGGGTAAAATATGCCTTAGAATGAATTTCGAGGATTAGAAGTGGGCCTCTTCAACTTACCTTAGGTCAAGACTATTTTTACCTCCTCCTAACTTCATAGGTGTATTGTATCTTTTATATTGTATATTTGGTAGCCTAAAAATGTTGATTATATGGTAATTACGCTTGTTTGTACTAGGAAGTTGATATGAGTTCTGGTTCAAGTCAGGCAATTTATGATCTTAAGACCGATTCGATTTTGGTATTATTGATGATGTGAGTTTCGATTCAAGTCCAAAATTTGATTATACGAGTTCCAGTTCAATTCCAGCATTAATGGGTTGTTTATGAAGGTTATGGAAATGGTTCTAAACCACGGTTTATGGTATGGAAGTATTCTTGGTTATGGCTCGAGATATGGTTAGTTAGTATACTTCCAGTTATCGATAATCTTTGATTGTATCCTTCGGCCTTATGGAGGCCTGTATTGGGTTTTTTACTTTTTAGCACTTACTAACTTATGAGGGCCAATTTTATAGCGATAGCGTATGTTCTTTATTTTATTTTTCTAAATTATTTATTTATTTATTTATAGTATTTGGAGCATTATTCCAGTTTTGCCCTTCAACCTTGAATTAGTTTGATCTTGCATATTTATCATACTTATATTATTATTTAGATTAGTCAACCGATGATGCCTACTGTGTATATGTGGCTTTGGTACTCATACTACACTTTTTTACCTTTTTGGTGCAGATCCAAGTACTAGTCGTTGTCGTTGATGCTGAGATTGTGTTGAGGTGGGTTCGAAGATAGGGTAAGCTCTCAGAGTTGGAGTTGCATTTTTTCCTTCTACTTTATATATCTAGTCTTGATTATTCAAGACTGATTTGTATTTGACTATTATAGTACTCATATTCCTTTTGTTAGGAGCTCTTTTACCGACACTACTATGCATGGGATGTTATATTTAACGTACTTATCCTTTGTATTAGTACTATAATCATAGTGAGTCCTTTCTTCGTAATGAACTGTTGGAACCAGTCCTATATTTTGCCTCTGTAGACCGAGGAGAAAAGGGGCTCTACTAGAAGAGGAGTGTACCATAAGAGAAGCAAGGAGATCAACCTCTTCCAAAGATACAGCATAGATTCTGGCAATGTAGTTGGACTCTCATGTCGATCCTAATGAATCATCCTTTCTACAGACGTAAATATTTCCTGCTAAGCAAGAGGATAGCTAATTCAAAATTCCATCTCTGTAGGAAATGTATTTTTATTACTATGAAATTCATTATTTACTTGAATTATTGTTGTAAGTCTTTAATTGCAATTACTTGCTTTTATGATTTTTTCCAGTAACTTAGCCCATTGTTCATATCTCCAGGCTAAAATTTGTCTTACCTACTGGTAAAATAAAATAGGTGTCTTCATAACTCATAAATCTAGTCGTTACAGAAATATTGAACTTTGTGGTTTCCCTATACTTCCTTTTGGCCTAGTACTTTCCCCTTTTGGTAAATACTTTGTACCAAAGAGAACTCTTCCCTTTTCTCCTACCCTTTTGGAATAAACTCTCCTTTTCAATATTCTTCTTCTTCAAGACATGAATTTTACGAAAAACACCAAGAATATTGCTGAACTTCAAAAAATCATAACTTCTTTATTTTAGTTTCAAATTCCATGAAATTCGAAACCTAAGTTCCCCTTTCTACGGTGAACAAACCCCAATAAGTTTGAAGCCTCAATCCCAAGATAATAAAATCAGATTTTAGAACTCATTTCAAGCTATGAACAACACCATGCAAAAGGTGAACTTCAAAAATTTGACCCCAATGTCTTTCACTATCTCGTCTAAAATTTTATATGTGAACTCCAATTGATAAGTAGAACAAATCCCAAAACAGTCAAAATTTAATTTTACCTAGATCATCAAACCCACTAATTCTTGCTCATGCCTTTTCCATCTCAAAAATGGCAAAAAAACTCAATTCCACCCCAAATAAGCTCAATTCTGAATCTAAACTCTATAAATGCTAGAGAAACACAAATCCAGCATTAGAAACTCAAAAAAAAAAACATGATTCAAATAGTTTGTTGATTTTAGAAAAATTTGGCCCAAAATATTTTTTGTTATGATTTTTAAATTTATGCACCTAGGATTGAGATTCGTGAATACAAATCTCTAGACTAAACCGTGATATTAAATAATAAGATTATGGTTAGGAATTGGAATCAATCAAAATCAAATGCAGAATTTAAGACACAAAATTAAGATAGAGGAGAAATTAGAGATTGAAAGAGAAGAAAAAAGGGCTAATTGATTCCTTAATTAATATGGAATAAGAGACTTGAATTAAATAAATTGAGATACACAAATGTATCCATAAATGAATAACTCAATTATGAAAATTAAAAAAGAGTTCCAAATCAACAATAAAAACCCACCAATTCGTAACCTAGATTTAGCTGCACTAAACTAGACTAAAGGGATTCCATCCTAAAATCACTCTTTAGAAGTAATATTATTCATCAATATAAGGAAGAAAATAACTAAGGCATCTATATTTTGACTATTACAAACATAACCCAAAGTGGCTATTTCACAAAGGACATTCACCCAACTAAGGCTCTTAATTTACAAACTACCTTCCACTTTATTGATGGAATTATTCTTCCCTAAAGTGGACAGATTGTTTCTAGGCCATACTCCAAGCTATGTCCCATAAATTGATTTGATCCGCATGTGGGTCTTCAATCTTTTCTATATAAGATATCTTCTATAGACTGAGTGCTGCTACATGTGTCACTTTCATGGCCTTCAATGACTCCATCTTCTCATTCAAGGAGTTTATATCTTGAAAATGTGCACTTGAGGTTCTTTAAAGTACCTTTAAAGCTCATCTTTGTGTAATCATGGCATGTGTAGCTCGATTTATAGGTGTAGCATGAATTGAGCTAACCATGATCTTATTATGTAGTCTATGAACCCTACAAAATTCCATTCAAACCATTAATCTAAGACATACACCAACTAAGATATCCTAAATCATCAGAGTAGCAACAAATCTAGGTGGAGCCTGAACTGGGCCCATCTACTACACCCGGCTCTATTTATTCTTCAATAAGATAATCAAATTTAGGAGACTATAATTTAGATAGGACCTAAGAAATTATCTGAGCCCTACCCCTAGAATGTAATACCCCAGGAAATTTTTCATTGAAATTTTGTGCATAAACGTGTTGGATTCTATCTTCTAGAACGAATTATAAATTTTTCGTGAGGAATGTCTTAGATTATGACCCACCATTATATGGAGTATCTAATAATCTTTCCAATGATATGTGGATCATCCAAAACGGACACCCGAGTGACGAGTTATGAACATTCCGATCAAACCGTGAATAGTAGTGAACAGTAAAACATGCAGAAAAAAGTACTGAGGCCTGGCGTATTTTTACTCCAACTTTAGACGATTATAACTCCTTGTACATAATGATCTAGGAAATCTACTATATATCAATGAAAATATCTACGAGTACTATATCCAATGAAATTGGTTTCATCCAATTTATCTATTGGAGCAAAAATTTATGGTCGATCTACTTCTACCTATCACAAGTAAATTTTTCGATCAACTTCAAACGATCATAACTCCTCGTATATAATGATCTGGGTGAGATACTATATATCAAAGGAAAGATATAAGAGTCCTCTTTCTAATGAAATTAGTTTCATCCAATTTGGATATCGAAGTAAAACGTTATGGTTGATCTACTTCAAACTATCAAAATAGTCCACCAAAGGACAGATTCAAGAATTATTTGATTTTTAGGGGCGTTTTGATCATTCCCCCTCACTCAAAATCTGTCCAAAGCCTATATTAAAGCCTATTAGAAGCATTATATGTTATATTTCATCAAATTCCCTCAAAGAAAAACCCTAAGCTCCTACATCCAACTTCAAGAACCTCTAAAGTTCACCATTAATTTTGCAAATTTATTCAAGATTCCAAGTTCCTAGTTCAAGAACTCCAAGAACCATCATTCAAAGGAACTATTAACATCTCAAAAATGATTATCGATCTAAATTTCATCATTCAAGGTATGTGGGGTTTTTCAACAAGAACTCTCTTTTGTTCTTATGCCCAAAAGTAATTTTTTTTACAAAGGCATGATTTTTATTTGATTTTTATGAATTTGAAGCATGAACCCATATCTTATGATGATTATTATGAAATCTTGAGGTTTATGATTTTGAAAGATGAATTTACATGTGTGGAGATATAAAGCATGAATCTTGAACGATATTTATCATGATTTTGATATTTGTGTCGTGAATCCCTATTGGAAATTGTGTTTTTTAGAAAGTGTGTGTTATAAGCACGTTAATGTTGAATATTTGAGATATTTTGAATGATTTGACCTTTTGGTCTTAATGGAGTTATTTTGAACTCGAGTGTGAAAGAAATCCACAACGTGGTTGATTTTGATAGATGGGAAGCATGATGGCTCCCTATGTATATTTATATATTACTAAAATTATTTTGTTGTGGATTGTCTTTGAAATGATCTGAGCTAAGTCCGGGAGAAATCTTTAACACCGAGTGGGAGGTATAAAGAGACCTTACTTCCCTAGAACTATGTTCCCCCGTAGGAGTGAGCCTGAGGCTGATTTATATAGTGATCACTAGTTTGTATGGATTTGATATCGATAGTCCTACTCCGATGGCAAGGATAGGATGACTCTCCCCAACGTGGGTTGTATGTTGGACTCCATATAGCTCACATGGTTTATGTCAGTTATAGGATCTCCCAGTGTGTGTGTGTTTCCTTATGTCTATGGTGAATGGTGAAGTGATTTGAAAGTGGAATTGTGAAAGTTATTCTTTCGAAAGATTTAAATGATATTCACATCATTAGAATTGATATTCTTGATGAACTGAAAGTGATTGACAAATTATATGATGACTCACATGTGTTATTGTACTTATTTCATCCTCTCATGATTATGATGATTTTCTTCGGGCTATGTGAGTCTTTCATATATCCTGCATATTTCTTATAAATATTAACGATGATGATGTTTATACAACTGCGTACACCCCCATATACTCGGTTCCTTTCCATGGTACTGACCCACATCTTCGAATGTGGGCTGTATTTTCTCAGAATGTAGGTTCAGGTGCTCAGTTCCAGGTTCGACAGTGATTCTTCGGGCACACTGTTCTACGTCCTCTGTTGTGGTGATTCCTCATGTTTTGAGGACATGATGTCTGATGTTGGTTTCACGGAATTGTTTACATTTGATAACTAAGTATGAGTCAGTTAGGGCATGTCTCAATGGCTCGCTAGTTTTATTGATTTTCTTAGAGGCTTGTCAGATTAGTATAGATGTTAGGAGTTGACTAATAAGTCGTATTTTGTTATCGTTCTGAAATTCTTTTATTCTTGGATGATGATTACTCTGTTGATATTTGAGGGTTATTTATGGAAACCCCATTGATTTGTGTTGAGCTGAATGAAAATAGCTCAAAGGGTTAGCTTGGGACTACTCGTAGCCTCAAGCACCGTGTGACTCTCTGGGACCCGTTTTCCAGGGTGTTTCATAGAACAACCTGACACATCCCCTACCAAATCTGCAAGTCTTAACATGGTCAAAAGGTATGGGTGATGGAATGGGCTCCTGATCTCTCTTCACAGTAGCACGAGTCTTTCCCATCAATTAGAATAAAATAAGAGTCTCATTAAGTAATGAAATTAATGTTGCATCTAATAAACAAGAAGAGACCTATCGTAAAGTCTTATAGCTTCTTGGAGATAGATAATAGATGTCTCTGCATTTATCCATAAAACTCTTAGAATCAACTTGTACTGGTGAAACGAATGAGCCGCTCACTCTAATACCAACATGTAATGACCCAAATTTCGAGTTTTGGTGGAATGTATCTCAATATCCATAAGAGGTAATACAACTCAACACATAAAAGTAAACTAAGTAATTGCACGAAAAAATATAACAATAATAAATATCAAACAAATCACATAAATAAATCAGTAAAGGAGTACTTAAATATCAAAATATCCCAAAATATGGAAATACTAGCACAAGCCTCTAAAATAAATTTAGTATAGTATGAATGTCTACAACATTACTAAAAGAGAATCAAATGAGTAAATAGGAGAGATTCGATAACGTTGTGAACTAGCCAAGAAGCTACCACAAATCTTGATAACTCAACTCTAAATAAGGACAAATTAATGAACCAGTTCTCTAAACTCATAACTTGCATATAAAAGTGCAAAAGAAATTAGTGTGAGTACGAAAACACATGTACTCATCAATATAATCGACTGAACCCTACTTAAAATAGTGGTGAGAACCACCTAAACATTCAACTTAGAAACTAAGCAAGGGAAAACCTGCAAATATAACTGCCACACCTAGTCTAATAGTTAAATCATGATAACAAGGGTATAAATCATCTTAACAAAACTAATGCACCTCAAATAAGTACAAAAATAGCAATTCAATCTACCATCTATCATTCCAAGTCCAATTAAAACAAGTATAAATGAATAAATAATATACATATATTGTGTATGCACCTGTCACTCTATATATCTAGCTAGGACCTATGGGGGACTCACAAGCTTCATATACTAGACAAGTGTGTCCTTGATTCCTAAAAGTTTAATATAGAAAGATGTATCCTCTGATCCATAATATACCACAACACAATGTATCCTTCTTTCCATACCATACTGGAAAGAATGCCACTCTGATCTCAATGTAACTGAATGCAAAATATGCAGGCGCATCACACCAATCCTACATATCAAGTACAATATCAATCAATTTAATTTCAAGTTTAACCTCAACCCTATTAGCTCTCACAATCAATAAAACTCTCTCTTTATGCCTTAGTTAACCAAACCCTAGTATTTTACTTCTATAAACATAAACTGACTCAACTACTCAAATAGGAGTGCAATCATTAACTAACATGCTTAATAATTTACTTTTAAATACAACTCACTATAGTCATGCTAGAAAATAAGATAAATGGTTCAAAGAAGTCAATTAATTTCTCTGATCCCCTACATAACACTAATATCCACATAGATGCTCAAATATCATATGCGGGACCCTTACATTGCCATTACTCCTAACACAAACAACTATAATATAAATACTTTGAAAAAAATCAAGGAAACCTTAACTTGAATTACAAAAAAAAAAAAGGATAATCAAATCTTTTTCCTATCAAAGATCTTCTGAATAAGCTAATATAATCAAATACATTTTTTGCATAAAAAAATAAAACTATAGACACCCATATTACTATACTTAATATTTGGTTCAAGAAAATCAACTCAAAAGTCAATCCCAAGCCCACAAAGGATGAATTTGAATTTTTTCAAAAGAATCATGATACCCTTGACTTATGGAGTTCAAATATGAAATTTATTAAATAAAATGAAGCTAAAATCATCTTTCAAATCATCAAAGTATTTTGTCTTAACTTTTTTCTAAAATCCCTAAATTTCCTAATTAGAGAGACAAGACTTGAAGATAAATTGGTGATTAAATTATTGGAAAATATGTAAAATATGGTATAATAATCATATTTGACAATGAAATATTGAACCACACCTTTTTAATCTACTAAATCAAGATACAGAAAATACCAAGGAAAAGGACAAAAATTACTATTTATCTACAATGATTTTTGTACCTACGTAGATTTGATCGCAAGTGTGACCCTGTAGGTACAAGAACTTTCACAATGGTGAAAGTCTGTTAAGAGGGTGGGCTTTGCTAAAGAGGAACCATAATCATAATAGTGAGGTGTAGGAGAGCTTGAACAAAGTAATCGTGATCATGCGGAGACTGCAGAAGCCTCACCATGGTAGTGAACCAATACCTTCTAGCCCAGCTCTATATAAGTGACAAACAAGTCATATGTGCAATTTCACTAGTACAGCTAGAGCATCGCAGGTGCTTTTAAAGTAGTACCAAAAAACTTAATAGCAAAAAGAAGACAAATAAGTTCAAAAATAACCCTCAATACTCTGTCAAAATCTTTTGAACACAAATCAACTATGCTACTAAACTAAAATTGACATTTCAAACTCAATGAAACTTTTAGATAACAAATATCATTATCAATGAATATTGATCTAAGTCAATATTAAGCCTTAAACTTTTATCTTTCAATACTCAAAATGCCTAAGGACCCAATCTAGAGGTCCTACTCACCCAAAAATAGCCACCAAATAGCCACCTCAAATCTCTATTACTCTACACAAAATAAGGGTAAATCAATGACCTAGAGCTTTGAATTGAGAACCTACACATAAAACTACAAAAAAAATAAATGAGTATTAAAACATATGTACTCATCATCATATTTAGTAAACCATATTTAAAGTGATAGCAAAAACAACCTAAACTTTCAACTTACCTAACTCAACTATGCAAGCCTACAAAATAGAAAGCCACTATTAGTCTAATAGTTAAATCACAATAATAAGGGTACAAATAATTTTAGCAATACTCATGCACCTCAAATTGGTTTAAACATAACAACTCATTCAACCCTCTATCATAGAAAATATAGTCCAAGTAGAAAGAGTATAAGTGAATGAATAAGATGTATATAATATGTATACACATGCTACTCTGTATAGCTAGCTAGGATCTATAGGGAATTTGTATGACTCATATATCGAACATGTATGTCCTCTGTTCCTAAGAATTACAATATATGAAGGCATGTTGTCTAATCCATAATATAACATAGTATGGCGAGTCCTTCAATCCATATAATATTGGCAAACATGTGACTCCAGTCTCAATAAAATGCAATAACTAGAATGTACAGGTGAGACTCACTGATCCAAAATATCATGTAAAATATCAATCAAATCATTTTATTTCAATCCTTAATTTAATATCCAATTTGAGTTTGACCTATAATCTTTCCCGATTGATAAACTACCTTTGATGCCATAAATGACTAAATATCAATATTTCACCAAATATCATCATAAACTAACTCAAGTCCAAAAATAGGAGTACAATTATCAATATGCGTGATCAATAATTTACTTTGGAATAGATATACAAAAATCATGCTACCTATAATGATCCATCCATCGTTATGGTGTTGGTTAGTATTCAAAAGTTTGAATTAAGTTTTTCTTTGAATAAAAATTATGAAATCACCGGTTAGGCTAGTTTTGAATAAATTTGTATTACTATGTATTTTAGAGAATTTCAGTGGTTTTTTGTGTGATATTTGATGGATTTAATATGATATTATATTAGCCAAGAGATTTAGCAATCTATAAAAATTTTCAAGACAAAAATTGGGATCATAAAACTCCACTTATAGTGATTATCAAATAGAGATTATTCTATAGTTTCAAAATATTTGGAATGTATTCTTGTAATACCCCGCATTTTTGGGTAAGTCTTTGAACCATCTTTCCTACATGTAAGAACTTTAATCAAAATGATTCCCACATGAATATAAGTTTCATGATCTTTATCCTCATGTTTGATTTATTTTTTAGGTGAAAAATGTTCATAAGAATCACTTAGAATAAAGTTGAGCTTAGAGCCTTTGATTCGTCCAAAGTTTGGCATTCAATTCTATAAGGGTCTACTTTAAATGTGTATAAATTTTTATATACATAGAATTTTACATCTAAATAAACATCAAATTATATATAATTGAATTATATTTCCAACGATACCAATTTAGCAAAAATCTAATACCCGAGCAAAAAGTTATGGAATTTTCCGTGTGAAGTAGTAAGCCGACGCGATAGTGAAGCGACGCGTCGGCATACTTGTTACGGAACTATTTCACACACTAATTCAGTTTCTAAAGGAACTAGGGGAACTTTGGTCACTTCTCCTCACCCAAATCCGCCCATAACACTTTATTTCATCCCTAAAAGCAATATACACTCAATTGTTCATCTTTTCTCTCAAAGAAAAACCATGGCCTCCTCAAGAACACCAAGAACTTCATCAAATTTTCTTCATGAAAAGCAAGAACTCAAGCTTCCTAAATCAATAATGCTTTCAAGATTGTGTTTCTTCTTCAAGATTAAAGCTTTAAGGTATGTGGGAGTTCATCCATGGATCCTCTTTCACCCATGGAGACCAAAAACTCTTTTCTTTTAATCAAAGAATGAATTTTTCATTGCTATGGTATTTTGTATGTTCAAGAAAGATTGGATTTCATGTTTTCATGATATTTTTAATTCAATTTAGACCATGTACGATTCCATGAAAGATTTTAAATACCACATTCTATAAATTTGAATTTCCCATGCTTTATTCAAGTAAATTCCATGATAGATCCTAAATTCATGATGTTTAGCAATATTCTCATGTTTTAAATTCATTCCATCCACATGTTTGATGAAATTCCTACATCATGTTAAGTCAATTTCAAGATGAATCCCTAAGCTATGAAATTTTCCGTGTAACTCTATTGTTCCCTCATATATAAGACATTCTTACGTTCAAGCTATGAACTTTACATGTTTTGATGAAACACCCATGTCCAATTTTAAGTGAATTATGTGTGAATTCCCCAATTCATGATTTTAGTTATGTAATCATGTTGTGCTCCCATGTTTAAGATAATCTCATGTCCAAGTTCATGATCCCCATGTGTTTGGCGAATTGCTCCATATTAATGTATTAACTTCCATGTGCTTGATAGAATGTCCATGTGAATTGAATAGGGTAATCAGGACACGTTACCATGTGTTCTTATTCATGTACAAGTCCATAACCTCCAAGTGTTTGATAAAATATCTTAGTGAATGAATTGTGAACAACTGACTATGGCTATACTTTTCAAGATCATGCTATGCTTTACTTTCCATGCTATCGAGTCTTGGGGGTATTCAATACCCGATAATCTTGTTGTTTGTCTAGAGCTACAGTAGTTACAAAATAGTCTCAGTAGTGTCACGAATAGTAATACTTAATAAAAAGTCCTAGTCTCGGTTCAGTAGTCAGTTCAGAACTCAGTGAACTCAGTTTCATTCAGTCAGACAGTACGATAAGTAACAATTTAATCATGCCTAGTATAGTTTAGAAATTAGTTCAGTGTCTATTTAGTTGGGAGTAGGAATCATCCCTGAGTGAACCCAGAGATGGGGTCATTTCTGCCAGGATAGGGTTTGACCCTTAGTAACAATCCCTGAGTTACAGAACAATGTATCCAGCGTAGGTTGAGATATCTTTCTTCCATACTAGTGTTGATACATCTCACATGAGTTTTTCTTCCAATGAGGGTTGACGAAAGAGCTTTATGTCAGAGATAGTTAACTCACAGCTTGTCTTTACCTGTGGCACAGTATTGACACTTTTCTAACTCGGGTTATAGGTTAGACCCCAATCCATTTGGAAAGAGTATGATAGTTAGATAATTGTCTCCCATAGTTTCAGGTTCAAACTCAGTATAGAACTCAGTTCAGTTCTATAGAATCAGTACTGTTAGAAATAGTCACCAAGTTATAAGTAACTCAGTTATCAGTAATCACAGCTATTAGTTACTCAGTTATCAGAACTCAGTATTTAGTTCTAGTATGAGTCTCAGTTACAATCCCAGTTACAGTCTCAGTTACCGTCTTAGTTACACTCTCATTTATAGTCTTAGTCGAGTAATCCGATCAGTAACTCAATTCAATTTAAGGTTTGCTTGACCATAGCTTACAGTATCAGTTATTCAACTATCAGTATTTCAGTACCTTGATTTATAGACTATTAAAGAATTATGTTACATGCTTAGTCTTGCATTCTCAAATAATGTAGTTTTCATGAATTCATGCTGAGTTATCTCATGTTACTCAGTCAATCCTTATCTCAAATGATAATACTCTACAATTTTAGTCTCGTTATTCAGAGTAAGTACAGTTCAGTCTTAAATACCCAGTATTCAGCTATCAGACATTCAGTTAATCTAATAAGTTAATATGTTTATGCATTATGCTCAGTATGATTATATATTAAGACCCTCAGTTTATGTCAGTCTCCATCACATAGTTTCAGACCCGGTATTCATATAGTATCCATGTCATTATATTCTAGCTTAAGTTATAGTTATATTATTAAAGCAACTTTATAGAAACTAAGAGTAGAGATTCACCATCTTATTAGAGTGTTTGTCACTCATGCTTTAAGATATTTCAGTTTTAAGTTTATTCCAGCCTATTGATGAGTCTACTTACACTTAACATACATATTTTATGATTACGTATGAAATTAGTTTTACTTATTTCATTCACCCCAACATACTCAGTGCATTCTAGAAGTACTGATCCAGATATATGTCTATGTACTACATTATCTCATAATGTAGGTATTAGTTATAGCCTACGCATCATGATCAGACAGATGGAGATTCTAGAAGGTAGGTGATGAGTTCTCCTATTTTGGGCACTCCAGATAGTTTTAGTTCATGTATAGTTCATTTATTTTCATGTGTATTGATTAGTGGTATTTGGTGTCATATCCCAGCTATCTATAGTCAGTATATTAGAGGCTTCATAGATGTCAGTCAGAGTCAGTTATATAATTTCAGTTTCATCCTTCAAATTTGTCAGATTGTAAAGCTTTATCAGTATTGTATCTAATTTTGATTGTTTAGTATGATTATGTTTCCACATAGCTGAACATCTATTTATTATCTTATAATTCAATTGCGTAATAGTATGCTAGTCATGGGTAGCTTGGGATTATTTGTGGTTCCAAGCACTATGTGATGACTAGGGGTAGTCTCGGATTATTACAAACTTAGTATTAAAGCACAGATTTCAAGTGTCCTAGGGTGTCTATGAAGTCGTGTCTAGTAAAGTCTTGTAAAATGGTATGGAGACTTCTGTAATTTTCTTCGAGAGGCTACAGGGCATTTAGGAAATATTTCCCTTCTTTCAAGTCTCAGATCATACAGTAGAAGTATTATCTAAGAAATTTATGTAGATCTCCATCTTTCACTATTCATGCTAACTCTACCGTGGTTTTGAGGTGACAGAACCAATGAAGCTTAAGTCGTTACAGACAGTGTTTCCTGAGCCAGTCCCCACAAATAATTTTTTGATTGCATGATGGGTCAAAAAGTATCCTATCAGTTCCCTTATGTCCTAAATTTTGAAATATTTCATTTATGTTCATGAAAATTATTCATTAAGCCAAATTTGATGTACTTTCAAATCCCCTCTTAAAATCCCTTTTATAGCATGTGATTTAGAGTTAGAGTATGAACCCAGAAGTTTAGCAGTAGTAGAGTTGGGATAGCATTATCCAGATTGAGCAGATTATATATTCATGGGCTAGTTATACGAAAGGTGAATCCATAGGCTTGAGTATTTTATGTAAGAATTTAAGTTTGTTGATTCCAGATTAAGTATGATGGTATGGATGAGTTTATCATTCATATGTATTATTATACCCCAGACTCTAGAGTAAAGCGACTGCAGTTCAGTTTAGAGTTTAGTAAAGTGGTCACAGACTTATGATGATGGTTGAAAGCTAAGGGGAGATGATAGAAAAAGTAACCAAGTCAGGCTCTCAGATTTGAGTAGTAGTGCCAGTGTGTGTAGAAAAGCAATAAGGAAAGATGATTCCCAACCTATTCTTATCTCAGTACAAAGTTTTTCGGTCATCACGATATCTACTCATGTCTTACATGACATCTCCGTTATTATAGCTCATATTCATGGACTTTATAAAAAAAACCATGTACTCTTTCAGTTTCTAGCATGAGGAGTTCCACTTCACTCAGTAGTACAAATCATGTTCCATGAAATCATGAACTCCAAACTCAGGTCATGCAGCTCATGACTCATGTACTAATGTTTTATAATATTTTCAGATATATATACATATGCCACACTCATAATGATCAGTGAAATTTAGTTTATGCCATGTATGTCCTCAGTCCACACCTCTCTGACGAATTCATGTCATTGATACTTTATTTCTCAGGCCTCAGTTGAGTGTCAAAGTTATTCTTTCATTCTTCAATTTATCATGTTCTAACTTTCGATGACCTCTCTTTATGTCATGATAAGTTAAAATTCTATGTGTGTTTTATTGGACTAGTGCATGAAAGTTTCAAGGATAAAGGTTTAGAGAAAATGAGAAAGATGCTATTGTGGTGGTTTGCCTACAAATTCATGTGTGATAATGAAGATAAGCTTGAATTTGATGTTGTTGTAAAGTGGAATGTATAGTTGAGTGTAAGATTTAAGTATAATTCAGTCTGTATAGCCAATAATCTAGTCTCGTAGTCAGACAGATAAGTTCCTATGATTTCCCATCTTTCCTATTCATGAGGTAATTCATTCATGATCATGCAAGTCATAAATTCAATTTATTTCATGTATCATGCATAAGTTTCCAATCCCAGATATTCAGTCATGATTCAGTCCATAAGTTTCCCCTATATCTTCTCAGTCTTTCTATAGTATCTCAACCAAGTCAGTACCATTCAGGGGATAAAGTATCCCAAAGGGGAGATTTATTGTAAATTCCCTAAGGATTCATGTCCTAAACCTTTCATTTTTATTCATGAAATAGGATCCATCTTGAACTAATGGTTACTCATCAGATGACTCTCTCATTTCTATCTCAACCTTATAATCATTCTTATGTCAGTGTATGTATTCATGAAATCAGTTCAGTTCATGTATCATGTATCAAAATTAGTTATGCAATCATGTTACAAGTCAGTTATGTTTAGAATATGATCTCAGTTACCTTCGTACAATACTCTCAATCTAATCAGTCTCATTAGAGGATGAATGTTCTCAAGGGGAAGATAATGTAATACCCCGTATTTTTGGGCTAGTCTTTGCACCATCGTTCCTACGTGTAAAAGCTATAATACAACTTATTCCCATATGAATATAAGTTTCATGATCTTTATCCTCATGTTTGATTTACTTTTGAGGTTAAAAATATTCATAAAAATCACTTAGAACAAAGTTGAGCTTAGAGCCTTTGATTCATCCAATGTTTGGCATTCGATTCTATAGGGTTCTAATTTGCAAATTTATAACATTATATATACAGAGAAATTTGTAGCTCAAGACCCACAAAATTATAGATAATTTAATTAACTTTCCAACGATACCAATATTGTCAAAATCTGATACCCGAGCAAAAAGTTATGGCATTTTCCGTGTGAGGCAGTAAGCCAATGCAATAGCAACGCAATGCGTCGGCATTTGCATTATGGAACTTTTGCACATTCTAATTCAGTTTCTAAAGGGTCTAGGGGCACTTTCGTTACTTCCCCTAAGCCAAATCTGCCCATAACACTTAATTCCAACCCCCAAAAGCAATATACACTTAATTATTCATCTTTTCTCTCAAAGAAAAACCCTAGCCTCCTCAAGAACACCAAGAATTTCATCAACTTTTCTTTAAGAAAAGCAAGAACTCAAGCTTCCTAATTCAATAATGCTTTCTAGATTATGTTTATCCTTCAAGATTAAAGTTTTAAGGTATTTGGGAGTTCATCTATGGGTCATCTTTCTCCCATGGAACACAAAAACTCTTTTCTTTTAATTAATGAATGAATTTCCCATTACTATGGTATTTTGTATGTTCAAGAAATATTGAATTTCATGTTTTCATGATGTTTTTAATTCAATTCACTCCATGTATGATTCCATGAAAGATTTTAAATTCCACATGCTATGAATTTGAATTTTCCATGCTTTATTCAAGTGAATTCTATGATAGATCCTAAATTCATGATGTTTAGCAATATTCCCGTATTTTAAATTCAGTCCTTCCACATGTTTGATAAAATTCCCATATCATGTTAAGTCAATTACAAGATGAATCCCCAAGCTGTGAACTTTGCCATGTAAGTGTATTATTCCCTCATGTTTAACACATTCTTACGTTCAGTCTATGAACTTCACATGTTTTGATGAAATACCCATGTCCTATTTCAAGCAGATTATATCTGAATTCTCTAATTCATGATTTTAATTAAGTAATCATGCTATGCTCCCATGTGTAAGATATTCCCATGTCCAAGTTCATGATCCCCATGTGTTTGGCGATTTCCCCATATTAAAGTATTAATTTCCACGTGCTTGATAGAATGCCCATGTGAATTGAATAAGGTAATCATGACACGTTATCATGTGTTATCATTCATGTACAAGTCCATAACCTACAAGTGTTTGATAAAATATCTTAGTGAATGAATTGTGAACAATTGACTATGGCTATGTTTTTAAAGATCATGCTATGATTTACTTTCAATGCTATCGTATCCTGGGGGTATTTAATACCCAATAATCTAGTTGTTTACCTAGATCTACAGTAGTTACAGAATAGTCTCAGTTGGTTATAAATAGTAATACTCAGTAATTAGTCCTAGTCTTGGTTCAGTAATCAGTTCAGAACTCAGTTCCGTTCAGTCAGATAGTATGATCAGTAACAGTTTAGTCAAGCCTAGTACAATTTAGAAATTAGTTCAGTGACTATTGAGTTAGGAGTAGGAATCAGCACAGAGCAAACCCAAGGATGGGTACATTCCTGCCAGCATAGAGTTTGACCCTTAGTAGCAATCCCTGAGTTACAGAACTACGTAGCCAGCCAAGGTTGAGATATATTCCTACTAGACTAGGGTTGATACATCTTACATAAGTTTTCCTGCCAACGAGAGTTAATGAAAGTTCTTTCTGTCAGAGAGTGTTAACTCATAGCTTGTCTTTACTTGAGGCACGGTATTGACACCCTTCTAAATGGGGTTACAGGTTGGTCCCTAATCCATTTGGAGAAAGGCATGTCGGTTAGATAATCACCTCTTATAGTTTCAGTTTTAGTTTCAGACTCAGTATAGAACTCAGTTCATTTCTACAGAATTAGGACTGTCAAAAAAAGTCTCCCAGCTATCAGTAACTAAGTTATTAGTAATCCCAGCTATCAGTTACTCAGTTATTAGAACTCAGTATTCAGTTTTAGTATGAGTCTCAGTTACAGACCCAGTTACAGTTTTAGTTACAATCTCAGTCACAGTCTCAGTCAAGTAATCAGATCAGTAACTCAATTTAATTTTAGGTTTTCTTAACCATAGCGTACAGTTATCAGTCATTCAGTTATTAGTATTTTAGTACGTCATTTTACAAACTATTTCAGAATCATGTTATATGCTTGGTCTTGCATTCTCAAATAATACAGTTTTCATGAATTCATGCTCAGTTATCTCTTATTACTCAGTCAGTCCTTATTTCATATGCATAATACTCTGCAGTTTTAGTCTCGTTATTCATACTAAGTATAGTTTAGTCTTACATACCTAATATTCAGCTATCAGATATTCTGTTAATCAGATAAGTTAATGTGTTTATACATTCATGCTCAGAGTGATTGTATATTCAGATCCTCAGTTTATGTCAGCCTCTATCATGTAGTTTCAGACCCAGTATTCATACAGTATCCATGTCTTATGATATTCTAGCTTTAGTTATACTTATATGATTAAAGCAAGTTTACTGAAGCTAAGTGCAGAGATTCACCATCTTATCAAAGAATGTTTATCACTTATACTTTAAGACATTTTAGTTTTCAGTTGATTCCAACCTATTGGTGAGTCTAATTACACTTAGCATGCATGTTTTACGATTATGTATGAAATCAGTTTTACTTATTGCATTCACCACTGCATACTTAGTATATTCCATAAGTAATGATCCAGATATATGTCTATGTGCTACATTGTCTAATCATATAGGTATCATTTATAGCCTTGCATCATGATCAGAAAGTTGCAGATTTCAGCAAACAGGTGATGAGTTCTCCTACTTCGAGAACTCTAGACAGTTTTAGTTCATGTACAGTTTATTTATTTTCATATGTATTGGTTAGTGGTAGTTGGAGAGATGTCCTAGCTATCTATTGTCAGTATAGTAGAGGCTTCATAGATGCCAGTCAGAGTCAGTCATGTAATTTCAGTTTCATCCTTCAAATTTATCAGATTGTAAAGCTTTATCAGTATTGTATATAATTTAGATTTTCTAGTATGATTATGTTTCTGCACAACAACATAGTTATTTATTATGTTATACTTCAGTTTCTTAACTGTATGCTAGTTCATGGGTTAGCTTGCGATCACTTGCGGTTTCAAGCACCGTGTGACGACTAGGGGTAGTTTCAGGTCGTTACAGTTCTAGAATGGACTAGGCCTGGAAAACATCTCGATAGTTTTCCTAGTTGTTATTATCGTGGAAAGAGGTTCTACTGTAATAATAGTTTAAACACTTATAGTTACGCAAAAATGGATAATTATCAGTGCAGTGACCTCGTTGTTGCCATATAGTGATAGTTGAAGTTACATCAGGACAGTTTATACACAAAAAACTAAGACATAGTATTTTTCCAAACATTCAAGTTTCATTCTAAGACTAAGAAAGAGGTAATTTTATGCATTCTTGGGTGTTTTATACTCTTACGGTTGAGTTTATTTCACCATTTAAATGTGTGGTCACTTTCTTTAATCATTAGAATCATTACAACATGTTCATGGAAGAATTTATAAGCTAAACCTAAGTTGAATGAACTGGTGTGAATTGCTTATGAGTAGATTTAAATCACCGGTTAATGGCTCTAGGTTGCTCGACTACACTTTCTAGAGTAGAATTTGTTTTTTTTTAATCATAAATTACGAGAAATTAGAGTGGATTGAAGCATGAAAACCCCTAGAATGGTGATTTAGGCTATAATTATAGGATAAATCAGTAGGTGTAAGTCCTTAATTTCTAGAGTTGAAGAATGAATTACTGAATTATGTTGTGTTGTTGTTTTTAGACCAAGAACATGCTAGAATTGTAATAAAAAGCAATGCTCGAGTGAAATAGTGTATTTTGAGGCTTGATCTAAGATATATTATGGTTTGAATTATATTTATGGACTATATGAATTCCATTCCTATTCATGAGTTAAATAATTATGAATTAGCCTTCGTACGTACTTGAGATTGGTGAATTAACTTGGTAGTTAATTGTATATATGAAATGATGAACCTTGAATTTAATTATGTCAAGATAAACTATGTGATTGTATATTTGGTCTACTTTATCATACTTTTGTTAATAATAACTAAAATATTTATATATTATGATATTTGGCGGGTCAGGTACCACAGTGATACATATTGCTTACAGATATTCGGAGGATCGCGTACCACACCGGTAAGGTACATGGACTAAGCTCACCCACTGTAGTTCATGACTATTAGGCATATAAGGCCCTTTAGTATGTGTGTATACATTTGAGGAAAGGTTTTATGATTATGATGCATTATTTTGTATTATTTATATATTGACTGTTTAATTGGAGCGCATAAGTTCTATGAC
This sequence comes from Capsicum annuum, assembly GCF_002878395.1. Taxonomy (NCBI): domain Eukaryota; kingdom Viridiplantae; phylum Streptophyta; class Magnoliopsida; order Solanales; family Solanaceae; genus Capsicum; species Capsicum annuum. The sequence continues at coordinate 175,312,017 of NC_061119.1, forward strand.
AATTAAATGTAACATGAGATTACTTATTAGATGGTTAGGTGAAAGTGACTCGGTGAGTTAACGTGTGATATGTAGAGGGTCATATGCTCCTCTTTTGTTACGGTTGAACTTATTCTTCTAAGGGTAGTACAAATGTGTTGATAAGGTGAAGATTGATATTGTTGTATTATTGGTGTCATAAGTGGTTATTTGATGGATACTGGTGTGTTGGTGCAATTATTTGTTATGTACTTATTTCTAGTTTCTCTTATTTGATTTATTATTATGTGTGGATTATGAGTTAAGTCATAGTTTTTGTACTAATACTACTTGTACTCTTCTTTTATTTAGTGCCAAAAGTATTCCAGCAATTGAGACAAAACCTCAAATATAGTTCGTAACCAGCAACTTTTCAATCCAAGGGTGATCATCTACTTTTGGGTAGCCATTGGATCTTCTCATTGATCATGTCCACTCCTTCGTACAATTACACTCCTTATTTATTTATTTTTGGATTCTCATTTTAAACATTAATTTTTGGCTTAGAATTATCTTGTACGGTGACTTTTGGATCCTTAGGAATTGTAATAGTTAGGTTGAACTTATTTTTGCACTTTATATATTATTTCTCAAGATATTTATAGTTATCATTATTATATTGAATAAACTACCTTAAATATTGTTAAGTGATGGGAAATTGTTTGAATTAGATGGTTCTCCCACCAGAGGATTAATATGGATATGACACACAACCATTTGGGTCATGATACCATCAAATAGGAGAAATAATCCAAACAAGTATATTATTTTCTAACCTATCATATAACACCATTACCTCCATATATGCTCCTTATCATCTATACATGGCTCCAGCTTCTCAGTTCTCTCAATGCAAACAACTAATATATTACATTTCAAAAGAGAGTTAAAGAAACCACAAGTTTCCTTAAAAGAAAACACATAAAGTTCAACAAAGTTTATCCTTTATGCAGATACTATGAATGATTCTAATCTAAAAAAATAAGTACTTTATATAATAAAATGAAATAACAAAAGTCAACCCATAAGTTAACTCCAAGCCTACAAGGGAAAAATAAAATTTTATTTAGAAATCACATTATGCATAACATAAGGAGTTCAACTATGAAATTTCACTTAAACTGAAGTTAAAATCTGATTAAAATTATCAAAATATCATTTCATGACTTTTTCTCAAAATACCTAATTTTTCCCAATTAAAAAAAAACTAAAGATAAAATTACAATTAAATCATTAGGAAATGTGTAAAAACAGTATAAGAATCATATATAAAGAAGAATCATTGAAAACATATTTTGAATCTCCTAAAATTGAGTTCTCAAGCTTAAAAAAATGAGATATGTAAAATACATTAGAAATGCGAAAAAGTTATTGTTTATCTACAATGATTTGCACACCTACATACATTTTGTCATAAGTAAGTCCCCACAAGTGTGGCAAAATATTTTGCAACGGTGGAAATACTTAAAAGAGTGGACTTCACCGGAGAAGGATTGTTATCACGGTAGCGAGGCTGTAGTACTAATGAAAACTAGTTGGTGTGACCCCACCACTATAAAAGCCTATTCATAGGATCAAATCACTACTACCTAGTCCTGCTCCACAAGGGCAATGCTCTAGCTACATGTGCAGCTTCGCTGTTATGGCTAAAGAACCACATGCATTCCAGTAACCTTATCAACAACCAATAACCCAAAAAGGTCAAAAACGACCCTTAATCTTATTTGGAAACTCATGAACACAAATTGACAACTCTAATAGACTAAAATCAATATTTCATACTCAATAAAATCATTAGATCATCAATCAAGTTCATTAACAATGAATATTGACCGAAGTCAATACTAATCCTTATACGTTCAACTTTCAACCAACTACTCAAAATACATCTGAGCACTTTGGGGCCTGAACAAAAAAGTCCTAATAATCCAAAAATCATATTTCAGAGCTAACTGAATTTAAGGAATTCCCGTACGACCTCATTATCATCATATATTGACTAAGTTCAAAAATTCCAACTTTAAAATCCTTCAATTTAAAAACTCACATAAAACTAAACCAACCACCTTGAGAATTGTACCCTCCATATTCACAAACTAAAAATACTAGAAAACAACTATGGAGAGGGTTAAAATGATAAAAATACACTAAAATTTGAACACTTTTAGTATTCATTATTTTTGGGAAAGGAAGACACGCGTGTTTTGTGTATGGACCTCTCAAGTTAGCCATGGGTCTTAGATATTTATATAGAGCAGCAGGTGCATACATAATATATGGATGTCATTCATTCACTTATACTCTTTATAGTTGGACTGTATTTGATTTAATAGACGGTTAATTATAATTAAACTGATTGTAGGCATATGAGTATTGTTGAGCTCATTTATACCCTTATTATCGTGATTTATCTGTTAGATTAGGTGTGGACTTTCTATTTATAGGTTTGTGTGATTGTGTTAGATAAATGTAAAGCTTAGGTCATTCTCTCCATCCACTTTGTGTTAGGATCGACTAATGATATTGCTAAGTACATTTTCTTTAGTATTCACACATGTTTCTTCTACACATTTATATGTAGGTTTTGTGTCTGGAGATCTGGACCATTGGTTTTTCTTATTCGGAGTTGAGTTATCAAAATTTCTTGTAGCTTCACAGTTGGTTTTGCAGCGTTATCAAATCCCTTATTTATTTATTCATTCAATTTCTTTTTACTCATGTTGTAGCCTTTCAAATTTGGACCAAATTTATTTTAGAAGCTTGTGCTAGTGACTTCCAGAATTTGGGATGTTTTGATATCCTTGTACTTCTTTATTGAACACTTTATGTGGTTTAGTTGAGATTTATTGTTATTTTATTTTTTCTGCTTAATTACTTAGTTATTACTATTGGATTTCTAAGAGATTCAAAAACCATTTCCTCTACCTGAGATTGAGCTCCTTCTGAGTGAACACATACTGCAAACTCCTATGATCCAAAAAGATGTCCACGTGTATACCATACAAATAATGCTACCATATTTTCAAAGAAAACACAACCACCAATGATTCCAAATCATGAGTAGGATAGTTCCTCTCATGTACTTTCAACTGCTTAGAAGCATAGCCAATCACCTTCCCATACTGCATCAAAACACAACTAAGACCTGCCCAAGATGCATTACAATAGACCATGAACCCATCATTGCCTTCTGACAAAGTTAGAATTAGAGCAGAAGTCAACTTATCTTTCAACTTCTTGAAACTCCCCTCACAAGAATCAGACCAAGAAAACTTTATCTTTTTCATAGTCAACTTAGTCAAAGGAGCAACTATTGTTGAAAACCTCTCCACAAATCGACTAAAATACCTAGCCAAGCCCAAGAAGCTCCAGATATCGGTTGGATTCGGGGTCTAGGCCACCACTTAATCACAATAACCTTTTGCAAATCCACCATGGTCCCCTCGCTAAAAATAATATGACCAATAAAAGACACAACATTCAACCAAAACTCATACTTAGAGAACTTGGAATACAACTGCTATTCCTTCAAGGTCTGCAATACCACAAAGAGGTGATTAGCATGATCCACCTCACTTAGGGATATCCACCTCCCTAACTGTTTGCTGATGATACCCTAATCAAAGATTATCTTATAAAAGAACTCCACACCTTTTAACTGATCAAAAAAGTCATATATCCTTGGCAGGGGATACATATTCTTGACCATTACCTTATTCAACTACTGGTGGTCAGTGCACATCCAAAGGGACCATCCTTCTTGCGCACGAATAAAACTGGTGTACCCCATGGGGATACACTAGGACGAATAAACCCCTTATCCAAAGGATCCTTAAGTTGCTCCTTGAGTTCCCTCAACTCAGTCAGAGCTATTCTATTAGGAGGAATAGAAATTAACAAGTGTTCAAAACTAGATCAATACCAAACTCGATTTCCCAATTCAGAGGAACCACATAAAGATCATTCAAAAAGACCTCAGGAAACTAATTTACCACCAGGACTGACTTTAAGGAAAGACCTTCCAAGTTAGAATCTTTAACCCAGACCAAGTGATAAAGGAAACCTTTAAAGATTAACCTCCAAGCTTTAAAATAAGAAACAAACCTCCCCCTAGGAACTTGGGAACTGCCCTCCTACTATATAACCAGTTTATCAAGGAACCTAAAGATAACTTTATGGGTCTAACAATCCAACGAGGATGTAACAAGAGTGTAGCCAATCCATCCCCAATATAGCATAAAAACCCACCATATCAAGTTCAAAAAAATTCACCAAAGTCTGCCTACCAACGACAGATACCATACACCCCCTAAGAATCTCTTAGAAATAATCAAGCTACCTATTGGGGTAGAAATAGAAAAAGAATCCAAAACAACTTCAATACCAAAACCAAATATATAGTCACATAGGAAAAAGTGGACCCCGAATCAAGAAGACAATACACGTCATGAGAAAAGAGTTGTAACGCACCAATAAAGTCATCAGGTGATGCATAGAATTCCTATTTGGAAACCAAAGAATACAAACTATTCCAACAAATACTAAAACCAGGATTAGCAATAAAAGTAGGCGCGGAACCATTGGTTGCAGGGGAAAAAAATGAAGCCATCGGTACCTTATTTGCTACCATAGCAATCTTATTAATGGGACAATCCCTGAAACGATGTCCACCCTAGCCTCAGTTGAAGCATTTGCAATAAGGATGACTTTAGAACCGACAAGGAGGGCATGAAAAATTGACTGACCCTCACTCAGCTGAGATTGGATATCCTATGCCTGGCTATTGTTACCACCCTAACGACTCCGGTCACTTGACTACTTTGAGTAAGGAGTACTAGCAGAAGAGAAGGATCCAGAACTCCCCCACTTATTTTTCAACCAATTACCGCCATCCTGATTACCCTAAAAATGAGCACCACTCTGATTAGAAAACCTGCTCCCCTTACCCTGCCGATCTCCAAACTTTGATTGTTTTATTTTCTTATCCTCCACCTAATGCATATGAATAGTCAATCTAGAAATGTCCTGATCTTTTATAAGCAAAGCAGTCTTGCTATACAAGATCAAATCCCAATTCAACCCAGAAATAAACTTTCTCATCCCCACTCTCTTATCAATCACCAAATCACGAGCATACCATAATAGCTAATAAAACTTCAAGGCATATTCCTTGACAGACATCCATCCCTGCCTGAGAATCATAAAATTCTCCATCTTCGCTTTCCTCATCTCTTAAGGAATAAAATGATCGAAGAAGGAATTAGAAAAAGTATCCCACAAGAATAAATCTTCCATATCAACCTAGCCCTATCCCACTCTTCATACCATTGGCATGCAATATTTTTGAGTTGATAAGCTGCAAAGTTTACCCCTCAACATTAATAACCTGCATCACCTAAAATATTATTTCCAATTCATCCAGGAAATCCTGTGGATCCTCCTCCAACCTTACTCCAGTATAAGTAGGAGGACCTATTTTCATAATTTGGCCAACACTTATGGCTTCAACAATCAAAGCACCAGACGCACCCCTCTTAGCCTGACCAACAATCATCTGAGCAATAGTATGATAGACTGGCAAAATTTTATAGTAGTAAACTCCCTTTGAGGAGGGCTATGGAAAAAATAGAAACTCAAGAACTACCATGGATAGAACCCTGAGATCAAAGACGAACTCCAGACACAGGACGTACCCCATCAATATTGTCCCTAGATGGGACTAAAGAGTTTTTTTGTGATGCAGATGATCGAGGAATGATCTAAAAAGTGAACAACCAAAGAGTGGAGAAGATTCCATGACTTAGACTTTAAGTTTGAATAAAGAATACCTAGAAAGTGAAACATTCCTAATTGCCTTATAGCCTCTCTCTATTAGTATGGCGTTCTTCATATCCTTAAAAGAGACTATACTAGACATGGCTTTATGGACTCTCAATTGACTATGAACATAAAGCTCTGACACCAAATTGACATGACCCAACCTAGGGCCTTATCGTAATGGCCATCCCAAGTTTGACTGGGACCGCAGACTACCCCCGTTACCCAACCCAACCTCCAGCCGCCTACCTTGAGTGGGCTGAATTTTGAAAATATAATAAGATAGTGTAAATGGACAAGGACTGACTTTGGGATGGGTCTATTCCTAGATCAACCTTAACAAGTCATTCTATCCACCAAAACATACCAACCAAAGCACCAAGCCAATCCAAAACCAAACTAAAGTCCATAAACCAAGCCATAACCAAATAAGATCCAAAATATAGTATGATTAATCCCAAAATGAAATAGAATAGAATAGAATAGTGAGAAATTATATTCAATGATCTCTGCCCGAATACCAGTGCCAATAATAAGGCTAACACCCATGCCAATCCCGCCCATACCAATCTAGAGCAGTACTATAAAGCCTCTAACCAAAAGAGTAAGAATACCCGATTGGGACATGCCCTAACCACAGCCAAAACCATTATCCAAAAATAGATCAAAATGTCTAAAAATATCTATAACATAAAATGGAGCCTTTCAAAAAGATAGAAACTCAACACTTTAATCCAACAGTTGTCCCTGAGTCAATCACTATGTAGGAGGAGTAGAATAGCCGATTCTGCCATAGTGTAGGTATACAGTCGTCTGGAGAAGGGTTAGCGGGTAAACGCTAGCATGAACTCAGGAAAAGGATAAAATAATGTCATTTATAAAAATAAGTAAAAGCATACATATATATATAAAACCATACTGGGAAAAAAGGACCAGGGTTTAATATGCCATTAAAAACATTACCTGCTCTATGTAGTTTTGTTGTCTTATACCACCCAGAGGCTATATGGGTTTAGCACCCCTGCTAAAAGGGACCCAGTGCATAAAACCATATGATCAAGAAAGAAAACCTGGGCTGACTAGTACATTCCCCAAATACAAAGTGTGACATAATCCACACGGTCACTTGGACCAAACCTTATATTAGAAAATATAAGTTTCCAGTTTTGGTCCGCCCAAGACCTCCATCTTCTATGGCATGGATACACACCCCTCCATTATTGCCAAATTCAAACCATTACCATGCAACAACCAATCCACTAACCATTTATTAACCAAGGCCATTAGTAGTGGTATCATCATACCGACTATACTTGCAAATTTTGTCCATAGCCAAACATATATAGGCTTAAGGGATTCTATGGACCCTTTTATTTACCATATTAAACCACTTGGGGGATTGCCATGTACCCTACAAGCATAACCATTTAGCCTTTTTTCCTTTCCAAACAATTTAAACTATGCATAATTTCTTTACAAAGTTTAAAACAAGTAATACTTCCTTTAAAAATAGTAAATGCAATGAAAACATCTTTATAGGCATTTTGTAAAACACATTGGGGGCATAATATAACCAAAACCAATTCTAATTGCCATTTAACCATTAACATGAAATCTAATTATCCAAAACAACCAATTAAGTATGTAAATACATAATTGAAACCATAGGAAAACCATAACAAATCATTTATAATCAAAAACCCTAAATCACGGTTGAAAACCAAAATCATACAACAATTAAATCATGAAAACCATTCACAAAAACCATGGCTTAGCTGAAACTAACAGTAAGAGAAGTGAACGTTCATTAATTGACAAAGTAGATGGAGAGAAACCACCAACAAGATCCCTAAATTAGTCCTAACATCCTTTCTCACAAAGATCTTGAGAGAATTATAGAGTGTTTATAAAGAGTTTCTAAGTATTAATGAATAGAATACTAGGGTATATAACCTCCCAAGTGAGTTAGAAATTGCGGGGATTTATTAGGTTAAGTGGAGAAATATCCAGAATACCCCCACTTAAATTGCACAAAAATCCCATCTCAAGGATACGACTAACTCCTACGAGTCGTGCCCTCCCTGTACGAGTGGTACCCATCACTTGTACATTTGGTCTCTCTCCTTGGACCCAACACAGTCCAAGGTATGAATCATCCAACTCAAGTCTTATCCAAATATACGATCCATAACCTTCACCCATAGCCCTGGTAGTATCGAATCCTAAGAAAATTAAACACTATCCCCCATATAAGTTTTGTACCCTAAATTATGGCTCCCGGTGAGCCACTTGTACTCAGATCTGACTTAAGAGACCAATTCTAAGATATAGCTAAGGAAAACTAAAACTAAATTATCAGTATCCAATCATACAACTTATACCATTCAAGTCATACCTATTCCAGTGACAAAAATCCATCCTACTAACCAACACTGGTATGTATACGACTGGACCATACTATTTGTATCCCAAGATATGGCTCATACCTATAAGTTGTATTGGGTCTAGAGATTAGAATTCTATGAAATTGTTTAAGTGTCAAAACCCAAGGTGTTTCACTTATGTATAATGTATCCGTGACTAACCTGTATTCATGAATGCATAATGTATCCATGTAATGTTTACTAGTACACTATGTAATAATGAAAACTTATGGGGGGATTAATGAAAACACATAACAAGAAAAAATATATAACTAAAATACTTTATTAGAAGTTGAGGTATTCAATAGAAACATGATTTAGTTTGAGTGTCCAAATGAAATATTTTAAAAGGTTTAAAGAACTGCTTGTGTATTTAGTCTACAATAATAGATTGGATTTTTATGATATTGGGTGTAATTTGATGTAATAATTCTATTTGTAAGCATCTATAATGGTCTGTTCTATTGTTACTAAGAATATTTATGGTAATGGCATAAGAAATCGATTCATCATAAGTTATAGGACCAATTCTTTAATATAGAAGTGCATTATACATGAACTAAGGCCATACAATACCCCTAGACAAAATTTAATTCTGAAGTGTTCTTATCAATTGAGTTTTGAGCTAAGTTTGAACTAAGATTAACTTCAAATGAGTATATCTCTGAGAATATAAAGATTTTTTAGGCCCAATATCCACCTATGAAATATCTTGGGGCCTTTTTTTAATGCATCTAGTCGTTTATTAATACACCTTCGGAGTAAATTAGTATGGAAATTTTACTAAAACCTATTTGAGTTACCATCACAGTGGTTCTGCTACAGCAGTGGGCAACACTTAAGGTTGTTTTTGTTATTTTTTTAAGCTTTTAACTTAAAAACTTCATCCCCAAGCCCTAGGGGCTATTTTCTAAGTCCCTAGGTAAATAATCTTCATTAAGGATCGTTCTCCCATCATCTTCTTCATCATTCAATCTAATAACATCCTAAAATCATTAGAATGACCTTTAATGTAAAATTATTGGGGATTAAAATCCTACATTCATGCGATTTTGGATAAAATCTATGGTTTGAAGTAATATCACCTAGAATTACATTTAGATTATGAATTATTAATTCCTGACATGAATTAGTGATTCTAAGCAAGAAGTTTGGTAGTTAGAAACCTTGAATTTAATAAAAATGGAACTTTAGCTTTGACACTCCATTAGTAGAGATTGATTGGGAATGATAGAATAATATAATGATTAATTGAACCTTGGATACTATTTTATGCCATGAATAAGCGTAGAATTAGTGGATTGAATTCTCAAAGTAGTTATTCCTTGAGTAATTGCTTAATTACTCCTATGATTACTTGATTTCTCGATGATTGGGCTAATGAAGGCATGAGGGAAAGAAAACACCAACCTTGCTATGGTTTACTTATTTGAAAATCTTCAGTTGAGATAGCTTATGATTTAATGTATATTAGACTTGGATTCATTGTATTAATAGCTATGGTTTTAGGAGATTTCATGTCTAGTTCTACAGGCATAGAGTTTGTATGGATAAAACATAACATTGATATAATAATGATAAAATTGTGTATTGTAGTGTTTTGTGTGGATATCTTTGTAACGCCCTGAAAATGGGTCCCAAGAAGTCACACGGTGCTCAAGACTACGAGTAGCCTCAAGATAACCCTATAAGACTTCTACCAAATCTGAAACTCATAAGAGAGAAATATGAACATATAATCAAAGATAAAATGCTGAATTCTGTCAAATCAAAGCTGGAAATAACTAAACGTAATATTTAAAAATGCTTGACTTAAAAGTCTAGACAATGAACACTGGAAATCTCAATAATAACTAACAGTCTGGCAAGCCTATACTACTAATAACTAGAGAGCCACTGGGACAAAACCACAGCTGACTCGAACTCACAGAAAATATTGAATCAACTACTTTAATAAGAGGGGAAAATGGAATAACTGGGTTCTGGAACTATGAGGACTCACTAATGTTGGGATGTAGAAGGAGATACTCAAAATCACTTACATTGTTGAAACTGACCACCTGAATCTACATTATTAAACAATGTATTACATAGACATGTACTGTGCATGTGTGGGTGAATGTATAAGTAAAACAATATCTCAACGGTAATATAAACTTGTAAAGAATGTATGCTAAGTGTAGATGACTCACATTAGCTTGAATAACTGAAAACAGAGAGTAGTAAGGCATGTTGTATAAATCTTGTAAGTTATAACACTTAGTTTCTAAAAGCTGCACTTGTATTCTATCTTTCAATTATGTTGCCTAAGTGTAGAGAGGACTCACGTTATATCTATAAACTGAAAGCTGAAATCTAATGACCAACATCTTATATGAAATAATATCTAAAATGAATTGTGAGCCTTACACTTAGTTTATAAAAACTTTTCTATTAGGATTACTTTTTTTTGTAGGGAGGTTCTTCTAACCGACATACACTATGTGAGCTATCATAGTGTCCAACGTCTAGTTCCCTTATGGGAAAACCTCATGTTGGGGAGAGGTGTTATACTCTTGCCAAGGAGTATAACCTAAGCTAAATGATCACAATCTGTATCTGTCATCCATATAAATGGGAATAATCTGAATAATCTGAACCTACGTTGGCTTGTAGTTCTGGGGCATGTAAACATATCCAACTCGGTGCTAAATACTACTCCCTTTAATCTGTATGCTCATGCTATAGGAAATCAACTTTTAAAACTAGTATAAGGGTTTACAATGAAAACCAATCATGCATTTGTTCACTTTAAACTATAATAAAATTATAAAGTGGATTCCACAACTTAGTTGAGATCAAAAGATCAAATCTTAATCAAAATCTTAATATAAACTAATCATAGAGTGCTTAAAACATAGTTATTCTTGAGATATCAATATTCAACTAGGGCTTAGTAACCCATGCATCAAATTTAAATCAAATCATCATAAAGTTCATGCTTAATAATGAAAGTCTTAAAAATTCAATTCAAAATATGGAAAATAAAGTTACATGCATAAAAATACAAATGTAGACATGCAACTCAACATCTAAATCACTTGTAACATCATAATCATCAAATAGTGATGAGTGGGTATAAACCCTAAACTGAAGTTCATATAATTTGATGTAAAATTCAACTTTAAAACTTGTTTTGGGCATAAGGATAAAAAGAGTATCCTTGTTCATAACCCTACATATCTAAATTGATGAAATTGATGAAGGCACTTGATGTTGAATTCCTATTTGTGCTTTTTTGAAGATTGTTTCTTAAAGATATTGAATTGAGAATCTTGAATTTTGGGTAATCTTGGAAAAAGAACGGCAAAATTTGGATTATATGAGGTTTAAGATTTGAAGGTATATGGTTTATTTGAGAGAATTTTGGTTAATAATGAGTGTATTAGGCCTATAATAGATTTAATTTTCTATTTTAGGGGCTTGGGAAAAAACTACATTTCCCCTTGAAATTTTAAGTTCGGAACTGGAGTCCTGATTTTGCACTGTGGCACAATGCTGCCCATCATGATGGATTATAGGAAAAGGGACGTGTGCCATTTTGCTCTATGGCGGTACATGGTACTATAACGTTACATCACTGGAAAAAGTACAAGTGCGAATTCGCACTCTACCACGATGCAGTGTTATCGCAATGCTTCATTGGAAAAGGATGAGTGCAAAATTACAATTCAATGCGATGCGGCATCTGCTTCACCGTAATTCCTAGCGCGACACTAGACAATCGTGGTGAGCTACTAAAAAGGGACAAACATGACTTTGGGGTTCACCGCGACGCGGCCTAATCGAGCTGAGCTACTACCTTTCACAAAGAGTGTCATAACTTCTCACTAGGTATTAGATTTAGGTGAAATTTGTACCATTGGAAAGTTGACTCCATTATCTACAATTTGGTGGGTCTAGAGATGGAAAATTTTACACGTATCAATAATTATTCACTTTTAAAGTTGACCCTTGATACACTAGGAGCTAAGTAAAACTAAGAAAAGTTCAGGGTATTATAATATCTCTCCTTTGGAAACATTCATCCTCGAATGAGACTAGTTAAAATAAGGATACTGAGCAACTGAAACTATATACTATCTTGTACCACTAAAACAGAACTGCATGCTTGAATCTAAAACATAATGAGTGACAGAACTAATCTACAAATGCATGAATTGCCATAAGGAAAATCACATAGATGAAATAGAGATTGGAAAAAAAATGAGTTATGGAAGACTGTTACCTTAGGCTGAATCTGAGTTTGTGGAGAAGAGGTGAGGATACTTGGTTCGCATGTCTGCTTCTGCTTTCCAAGTAGCACCCATAACAAACTGATTTTTCCATAGAATTTTGACCAAAGTAACTTCTTTTTTCCTTTGTCTATGGATCTGGTGATCAAGAATCTCTACTGGAAGTTCTTCGTATTAAAGGCTATTTTGAATATTCGTGCTTTCTAGAGGGACTACAATAGCTGAATCATCCATACACTTTTTCAATAAGGATACATGGAACACTGAGTAAACTAATGACAAGTTTGCAGGTAGCTTAATCTCACACACTACCTTCCCCACATGACTCAATATCCTATAAGGACCAACATATCGGGGACTAAGCTTCCCTATTTTTCCAAATCTCTTCACCCCCTTCATGGGTGAAACCTTCAAATAAACAAAATCATCGATTTCAAACTCAAGATCTCTCCTTCTTATATGTGGATAAGATTTCTGATGACTCTGAGTTGCCTTCAATCTCTCTTGAATCAAATGAACTTTCTCTATGGCTTCAAACACCATATCTGGACCAATCAAAGTGGCCTCACCTACTTCGAACCAACCAAATGGTGACCTATATCTCTGCCTATAAAGAGAGTCAAACAAGGCCATCTGAATACAAGAACTATGACTCTTATTACAGGCGAACTTGATCAACAGCAAGTGGTTATCCCAAATGTCTTTGAAGTCAAGAACATATGCTCTCAGCATACCTTCTAGGGTTTGAATTGTCCTCTCTTCCTTACCATCTGCCTACAGGTGAAAAGCTGAATTAAGATAAACTTGGGTACCAAGACCCTTCTGAAAGGTTTTCTAAAACTGAGAGGTAAACTGAGTACCCCTATCTGAAATGATGCACAAGGGAACTTCGTGCAATCTTACCAACTCTCTGATATATAGCTTAGCATAAACTTCATCTATGTAGGACATGTGAACTAGGAAGAAGTGGGTTGATTTGGCCAATCAGTCTATCATAACCCAAATCGAATCATGTTGTCGACACGAATGGGGTAATCCTGTCATAAAATTCATATTTACCTCTTTCACTTCCAAGTGAGAATACCAAACTCCTGTAATATGCCACCAGGTCTTTAGTGCTCTACCTTAGCTTATTGACAAGTTGCACACTTGGCCATAAATTTTGTGATGTCTTTCTTCATACCACTCCACAAATAGACTTTCCACATATTGCAGTACATCTTGGTTGCTCCTGGGTGAATGAAGTAACACACACCATGCACTTATGCCATAATCAACTGTCTCAAATTATCAACACACGACACACAAAATCTACTATGGTATCTTATCAAACCATCTCCCTCTTGGGAGAAAACTTCTACCTTTTGGTCTTTAACTGAACCCTTCAATTTGACCAGACTAGAGTCCTTATACTGCTTCTCTTTCACTTCAAAAACTAAAGAAGATTTTGAACTAAACCCAAACATTCCTCTCAGCTGAGTCAACCAACCTCACACCCAATTTAGCTAACCGGTGAACTTCTTGAGCAAATTATCTCTTATCCTCCATATGAACAACATTGCCCATAGACAGTCTACTAAGGGCATTTGCCACTATATTGGCCTTTCCTAGATGAAATAACACACTTATGTCATAATCTTTCAATAATTCTAACCACCTTCTCTGATGAAGATTTAACTCTCTATGAGTAAACACATATTGCAAGATTTTTTGGTCCGTGAATACATTGACATGTACCCTATAATGATAGTGCCTTTAAATTTTCAATGCAATTACAACAGCAGCTAGCTCAAGGTCATGGGTATGGTAGGGTAGTTCTTATCATGAGGCTTAAGCTGTCTAGAGGCGTACGCTCTGAACTTACCTCTCTACATCAAAACACAACCCAGACCAATTCTAAAAGTATCATAATAGACAACAAACCCATCTGTACCATCATGTAGCGCTAAAACTAGGGATAAAGTGAGTCGAGCATTCAAATCCTAAAATCTCTCCTCAAAAGAATCTAACCACTGAAACATAAATTTCTTCTGAGTCAATCTATACATAAGGGATGCAATAGACGAAAATCCTTCAACAAAATATTTGTAATAGCAAGATAAACCTAAGAAACTCCTACTATCTGATGGAGAGATAGGTCTTCGCCAGTTTCTTAGTGCTTTTATCTTTTGACGATCAACTCTAATGCCATCACGGGAAATAATATGATCGAGGAAAGCTACTGATCTTAGCTAAAATTCACATTTTCTGAATTTGGCAAAAAACTGGTGATCACTAAGAGTTTGAAACATAATTCTAAGATCATCTATATTGTCATCCTTACTACGAGAATAGACAAGAATATCATCGATAAAGACTATAAAAAATATGTCTAAATACTATTTAAACACTATGTTCATCAAGTCCATCAAGGTTGCTGGGGCATTTGTCAGCCCGAAGGACATGACTAGAAACTCAAAATGAACACAACAGGTTCTGAAAGTTGTCTTTAGAATATCACATTCCCTTACTCTAAGCTGATGATAGCCAAATCTAAGGTCTATCTTAGAGAAATAACTTGCACCTTGGTTTTTGATTGGATAAGTCATCAATCTTAGGAAGATGATACTTGTTTTTTTTTTACTTTATTTAGCTAACGATAGTCAATGCACATTTGCAAAGAACCATCTTTATTTTCCATGAATAGGACAGGAGCACCCCATGGAGAGACACTGGGCGTGATGAAAGCTTTATCTAAGAGGTCTTTAATCTACTCTTTTAACTCCTTAAACTTGGTTGGAGCCATATGATATGGAGGAATGAAGGTGGGTTGTGAATCTGGAAGAAAGTCAATACCAAATTCTATTTTCTGATCAGGAGGTACACCTGGCAAATCTTCGAGAAAACATCAGGAAACTTACTGACTACGCGGATTGAGTGAACTATGTGAGCCTCAAACTTTGTGTCTTTGACTCAAACTAGATTATTAATGCAGGTTTTTGTTATCAACTTTCTGGCTTGAAGATAAGAAATAAAATGAATCTTTGGAGACACCGAATTACCTTTCCACTTAAAGAATGGATCATCTGGAAACTGAAAATTCACTATTCTAGTACAACAATCTATAGATTCATAACAGGAATGGAGACAATCCATACCAAGAATAATGTTGAAATCAACTATGTCTAACTCTATTAAGTCTATTAATATAATCTTATGAAGGATAGTGATAGGACACCTTCTATAGACTCATTTGAAAATAACTGACTCACCTACTGGGGTAGAAACTAAGAACAGCTTAGGGAGTTTTTTAGGTCCTTCCATAAAATTTACTACAGCTAATGTGGTCACATAAGAGAGATTTGACTTGATGTCTAACAACACATAAACATCAAGATGAAAGACATGAAGCATACTAGTAACAACATCTGGTGAACTCTCCTGCTCCTAATGGGATGGCAAAGCATAAAATTAATTCTGACCCTGACTACTATATGTACTAGATGATGTGCCCTGGGGAGGGACTAGGTGACCCAGAGGAGTCGGTGTACTAGTATCCTGAGTCTGGGGATGAACATGCCTGTCTCCCTTCTTAGCATATGGACACTCATTGATTCTATTACCCAACTTACCACAACCATAACAAACTTTTTATCCCAATAAGCACTCACCTAGATGATTCTGACCACACTTAGCACATGAAAGATAACTGGTTTTTCCACTCATACTATTCTGAGACCTGGACATAGAAGATTTACCCCTACTGCTACTACTTAGCTCTGGGGGCAGGAACACTGGATAAAAATAGCACTAGCATAGACAAGTGAATCTAAAACTTTAATTGATTTCCCTTTCTCTCCAAACTTTGTCTAATCATATTCAAACTGCCCAATTCTAGCCTTCTTATTTCCCCTTTCTCCCCCTTCAACTTTTCTACCTCAATCTATTGAACATGAATCATCATCCTTGCAAGATCCATGTCCCCAATAAGCATGGAAGTCTTATAATCCTTAACTACCAAACCAGATACTCCAATAACAAACTTACTCATACTCAACCTAGGATCGACCAATATGTCAGGGGCATACTTAGAAAACTAATTAAACTTAAGGCAGTACTCCTTCACTATCATCAATCCCTGCCTCAAGTTTACAAACTCCTCTACCTTAGCTTTTCTTAATTCATGCAGAAAGAACCTGTCTAAAAATACATCCTGAAATATCTACCAACTCATTGGATCTGCATTCTCGCCTTTACCATTCTTCCACATAACTACCAAATCATATGCCACATCATTCATCCTATAAGATACAAACTATATACTCTTCTCTTCAGTAATATGCATAATCTGGGTGATCTTTCTCACCTTATCTAAATAAAGTTATGGGTCCTTACATATTTTTAACCTAAATAAATCAGGCGAATTCATTCTTATGAAGTCACAAATTCTGGTTGCTACTAAATAACAATTATGCTAAAGTTAGACTACCACCTAATAGTTTTCTTCAACATTGGTAGTCACAGCCTGGGCTAATGCTTAAAAGGCAGCCCAAAATTCAGCATGGGATACATTCTTATTCAGAGAGTCAGCAAGCTGGGGTGGCTGGTTATCATTTCTGCATATATTAGATCGGCGAGGAGGTATATTAAACTGTCACATAAGAGCATGATTTAAAAGCAGATGGAGACACTATAAGCATGATAGATCATGAAAGAAATGGATGATTTCCTAAAACATCCTATAGCCTCTTGCTCATAAATGTGGCACGCTTCACACCTATGATCAAAACTCTATGTAACATGGCTTTTATAACTCCCTAGGACTCTTATAATCTTTGGCTCTGATACTAAGATTGTAATACCCTGAAATGGGTCCTGAAATGTCACACGGTGCTCAAGACTATAAGTAGCCTCAAGCTAACCCTAAAAGCCTTCTACTAAATTCGAAACTCATAATAGAGAAAGATAAACATACAATAAATGCTAAAATACTGAATTCTTTTTTATCTAAGCTGGAATTAACTGAATGTAATATCTGAAAATGCTTGACTTAAAAGTCTGGACAATCAACATTCGAAATCTGAATCATAACTAGTAGTCTGACAAGCCTTACTACTAACAGCTAGAGAGTCATCGGGACAAACCCCCAACTGACTCAAATTGACAAAAAATGTTGAATCAACTACTTTAATAAGCAGAAAAAACTAAATATCTGGGTCCCCAAGCTATAAGGACTCACCAACTATTAGGATGTAGATGGAGATGCTTGAAATTACTCACGCTATTGAAACTGAGAACCTAAACATACATTAATAAACAATGTAGCATATAGACATATATGTGGATCAATACTTATGGATTGTACAGAGCATGTTGCGGGTGAATGCATAAGTAAAACAATACCTAAACGGAAATATAAACTTGTAAATAATGCATGTTGAGTGTAGATGACTCATATAGTTGAATAACTGAAAATTAAGAATAGTAAGGTATGTTGTGTAAATCTTTTGAGTCATAACACTTAGTTTCTAAAACCTATACTTATATTCTATCTTTAGATCATGTTTTTCAAGTGTAGAGAGGACTCACTATATATCTGTAAACTGAAAGCTGAAATCTCATGAACAAAATCTTATGTTAAATAATATCTGAAATGAATTATGAGCCTTACACTTAGTTTCTAAAAGCTTTTTTATTGGAATTATTCTTTTCTGTAGGGAGGTTCTTCTAACCGACATACACTATGTGAGCTATCATAGTGTCCAATGTCTATTCCCCTTAAGGGAAAACCTCACGTTGGGAAGAGGTGTGATACTTTTGCAAAGGAGTCTAACCTAAATAAGTGATCACAATTTGTATCTGTCATCCATATAAATGGGAACAATCTGAATAATTTGAACCTATGTTGACTCTTAATTTTGGGAAATGTGAACATACCCAACTCGGTGCTAAATAATAATCCATTTAATTTGTATGCTCATTCTGCAGGAAACCCACTTTTAAAACTAGTATAAGAATTTACAATGAAAACCAATCATACATCTGTTCACTTTAAATTGTAATAAAACTGTAAAGTGAATTCCAGCTCTTAGCTGAGATAAAAAGATCAAATCTTGATCAAAATATGAGCATAAACTAATTGTAGGGTGCTTAAAGCATAGTCATTCTTGAGATATCAATATTCAACTAGGGCTTAATAACCATGCATCAAATTTATGTCAAATCATCATAAAGTCCATGCTTTATAATGAAAGTCTTAAAAATTCAATTTTAAATCTAGAAAATAAAGTTACACGCATAAAAATATGGAAGTACACATGCAACTCAACATCTAAATTACTTGTAACATCATAATCTTCAAATAGTGATGAGTGGGTATAAACCCTAAACTGAAATTCATATAATTTTATGTAAAATTTAACTTTAAAACTAGTTTTGGGTATAAGAATGAAAGGAGTATCCTTTTTCATAACCCCACATACCTTAATCAATGAAGATACTTGACGTTGATTTCCTATTTATGGTTTCTTAAAGATTGATTATTAAAGATCTTGAATTGGGAACCTTGAATTTTGGGTTATCTTGGAAATAAATGGTGAAATTTGTATTTCTTTTAGGTTTAAGATTTGAATCTCTAGGGTTTTTTTAGAGAATTTTTATGACTAATGACCATATTAGGCCTAGAATAGGTTCAATCTTTTGTTTTTCACTATTTGGGGGCTTGGGAAAAGATAAATTGCCCCTTGAAATTTTAAGTTCGAAACTAGAGTCTCGATTTTGCACTGCAGCGCGATACGATGCCATCGCAGTGGCTTACTGGTAAAGGGGAGAGTTCCAATTTTCACTATGGCGTGATGCGCTTCTATCACATTGCATCACTATAAAAAGACGAGTGCAAATTTGCACTCCACCATGATGCGGCATTATTGCGATACTTTACTAGAAAAGGACGAGTGCGAAATTGCACTTCAACGCGACGCAGCGTTTGCTCCCCCATAATTTATAGTGCGAGACTAGCCAATCACGGTAAGATACTGGAAAGGGACAAACGTGATTTTGGGGTTCTCCAACATGCAGCCTGATCATTGTGAGCTACGGCTTTTCACGAAAAGTGTCACAACTTCTCACCCGTGTATTGGATTTAGGAAAAATTGGTACCTTTGGAAAGATGACTCCATTATCTACAATTTGGTAGGTCTATATCTTGAAAATTTTACATGTATTAAGATTTATTCACTTTTAAAATTGATCCTTGACACACTAGGAGCTAAACAGAACTAAGAAAAATTTGGGGTATTACAATCTTTATATGTGTTTGTATTTTGTATGACTTACTTGATGATTTATAAATCTTAAAATGAGAATACACCTAACAGTAAAAGAAGTAGGAGAACTTGAATCTATAAAACTAGTCTTTAGTACCTTAAAAAGGGTGAATCCAATATTGTATATGTTTGAAGTGTGAAATATTCCTGCTAGAAGATAGTTAGGAGGATAAATTGAGATAATAGGAGGTAATGTTATAACTTAAGAACCTAAAGTTAAGTTTGTCTATGTTCAAAGGCGTAATATGTGTAAAAGTGTATGACTCTAGCTAGAATTATAATTTGAATAGAGCTGAGTGGTTGAATGATCGACTAAAGGTGATAGTTTCCAAAACTTAGTGATGATTTGAGTGTAAGGGTTACTATTTAGTAACTAAATTTACCAATTTTAGTATGAATAAGAGGGGGTTATATTGTTAAATGAAATAGGACATAAATTAGAGTGTAGATATCAATCTTGGTGGAATGTACACTCTTAAAATAAATTCTTGATTGATTAGTATTTGAACATATTTGTGATTGATGGTTGGGTTTGATAATTCTCATTGATATAAGTGGTGAATTGGACCTTAAGCATACTTGTCATTTCTTGTGTTATTGGTTAGTCATGTTTACTTGAACGGATGAACTTCTTGACTTTTGACTGCATTTACTAGATTGTTATTAATTGTAACTTCTTCTTTGATCCCTGTTACTTGCATTTTCTTGGAAATGGGTTTTTTTTACTCTTTTTAGAGCATTACTTATAGTTGTTGTCTTCATCCGGTATTTGTATTTATATTGATGTTGGTGACAAATATTATGATGGTGTAGAGATGTGTTGATGATATTGAGATTATGATGATAGTGATATTGAGAATGACATTGTTAATGCTGCTTAGATGTCATTGATGATGATATTAAGATCATGATGAAATGATAAATGATGATGATGTTGAGATAAGAAAGATATGATATGCACATCTTGCATACAAATATTCATCATATGTATTTTAATATATATATATATATATGTATGTATGTATATACACACATGTTATGATAAACCTTTTTGAAGAATCTACGTAAGTGTAACTAGTTTATTGTTTGGATTAGTTAATGAAGAGATGTTATGGTTCCTATAGTAGACCTTTTATGTTGATGGTTGTGATTGTTGCAACAAAGTGAGAATATAAGATATGTTTTGAATGGTGTATAAATTTTATTTCTATGGGTACATAGTTATAAACGCGGTGTTTATTGTAGTGTCCCTTCTTGTAAATTTATTGATATTATTAATTGTCTTCATTATTGCAATCCTGATGGTTAATGGAAGTAAATAGGGGATCGATCCGTTGAGGATTTCACAAAATAGGATTAATGAGAGAGAGAGAAGTATATTGAGTGGTTATAGTAAGATAACTACATAAGAATTATGGGTTAGATTAATTTATGAAATATAGTTAGTTAGTCACACCCCAAGGGTAAATTAATATTAGTTACGTAAAGAAAAAGAGATAAGGATGGAAGTTAAAGTAAGTTAAGTGTGTTCATATATTAAGTTTGTATGTCCGTCAAGATTTTCTATACGTTATTATATGTTTTCAACCCTAGTCGATTGATGATACCTACCAGTATGTGTAATTGTACTAATACTGCACTTACCATATCTCTCTTTGGGGATACAGCCATATGGCAGGTCGATTGGAGTTTTATAGGTACAACTCTTATCATCTTACTCATACATGAATGTTGTGTCTCGGTTATCCTTCTATATTTTGTGTGTTCTTGTATTGGTTTAGATTAAGTTCTGGGAATTTGTTTAGTATAACTTCGTAATGTATGTTTGAAATAAAGGTTTTGATTTGGTTTGAAGGTTCATTATTGTGTAATGCGCAAGGTTTAATAATTTTTCTGCAACAAATAATAGTTGGGTGGTAAGGGTTCTCCTATCTAAGATAGAGTTGGGCAGGTGCCTGCATCATCTGTGATTTGTGTAATGATGAGATAGTATCAGAGCCTAGGCTACCGATCTCCAATATGAGAAAAAATGTAGAGTAGAGTCCTACAGATTGGTGTATTGACGTCACATCAAATTTGTAGGAAGCAACAAGGCACCTAAGAATTAATCTCACTTTTGTAACTCCCTGAAGATACCCCTGGACATCACACGGTTATTAGGACTACCAGCATCCCTAAACTAACCCATGATATCTATTTAGCACTAAACTCTACTACATGTAAACTTGAAACATGAACTGAACCGAAGATAACTTATAAAGTGGGTTTAAATAAAAGAACAATCTCAACAAGGTACTGCAACTCAAAAAAATTTAAATCTATGAGAAACTATAAGAATACCTCATCTAACTAGTCTTGACAAACCTATAACTAAACTAAAGAGCCACTCGGATAAATCCTAGCTGACCCGAACTGGAAGCATAACTTCTGAACAAACAATAATAACAATAATCTAAAATCTACATAAGTCTGGCCCTCAAACTATGAGGACTCACCAACTAGATGGATTTAGAAAATGGTGATCATGGCTAGTCATTCTGCTGGGGACAAACACCAGAGCCTAAATTATGAAATAATCCAGCCACATAAACATATATTTAGTTAGTACTTCTAGAATGTACAAAATATATGGGGGTGAATGTAGTAAGTAAAAACTAATATAAATCATTATCTCAAAACATACTTGCTAAGTGTAAATAGACTCACGCTGATCATGAATAAAATTTAAAGCTGAAAAAGCTTAAGCATAATTCATAAAGCAACATCACGTAAGGTTGGTGAGTCATTACACATAGTTTCTATATTCATCTTTTCTATGGGATATTCTCATAACGGACATAAATTATGTGAGCTATCATGGAGTCCAACGTCTAACCCATATTTAGGAGAGTTGTTCTACCTTTTCCAATGGTATAGAACCTAAAATAGACTAGAGTGATCATTAAGTTGATCCCCTTGGGAAAAGATAACACTCTCTGAAAGGTCCTTTAAACCTATGGTGGCACGTAGTTTCTAAAAAATAGGATACGTTGAACCTACATTCCCCTCTCGGTGCTAATTACTACTCCCAAAATATATTGGCGTATGCTCGTACTTATTGAATTTATATTAAATAGCATATGTGTTTATACATCTAAAAACTGATCATGCTTTTTTTTATGAATCATACTAATGAATAATTGTCTGAATTTCATAATATGTATGGGTTCACAAGATCAAGACTAAAATCTGAATCATGTTCTAATAATTTAAAATTTAATTATTAAGTTTGAACTCCTCATGAACTGAGGGAATCATGCTAAAATCTTATAAATCATACTGAAAATCATGTACATTTATCAACTTATGGAAATTTATGTCAAAATACTAAAATTCATCTCATTCTAACATTCATCTCATTCTAACAATCGCATCAGTAAACACATAAGTAAAGGTAAGATCTGATGCTAACTAAACATTAAATAACATGACAATGCCATAATTTTGAAAACATGAAAACTGGGTATAGCCCTAGCCATCAAATCTTTAAAACTAATGTAAACACCCAAATTTTGGGCACAAAGATGAAAGGCTATCCTTGTTTAAACTCTATATACTTAGACTTAGTGAATTGCTTGGAGGAAACTCAAATTGGAACCTTCAAAGCTGTAATTTTTAAGAAGAAACTCCTCTTTTGTATTCTTAGGAGTTTGGGAAAAGATTGATAGTGATTATGAGTTTTTTCTTGGCGGTTGGGGTGGGGTGGAAATCATATTTATTATGGTTAGGACATCTCTTAAGAGGTAAAAGGAAAATAAGCCCTTGAAGAGAACTGAAAAAACCAAAATATTTGGCATTTCTGTGCCCTTGGTCATGGCAACCCTAATCACGGCACTCCAAATGGCACTCTTCTTATCCTGGCACACCAAGGGCGTGGCATGCTCTTATCACAGACCCTCACTATTTGGGATCCCAAAATATTCCTAAACGCATTCCAAAAATACTGAAACACTTCCTAATGGTACCAGTATCATTCCTTATCATAAATAAACTCAAAAATCACCATTAAAACACGAAGGAGGTATCAAAATAAAATCATTAAAATTTTGGGGTCTAACATCATCTCTCCCTAGGGACCTTTCGTCCTCGAATGAAGGTCAGAAAGGGAAAATGGCCTATTTTATGTTGTCGTTAGGCTAAGATATGAAACTTTCCTTGCTCTAAAACTGAGACTATTCACCTTAAACATGAACGTACAACTGAAATGACTCATTAATTATGAACTCTATAAGATAAGAGTAAGGATATTTGCGAATAGAATAGATTAGAAGGAATTTCCTACCTCGTACTAAATTTGTGCTAGAACTGAATAGATAAGAATATAAACTCATCATGTCTGCTTCTACTTCCCATGTCACTCCCTCAACTGTCCGATTTCTCCGAAGAACTTTCACTGAAGCAATTTTTTTATTTCTTAATCTTTGAACTTATCGATCAAAAATTTTAACTAGAATATCCTCGTAAGATAGACTATCTTTCACTCCAATACTTTCTATGGATACTACCAAAGATGGATCTCCAATACAGTTCTTCAACATTGACCCCTAGAAAACTGGATGGACAGCGACTAACTATAATGGAAAATCTAACTAATAAGCAACTTCTTCAATGCACCTCACTATTTCACAAGGACCAATATATCAGCGATTGAGCTTTCCGTTCCTTCCAAATATCATCACCCCTTTCATGGAAGACACTTTCAAAAACAACCAATCACCCACTTTGAGCTTTATTTCTCTCCTCCTCACATCTGCCTACAATTTCTGCCCACTTTGAGAGCAGTTTTCAACCCATCACGAATCAACTGAACCTTCTCCATATCTTTGAGAATAGCATCCATCCCAACCAATTTTGCCTCACCAACTTCAAACAAAAATATAGGTAATCTATACTTGCACTCGTACAAAGCTTCGAACGGAGCCATTTGGATACTAGCATGATAATTGTTGTTATAGGTAAGCTCTATTAAGGTTTACTGATCATCCCAATTTCATTTGAAGTCCATCACACAAGATTTCAGCATATCTTCCAATTTTTGAATCATATCCTTAGCCTAACCATCTGTCTATTGATAGAAAGTCATACTTAGCTTCACCTCTATACCAAGGCCCTTCAAAATGATTGGCAAAAATGAGAAGTGAATTGTGTATCTTGGTCTAAAATAGAGGACAAATAAATCCCAAAGAATATCAACAACTTATGAATATAAAGCTTATCATAATTTTACTCTACATGTGAGATCTTAACTATTAAGAAATAGGTTGACTTGGTCATTCGATCCATGAAGACCCAAATCTAATCGTACTGATGTCTTGTGCAAGGAAATCAGTAATGAAGTCCATATTAATGAACTCCCACTTCTACATAGGAATTCCAATATCCTAAAGTGTACCTCCTAGCCTTTGATGCCCACTCTTTACCTGTTGATAATTGGGACATGTGGCTACGAATTTTACTATGTTTCTCTTTATCCCATTTCACCAATCAATTTCTCCCAGTTTGTGGCACATCTTTGTAGAACTAGGATGAATCAAATACTTAAAACTGTGGGCTAACACATAGCTGACCTTGATAGCGAAGGACACCATCTCCCCTTTGGAAGAAAAACTCAACCTTTTACTACTGAACTGCATCTATTATCTAGCTAAGTATGGGATCCTTATGCTGCTTCTCTATCACATACACCATTAAGGATGATTTTGAACCATTCTAAATCACTACACCCCCATCACCCATATCGATAAAACATCCACTTAAATGGGATAATCTATTCACATTCTTGGCCAATTACTTCTCCTTCCTTTTCACCTGGTCCACTACCTATGGATATTCTAATCAATGTGTCTACCACTATATTTATTTTACCTGGATGGTAAAGCACATTGATGTCATAATCTGTCAGTAATTCTAACCACCTACTCTGATGAAGATTTAACTCCTTCATAAATACATATTGAAGATTCTTATGATCGGTGAATATATAAACATGTATACTATACAAATAATGTCTCCAAATCTATAGTGCAAACATATAATTTCTAAATTTATATCGTGGGTTAGCCAATTCTTCTCAAGGTCTTTATGATTCCTGGAGGTGTTAGCTACTACCTTCCCATTCCACATTCAAATATAACCTAACCCAACTCTGGCTACATCAAAATAAACCACAAATCCATCTAACCCATCTAGTAGGATAACACTGGTGCTGAAGTTAACCTATCCTTCAACTCTTGTAAGCTCTTGTCTCAATATCTGACCATATAAACTCCTTTTTTTTTGTATTAAATTGGTCAATAGTGCAGCTATTGAGCAAAAACTCCCAAATAAATCTTCTATAATAAATGGCTAAACCCAAAAATCACTAAATATTAGATTGAGTAATAGACCTAAGCCAGTGCTTCACTGCATCAGTTTTCTAAGGGTTTATAAGAATACATGCACCTAAAATCACATGCCCCCAAAAGGTATAGACTCCAACAAAAGTTCACACTTACTAAATTTTGCATACAACTGATGATCGTTGAGGGTCTGCAGCACGTTCCTCAAATGGTCTACATGCTCCTCCTCACTCTAAGAATAAACAGGTATGTCATTTTTGAAGACAATGACAAACATATCCAAGTATGTTTGAAGACCCTATTCATTAATTCTATAATGGCTTTAGGAGTATTTATTATCAAAAAAGACATAGCCATAAACTCAAAGTGACCATACTGGTTAAAAAGCAGTCTTTTGAATGTCACACTCTTTGACCTTTAACTGATTAAACCTCGACCTGAGAAATACTAGGATTGATTAATACCTTATCTAAGAGCTTCTTAAGATGCTCTTCCAATTTTTTAAGATCTGTCGAGGCCATATGTTAAGGAGGAATGGCGATATACTGGGTATCTAGAAGAAGACCAATTTCAAACTTGATATCTCTATTAGGAGGTATCCCGAGTAGGTCCTCTGGGAAAACTTTAGAAAAATCATTGACTTCTCAAACTGACTGAATGGTTGGGGTTTTAAACTTAGTATATTTAATATGAACTAAGTGTTAATACACCTCTTTGATACTAACTTTTTATCTTTAAGATAAGAGATGAAACAACTCTTGGGAGATACTGAACTACCCTTTTAACGACCCGAAATCGCCTCCCGAGACATCATACGGTGCTTAAGGCTACAAGTAGCCCCAAGCTAACCCTTTGAGCCTGTTTCTACTAATAATACTCATTTCAAGATAAACACTAGCATAGTCATATCATATAAAGGAAGATACGGAGAAAATACTCGGTCCAAACGACCACAATACTGAAATTCTCAACACAATCACAATCTGATAACTAGTCTGACAAAGCCTCTACTAATCAATTAGCTAGAGAGCCATTGGGATAGGTCACCAACTGACTAGAAATGAACTGAAAGTAATAACATAGGTGCAAATATACTTAGGATCATTGTGTAGTCCAAACTTTGATGTTTATAATTGAGATCTTTGTGTGGTATGAACTTTCATAATTATACTTAGGATCCTTGTGTAGTTTGAATTTTGGTGAGTATATCCCGCCATGAAGTGTAATTGGATCATCCTTGTATGAATAATCCAATTAATGAGCTAACTTGTTAATGAGTCCTTAATAAGTTATTAGTTAAGGTAAGATGTACTTAGTTGCTTTGCACATTTTTAATGACTTAAATATGAGGTTAGTTGTGTAGTTAATATCACTAATTCTAGATGTATTGATTAGGTATATAAAATTGGTTGTTTTCTAAAAAATTGTTACAACCCAAGTGGACGTGAGTGGCACCCACACCATTCTATGATATGAGATCCAATAAACCTGGAAGCATTAACCACCACTTAGAGAAAATAAAGAAAACTATTTCATTAATAGTTTTAAGATCATCCAGTCTAACAACTTAAGAAAATACAATAATAAGCACAATAATAAAAGACTCCTACAATCCAAAAGTTGTTGTACCAAAATATTTTATGAATGTCAAGAAGAGGATGCAACCCCAAAATCCAAAGGAAAATGCATAATGTTCAAACAAATAACCATGTCATAAAAAAAGATTACATGGTAGCCCGAATAAATTGACTCACCTCCAAAATCTGGATCACACGCTAGGGTTATAAGTGAGGTCTTATAGGAGCTACTGGAATATGAACTGCACTTAATAAAAGTAAGACCAAGTATAGTATCATCACATAAGAACAATAGTGTGCAAGTAGGTTCATTTGGCCAACCCAATGAGAATAAAAACATTAAACCAAACTATATTGAACAAGTTAATACATGTACCTTCTAACCTACACCTGGCATAACTAATATCAATTAAATAGCTTTGGATTATAAGGAAAAAGTAAAGCCATTTACCACCAAGTTAAGTAAGTCAATCCAAGTCAAAATAAGATAAGTAATTAATAAATATATAAATATATTCCTCTATACACTTATTAAATTGTTAAACTCACCTAAACCTCGTGTATACATACCATATATATAATAACCACCCTTTATACATGACCTGTAGGGGAGAAATTCCATCCAAGTATTAAAATTCCATGCACATATTTCTACCAACCTTATTCAACCAATTAGCTAAAAGAATTTTTAAATATTGAAACATTCCTAATTTATCTAGAAGGTTGTAACACCCTCAAAATTTTGGGTATTTTATTTTTTACCTTCCCGTGCTTGAAATAATAATTTTTGACTCAAATTATGTTCGAGGATATTAAAAGGGTAACCCAAAAGAGTTTCATAATTTTGGATGGGGTTCGGGGCATGTTTGTATCACTGAGGCAGTAAGCCTCCAAAATAGCCTCATGCCACAGAGGCTGGTCTCCATGATAATGTCCATGTCACGAATGATGGTTGTCCGCGATAGGGTCCATGCCACGGTCCTGTGTCATTTTAGGATATTTTATGTAATTAGAAAAGAAAATAGGGGTAGTGAGGTCTTTTATCCTATAAATGACTATTAAACATACAAGAACCAATTCTCATTAGTTTTTCATTCACGAAGGTTATTATAAACTCATAATCATCTTCTCTCTCGCATTTCCCCTTTAAAATCAAAGCTAGGGTTCAGGGAGGTGATTATCTAGTTCTTAAGGGTGTGGTTTTCTTCAAATACCTTCGCAATTAAGGAATGTACCTTTTTCCTTATATTTGTATTTTATTAATGGGATGAAATTGGTTATTATTCATAGTTTTGATAATGGGTTTTGAACTATGGGTTCAGGATTGTTAATATGTTTGGTTTAAATATTTTTCCATGGTTTATTATGCAATAATTATACTTTATTTATGATTTTGAACATTGTGGGATGTATGGGAATGGCAATTAAACTAAGGGGTCATTCCTTGATATATGGTGTTGGAAATAATGTGCCCTCAACCTATTTGTGAAATTTACAATGAATATGATTTTGTCACATAGTTTGACTATTCTTGAAATCCTTGCATTGCATAAATGGTAAATTGAACATGAATTGCTTTTCTTTGGTTTTTAAATGGTTTAATAAAGGCCTTGGTGGCCACGGTTTTGGTTTAATTAGAAACTTTGGAGTTAAATTTTGTTAAATGATTTCGTATGATATAAAGTAATAGACTTGCAAGCTCTAACTTTTGTATGATGATACCAATGGGAAATGCCTAACTAAATGACTCCTTGGTAAATGGTTGGAATGTGTAAATGGTTTTAATATGGGCTTAAATATGGTTGTGTAGAAATTCTGTGGAAGTTGGAGGTCCCGGGGGGACCAAAACTGGAAACTTCATGTTTGTAAATGTGAGGATTGTTCATGGTGACTGTGTGCATGAAACAAACTTTATATTTTTGGGATGGATTTAGCCTTCTCAATTTTTCACTTATACGTGTGGCCAACACGCATTGGGATACTTTCAGTAGGGGGAGATAAACCCATATAGCCCATTGGTGATTTTAGGACGACAAAGCTACATAGTCCAGGTTAAAGTTTTACTCTCATTCTAAGCCCTATTACCTTTCCCAACATATTGTATATATACATATTTCATATGATGTTGTGCATTAGGTTTTACTGGTTTTCATACTATGGATTATTGCATTATTTTATAATTTATCCCAGAGTTACATGCTAGTCCTCCAACCACTAACCATATTTAAATGTTGTATCCCCAGACGGTGTAAGAACTATCCATACTTCTAACTTTTCTGCATAGTGATCAAGTTAGATCGAGAGTTGACTTAAAGTTGTGAGCTTCTATCCTTCCTAAGACTTCATTTCATGTTTTGGTTTTCCTTGTCTTGGACCCAATTTTAGATTTTTTTTGTGTATGATTGGAGTCATGTCCTAACTTTTTTTTCTATTATTCAATTTTTTTAGAAGATTTATTAGACTATTATGGATATGGGTGCTATGGTTGATTTTTGGTATTAATTTTGGTATTGTGGATGGTTTTTGGATATTGATCTCATATGGACTCTTAGGTTTATCTTTCCTATCTTGTTATATATATATATATATATATATATATATATTGGTTACATTGGAATAGGCTAAGGGGTGTCTCCAGTCCATGATAGACTTGAGATGCCCATCACGACCAAGCCCTTGTTTGGGTCGTGACAAAGTTGGTATCATAGCCTGGGTTTCAGTGTCCTAGGGTATGCTTAAAGCCATTCCAAGTATAGTATCTTTCATGGGTGTTTAGTGTGCCACACTTATAAGGGAGAGGCTATAAAGTATTTAGGAATATTTCCCTTTCTTATTGTCTTATTTATGAGCTATAGAGTCTAAAGTATTGGATTCCTCTAACTCCCATTTATTCGTATTTCAGATCATTTCTCTTAGATGATCTAAAGCTCATGGAAACTCATTTATCCTGCCTAAGAACAATGTTGGCAGATTTCATCCAACTTATGGGGTAAGGACCCAATCTAGGGTCACTACTTTTGATTGTCCTCGTGGAGTTCCACCTTCTTCACTAATCCTTCTCCAGTTGGTGGCAATCATACTCAGCCACCTCGTGGAGATATCACTAATGTCGAGTTTTGCCGGTCCATTCATCTGTTAACTTAGTTGGTGACATCTCAGTCATGTCAAATGGATTTTGTTGGTATTACTGGGACTTTAGCTAAGGCCACTAGAGTTTGCCATTTTATCAAACTGGGCCCTCCAACTTTCACTTGTACTAAGGTTAAGAAGGATCCTCAAAGTCTTATATATGATAAGGAGAATATCTTTTAGGTTATGCATGCTACTAAAGTAGATGGTGTGGAATTTGCTACTTAACAATTCAAAGATGTAGCGTACCAATGGTAGAAGGAGTGGGAATGGCTTAATGATGATGATGCCAAGTCTGCTTTATAGGATCATTTCTTTAGTGTCTTTTTGGGTCACTTATTTCCTCAAGAGTGGAAAGAAGAAAAAGCTAAGAAATTTATGAATTGAGGCAAGGCAAGCTAACTGTAAAGGAGTATACCTAAATTTTTCATCAGTTATTGTGATATGTTCTTGAGCTAGTGTCTAGTATGAGGGCTAGAATGAGGAATTTTGTTTTCAGTTTGTCTTGTGAGTTTATTTTAAAGAGTAAGGTAGCCTTGTTGATAAAGGATATGGATATCTCTACACTTTTGGTATATATACAGCAGGTTAGAAAGGAAATAAGAAGAAAATGGATATGGAGGGAGAGGATGATTAAGAAGCTTCGGTATTTAGATCAAGGTGGAGGTCAGCAATATAGTTGTAGAGATAGTAGGAAATGGTCAACGAAGAGATGGGGAAACTCGAGATCATATTTGTTGTCTAGTGCTCTTTATCTAAAGTCGTCTATAGATTATTATTTTTAGAGTGGTGATGGTTCTAGGGTATAGGGTTCGTAATCTCTAGCCAGTGGGGCCTAGTCAGCTTCGTTATATCCCTCTTATAGACTATGTAGTGGTTGAATTTTGATCTTTGTCATAAGAGAAAGAGTTAGTAATTTAATTATGGGTGGTTGGGTCATATGCTGAGGGATTTCCCTGGGGGCAAGGTTGCTTCAAAGGCTAACAAGGTTCCAGTTGCCACCTCGTTAGCTTCTGCACCAAGGGGTGCCACTTCTAGTCTCAGTAAAGGTCGTAATTGCTTGTATGCTCTTACTACCGTTAGGAGTCTAAGGCATCTCCTGATTCTGTTACTAGTATGTTAAAAATCTTCTTTGACGCGTATTGTTTACTTGGCCTGGGGTCTACTCATTCTTATCTGATCCTATTTGTAGCTATACATTTTGGTTTTGGTCTCAAGTGTATTTCAGACCCCTTTTCTACTTCTACCTTGGTGGGTGTGTCTGTAGTCGTTAGGAGGTACTATAGGGGTTATGTGGTATTTGTTGGTGGTAGGGAAACCTTGTTGGATCTGTTTGAATCAAACATGCTAGATTTTAATGTCATTCTAGGTATGGATTGCTTACACTCGTTCTATGCCTCTTAAGATTATCGAAAAGGTCATCTTTAAATTTCCTAATGAGTTGATTATTGAGTGGGAGAGGATTTCCCTAGCGCCTAAGGGGAAATTCATATCGTATCTAGTGCCGTGAAATTGATTACCAATGTGTGCCTTTATCATTTGGTTTCATTTAAAGATTCTAACTCTAAGGGTCCTTCTTTATGATTTATGCCAGTGGTTAGTGAATTTTCAAAGGTTTTCCCTGATGATCTTCCTAGTGTCCCTCCCGATAGGGAAATTAATTTTGGGAAAATCTTATTTTAGACACTCAACCTATCTCTATCCTTCCTTATAGAATGGATTCGGCTGAGTTAAAGAAGCTTAAGGAGCAGTTAAATGATCTTCTTGACAAAGTTTTAATCTCTCCTAGTGTGTCTCCGTAGGGTGCTCTTGTTCTCTTCATGTGTAATAAAGATAGTTCTCTTTGGATGTGTATCGATTATTGTTATTTAAACATGGTAACTATGAAGAATAAGTACCCGCTTCCTAGGATTGATGATCTATTTTACTATCTTTAGGGTGCCAAGTATTTCACTAAGATCGACCTCTCTTCATGCTATCATCAGCTTAAGATTAGGGAGAGGGATATCCCTAAGACAACCTTCCGTACATGATATGGAGATTTTGAGTTATTAATTATGTCTTTTGGGTTGACTAATTCCCCACGACATTATGGATCTCATGAACAGTAATTCCATTAATTTTTGGATTTGTTCATGATTTTTTATATAGATGACATTCTAGTATATTCGAAGAGTGAGGTAGATCATGCCAACCATTTTTATGTTGTATTATAGACGATGCTAAAGGATCTATAATTGTATGCTAAGTTTTCCAAGTACGATTTTTGGTTAAATGCTTTTAATTTTCTTGGTCATGTTGTTTCTAATGAAGGGATCATGGCAGATCCATAGAAAGTTAAGGTGGTTAAGAAGTGGCGTAGACTCACGACTCCTACCGACATTAGGAGATTTTTGCGTTTAGCTGGTTATTATAGGAGGTTTATAGAGAGCTTTTCGTTGATTCTTGTACCTTAGACTGGGTTAACTTAGAAGAAGGTGAAGTTTCTTTGATCTAATTCTTATGAAGGGAGTTTTGAGAAGCTAACAGATAAATTGACTTCTACTCCAATTTTGACTTTTCCCGAGAGTAGTGATGGATTTGTTGTTTATTATGACGCATCTCATCTGGGACTTAGTTATGTTTTGATGCAGCATGGCAAGGTGGTAGCATATTCTTCTAGTTAGTTGAAAGTTCATGAGAGAAATTATCCAACTTATGATTTGGAGTTGTTGGATGTGGTGTTTGCATTGAAAATTAGGTTTCATTATCTGTAAAGGATTTATATTGACATCTTTTCGGATCATAAGAGCCTGCAATATGTTTTCACCTAGAAAAATTTAAATTTTATGCAGAGAAAGTGGCTTGAGTTGCTCAAGGACTACGACATGAGTCTCCACTATCATATAGGTAAGGCTAACGTGGTTGCTGATTCTCTTAGTAGGTTATCTATGGGGATCTTGTCTTATGTGATGGAGGAGAAGCAATACTTGGTGAAGGATATTTACCATTTGGCTAATATTTGAGTTCGTCTTTTAGATTCTTATGATGGTAGTATGTTTGTGCAAGAGGTGGCGAGGTCGTCTATTAGTGCTGAGGTAAAGGAGAAGCAAGTGTTGGATCCTGTCTTGATACAAATCAAGGATGATATGGGTAGGCAAAGGGTGATAGCTTTAAACATTAGTGGTGATGGTACTTTGAGGTACCAAAGGAGGTTGTCTATTCCCAATGTGGATGGTCCGTGAGGTAGAATTTTATCTGAAGCTCATGAGCTGAGCTATTCAATTCTGTAACACCCTGTAATTTCCCTAGCATAATCTAAGTCCCAATACATGAGTATTCATATATGAAATTTTTGAAACACTCATTATTTTACAGTTTAGAGCCTGCCATTGTGTAGGAAATTCAATTAGCTTTCCAACGATAAAAAATTTACCTAAATCCGATAACCGGGTAAAAAGTTATGGAGATTTTAAGTTTAAGTCGCAAAACCCCATCATTTTAACCTTTAGTGTGTCACGGAGCAGGACAAACTCCCATTTGGCAAATTCCAGTGAGATTCCATGATCCTGGTGCGTTGCGACATAGGTAAATTTGACAATTATCGATTTCCAGTGTGACTCCGCGATTATGGAGCGTCGCAGAGCAGGACAATTTACCGTTTGTCAATTTCCAGTGGGCCTCCGCAATCATGGTGCATCATGGAGATGGCCAAATTGGCATCCACAGGATTACTGTGATCATGGCATATCGCGGCGTTTGTCCAGGGCCCAATTGTCCCTTTTCCATTGGCTTGGCGCGATAGTGGCTAAAAATTGGGATTTCAGTTTTAAATTTGTTTAAGGGTATTTGGGTCTTTTTCCTAAGCCCTAAACTCGTCCTAAACACGAAATTTAACCCCTAATTGACCTAAATACTCATCATTATTCACTTTCTCCCAAATTAAAATTCCCTTCTTTCAAGAACAAGAAACCTTAAGCTCTCAAGAATCAAGGTCAAATATCAAGAACGCTCCATCAATCCTTCCAAATTCATCATCCCACATATGTTAAATGTTCATCCATGGATCCCTTTCATCCATGGAGTCCAAGCAACCCTTTTAAATTATAAAATTATGATCTTTTCAAGTTATTATGTTTTAAATTATGATTTCACCCATGAATTTCCATGAATTATGATTCTATACCAGGTTACCATGAAATTATTGTTATTATTTAATCGTCCATGTTTTAATAGTATTATTTATTGAATTAAACCATGATTTAATGCTATTATAATTAATTCATGCTACTCCTACAAATTCCATAACATTCCTATGATTGTTTTGAACCATGAACTACAAGTGTTTGATAAAATGCCTACAAGAGTGATTTATTTAAAAAGAGCCTTCATGTTTTGGCCTCTAAGCTTTAGTGTCTTTTCATTATTGTTGTTTTGAGTCCTGGGGGTATTGAATACCAAAAAACTACAGCTGTTTATTTAGTCTAGCCACAATACATTACAGAATAGTCTTCAGATTATATTATAAGCATTATCAGAATAGTCAGATATCAGTTATTCAACTCAGAACAATCTAGTATCTCAGTGTCTTTCAGTTAGGAGTAAGATTTAGCACTGAGCGAGTGTAGGGATGGTGGCTTCCCCATCAGATAAGAAGAGTCATTAGTAGCAGTTCTTATGCTCCAAAACTACTTAGCCAGCGCAGGATATGAGTAGTCACCCATCAGATTAGGCTTTACTATCTCGCAAAGGTCACCCATCAGTTCAGGCTTGACACTCTTAGTCCTTTGGACATTATATCAATTTAGTGGATCCACACAATCATTGTTAGTACCCGTGGGACGGTATTAACACCCTTCCAACTGGGGTTACAGGTTGGACCACGATTAGCTCAAATTAGGGAATGTCAGTTAGATGATACCTCAATCTCAGATAGAGTCTCAATTATAGTCCCAGCTCAATTATTCAGTCTTAGTGTTGTTTGACTAAAGCATACAAATTTTACTTATTTCAGTATTTTAGTTTACAGATTTTACTCAGTTATGTTATATGTTTGGTCATGCATCCTCAGTGTTTATAGATTTCCATGCATTATCAGTACCTACAAATTCTATGCTTTCTACTCAGTACACCATGCTTTATATGCATATCCAATTAATTATTAGTTTTGTTCATGAAACCATGTATAAAAACCTACCTCATTTATCATACCAGTACATCCAAAGTACTGATTGCATACCATTCTTTTGCGCTATGATGTATCATATCATAGGTGCTGACGCTCAGTTCTCGAGTCACACTTAGTCCCTCAGATCATCAGCAGTACAATAGTAGTGGTGATTTTTTATCATCCGAGGATAGATTATATTACTTCATGTCTTTATCTCAGTAGTTAGTAGATTTAGTTGGGGCCTATCCCATCAACTCACAGTATCTAGTTTAGAGGTTTTTCAAATACTACAATTAGCGATTCAGACTATTCAAATTTAAGTATTTTTATTAGATTCATAATTCAATAGTTATTTCATTATTAAAACCTTATGGCATTTCAGTTATTCTTCTGCATTCATGATTATATTATTAAGTGCTCATAGAAGGTACCATCTCATGGGTTAGTTTGTGGTTTCTCGAGACCGTAAGCACCGTTTAATGACTAGGGGTAGTCTCGGGTCATTACAAAATTGATATCAGAGCCTAAGGTTTTATAGTGTCCTAGGAAGTCTTAAAGTCACGTCGAGTAGAGTCTTGTACATGGGAGTGTAGCGTGCCACACTTATGGATGAGAGGCTACAAGGTATTTAGGAAAAGTTTCCCTTCTTTCAGTATTCATATTGTACGATTGAGAATGAGCTCAAGGTAAAATTTCAGTCTAATCTATTTCTTTCTTCTATTTATCAAACATGCCTCCCAAGAAGAACGGAACAAGAACAGGAACTGAGCCAGCTCCTCAGCCCATCTAGGCAGATCCTCTGGATGAGCATGTCTCTCACACAGAATTCTAGGTTGCGTCCACTACTCTAGTAAACTCTATAAAATCATAAAATAAATGACCAGCTGATGTTTTGGCCCTCCCAGTGGCCCATACTTCTGCAACCAAAATTTGGGATTTCACCCAGATGAATCCTTCTTCTTTCATAGGATTCAAGTTTGAAGAGGATCCCTAGGAATTCTTAGATATGGTTCAGAAGGTGATGAATGCTATGGCGGTGACATCTAGTCAGAGTGCCGAGTTAGCTGCATATCAATTGCAGGATGTAACCCATACTTGGTTTAAATAGTAGAAATTTGATAGAGGTTTTGATACAGAGCCTATAGAATGGGAAGAGTTTGCCATGGTTTTCTTGGATAGATTCTTTTCATTAGAGTTGAGGGAGACCAAGTTGTTAAAATTTATTAATTTGAGGCAAGGCAGCATGAGTGTGAGGGATTATTCTTTTAAGTTCACTCAGTTAGGTAGATATGCTCCTCATGTGGTAGCTGATAGTAGGTCCAAGATAAGTAAGTTTATGTCTGGTGTCTCTGATAGTGTGGTCAAGGAGTGTAGGACCGCAATGTTGATTAGTGAGATAGATTTTTCTAGGCTCATGGTCCATGCTCAACAGATAGAGGAGCAATATATTAAGGAGAGGGAGATAGGAAACAAGAGAGCTAGGATAGATTGTTTAAATTTCAATCATCTAAAATTAGAAGGTAGTAATCATCTAAGTTTCATCATAGGTCTTCATCCCCGGTACCTTCTTCAGATAGTGCCCCAGTACCCAAATTCAAAAACGACAATAGGGATAAGGCACCAGGCTCTATGTCCCAGGTCAGTATTAGCAGTACTCGTACCAATCTTTTATGTTAGAAGTATCCAGACACCATCAGGGTATGACAAGTAAGGACATTAGATTTGGTAGTGTCGGGTAGTTTCTTAGAAAGGTAGGGATGCACGTCAACAGGGCCAATCCCATCAGTTGTCAGTTCTATCCGGCCTCCCAACTTAGCAGGGTGCCACTTCCAATGCTACTAGTGGTCAGTGTCCGAACAGATTATATGCTCTTCAGTCCTGCCAAGTTCAGGAAAATTCTCCTGATGTAGTTACTGGTACGTTACAGGTCTTTCACTTACATGTTTATGCTTTAATAGACCCTAGAGCTTTTCTTTCTTTAGTAACTCCATATATAGCTATCAATTTCGGAATCAGTCCCAAAAATCTAACAGGGCCCTTTTCAGTTTCTACCCTAGTAGGCATTTCCATTATAGCCAGGTAGGTAAATAAGAACTATCCGGTCATAATATCTCAAAAAGTTACTTCAATTGATCTCTTGGATTTATAGATGACAAATTTTGACATCATTCGCGACATGGATTGGCTCCACTCATGCTATGCCTCAGTTGATTGTAGAAACAGAATAGTTCATTTTTAGTTCCCAAATGAGCCAGTCCCTGAATAGAGGGATAGTACTATATCTCTTAGGGGTCAGTTGATTTCATACCTTAGAGCCAAAAAAATAATATCCAAGTGCTGTGTCTACCATCTTGTGTAAGTCAAAGACTCTAACTCAGAAACTCCTACTCTTGAGTCAGTCCCATTAGTAAATGAATTCTCAAATATATTTCCTGAAGATCTTCTCAGAGTTTCTCCCAAAAGGGGAATCGACTTTGGAATAGACCTTCTCCCAGATACTCAGCCTATATCTATTCCACCATAGAGAATGGCTCCAGCTAAACTCAAAAAACTAAAAGAACAGTTAAGGGATCTCCTAGACTAGGGATTCATCGGTCCTAGTTCCTCCCCGTGAGGCGTGCCTATTCTATTTATGTGTAAGAAAGATGATTCTCTTAGAATGTGCATAGACTACCATCAATTGACCAAGGTCACAGTGAAGAATTAATATCTATTTCCTAGAATCGATGACTTGTTCGACCAAATTCAGGGTGTCAGTACTTTTCCAAGATAGACCTCAGATCAGGCTATCATCAACTTAGAGTCAGAGAATGTGACATTCCAAAAATAGTTTTCCAAACTCTATATGGTCACTTCAAATTTCTAGTCATGTCCTTTGGTCTTAAAAATGCCCTAGGAGCCTTCATGAACTTAATGAACCGAGTGTTCAAGCAGGAGTTGGATATGTTTATCATAGTCTTCATTGATGACATTTTTGCTTACTCCCATAGCGAAAATGAGCATGCATACAACTTAAGATAGTGTTTCAAACTCTTAGAGCTCATCAGTTGTTCGCTAAATTTAGTAAGTGTGAATTATGGCTAAGATCAGTAGCATTCCTTAGTCATATTATTTTTGGTGACGATATTAGAGTTGATCCTTAAAAGACTAAAGCAGTAAGAAACTGGCCTAGACCTATCTCTCTATTAGATATCAAGAGTTTCTTAGGTTTAGCTAGCTATTACCGTCAGTTTATTGAAGGGTATTATTTTATTTCATCCCCCATGTCTAGATTGACTTAAAATAAAGTTAAGTTTTAGTGGTCAAATACCTATGAGAAGAGTTTTCAGGAGTTGAAGACTCGACTCAACTCAGCCCTAGTCTTGACTCTACCAGACGGTTCAGATGGTTTTGTTATGTACAGTGATGCATCCAGAGTAAGTTTGGGTTGTGTCCTCATGCAGAGAGGTAAGGTCATAGACTACGCCTCCAGACAACTTAAGCCTCATGAGAAGAATTATACAACTCATGATCTTGAGCTAGCATCTGTAGTGTTTGCCTTAAAGATTTGAAGGATTACTTATATGGGGTGAATGTAGATATGTTCACAGATTACAAAAGCCTTCAGTATGTGTTCTCTCAGAGAGATTTAAATCTGTGTCAGAGATGGTGCTTAGAGCTATTGAAAGATTGTGACATAAATATTCTATATCATTCGGGCTAGGCCAATGTATTGGATAATGCTCTCAGTAGAATGTCTATGGGTAATGTTGCTAATGTTGAGGATGGTAAGAAGAATTTAGCTCAAAAAGTTCATCAGCTTGTATGACTAGGTGTCTATTTACTCGATTCAACAGAAGGTAGTGTATCGGTACAAAGTAGCTCAGAATCATCTCTAGTTTCTGAGGTTTAGGAAAAGAATGATAGAGATCCCAGTCTAGTTAAGTTGAAAGAATCAGTCAGAGATTAGAAGGTGGAGGTTTTCTCCCTAGGGGAGATGGTGTTTTGCATTGTCAAAGTAATTTTTGGTAGTTCTAATATCTCTTTGTGTGAGAATTTTGCTAACTTGATTAAAGGAGAATTTGAAATGAGTCTTATAAGTGAGCTCACATTCTTCTTAGGATTACAAATCAAAAAAATACCCAAAGGCACTTTCATCATTCAAGACAAGTACACTATGAAATTCATCAAAAAATTCAATATGGAAAAAGGAAAAGCCTATGGAACTCCAATGAGTCCATCCACAAGCCTTGATTCTAATTCTTCAGGTAAGGATGTTAATGAGAAAATGTACAGAGGGATGATAGGATCACTGCTCTGCCTGACCTCCAGCTGATAAGACATCATGTTTAGCATAAGTAAGTGTTCTAGGTTCCAAGCGACTTCTAAAGAGTCTCATCTGACTGTCGTCAAAAAGATCATCCGATACCTTATAGAAACTCAACACATTAAACTATGGTAACATAATAACGCTTAAATTACATGTTAATTTAAGTGCAAGGCGGTCATTGTCAATAAATTTACCCAACTAAGAGTCGGGGTTGAATCCAAGAGGAACAATGTGAGTGGCGATTCAGTAAATTCAAAATAAAAGTTGCTTGCTAAGTTCAAACCTATGATACAAAATTGTTTGGGGGTTTTCAATTGTGTTGAATATGAATGCAACTCTTGCACTTCTAGGGGACTAATTCGAGACTAAGAACAATTAGAGTGTAATCAATTAAAATAGATCTTGGGACTATGCCTTCCTAGGGATAAGATGTGTATGGGAACATGATAATTCTATACAAATTCTAATCATTGATGATATGGTAGGCTAGGTCTAAAATCCTTAAGGCTAGTTTTTCAATAAAACCACAAAGATGTCACTCGTTGACCTTTTTGAGTACCTAACGAGTGTGCAATTCAAGCCACACATTACCTTAATTAGGCATCCCTATTTCTAGGATGGAACCCAATGGATAGTCGACCTCTTAATCACTCTTTATGTCTAATATGGTGAAAAATTGGCAAGACCACCCATGAATTATCTACTAGTTCTTTGGTTCCCACATCTATTTTTCAAGGATGATGTGGGTTCCTAAAGTTTACCCAAAACCCCTCTTACAAGGATGGCTAGGGTTTTCAAGAGCTTGGGACTTTCATCCATCAAATCCATTTAGGCATTTGGGGCTTTCAACCCACAAATCCCTGCCTATTTAATCAAGCAACAATGGAATCCATAATCAACAAACT
This sequence comes from Capsicum annuum, assembly GCF_002878395.1. Lineage (NCBI taxonomy): Eukaryota > Viridiplantae > Streptophyta > Magnoliopsida > Solanales > Solanaceae > Capsicum > Capsicum annuum. The sequence continues at coordinate 175,353,299 of NC_061119.1, forward strand.
AAATTACACATAAATATATCACAACCCATACACAATTGTTTCCTATTCAAACATAATCCCAAGAGGTAGATCTAGCAAATCATAATAATAATTAAAACAAATAACCCAAGATGTCTATTAAATTTATTCATAAGAAAAATAAAAAGATGGCAAACCATACTTCAGACTCAAATGAATCTTCAATAGAAAAAGCGAAATCTATACTTAAAAGTCAATCTAATGTCTTCTTAGCTCAAGATTAGTACAAGTTTAGCTTGATGCTCCAAGAAATTACAAAAACCTTAAACTAAGGATGGGAAGTAGGGTTGTGTATTGATTTATTTAGAATGAATGGATTTTGAGCCTTAAATGGGATTTGGGGTCAACTGTTTAGAATGACTATTCTGCCCTTGGGCCATTTTTCGCCCTCACACGATTGCAGAAGATTGTTCGCGATCTCACTCACCGTGATCGCAGTTAGTATATCACGATAGCAGTTGGCTAAATAACTAGACTCGATATGATCATAGGTTGACACCAGCAATCGCAATAACTGAGGGTTGGATCCTGATCATGCATCAGCTTGTCTGCCTCCTACACTTCAATTCCCTTTTTGATCCTTTTCAGCTCAAGTTTGCTTTTTTTCTTCTCAGTACTTGTACACCTGGAAAATATGGGAATTAGTATATTTAACCCCAAATATGTCTCACTTTTACATTCAAATCATAGTAGTGTGCACGAATATTTAGTGCAAATGAGTGATAAATTCATCGCTCATCATAACATTGCTCTTCTCATTTTTTATTTAATATGATATTAGACACTAACTTTGTAGGTGATAAAAATGATAGAAAAAGCACCAGTGGAACTTTTCAAATTCTTGATGATGCCCTAATTTTATGGCATATCAAGAAGCTAACTCCAGCTGCTCTATCAACAACTGAAGCCGAATACATAGCCGTTGGAAGTTGTTGTACTCAAATTTTATGGATTATGCAACTACTTGACTTTATCTTTTTGATTTGTTCCCATAATGTGTGATAAAAATAGGGCCATTAGTCTGTCTAAATATATTGTTCATTAGTCTAGGGAGAAACGCATTATTATCAAGCATTATTTTATTCGTGATCATGTTGATAATGGTGATTTGTCATTAACCTTTGTTGATTCAGAAAATCAGCTGGAAGATATTTTTACAAAACCCCTATTAGAAGAAAGGTTTTGTTACCTTGGAAAAAGACTTGGTATCCTTAGTATTAATGACCTATGAGTTTTTAAAAAAAATTGTATTTCGTTTTCTTATATTTTTTTTAAAAAAATCAGCATTACTCTAACTGTTGTTCACTCCTCCTTTGCCTCCTTTGCACCTCTTTACCTTCCCAACACTCCTTCAACTGCCACCTTTCCACTTCCATCAATCACCTTTCCCCTTTCACCTCTTTGGATTTCCCTCTCCTATGCTCTCAACAGTCGCATACTTTCCCTATTTTTCTCAAGTTCTCTTAACCGTCCTTTCCTCTCCCTATCCGCCTCTTTAAAAATTCACCTTTCTTCTATCCCATGACTAGAACCCATTCAATGGCATCCTTATATAAATATATCTCTAAAACCCTCTCTGACTATCCCGTCCTTCTCTCTGAATCATCTGATGAATCTTCTACGGACTCTCACTCCATTCTTATTAAGAGATGTCATCCCAATTCCAGTTCAACCTCTCCTCCAAAAAGCTTCATCCCATCCCTCTTTTTTCCCTCTCTCCCTAGCACATCCAAAAGTTCTGGACATATTCTCACAAGGAAAATTTCTCCGCCTTTAAGTTTTGCTCTATTGTACCTGAGCACATCATTAATTTCCAATAATCAAAAGATTCCTTCTGCAATGTCAATCCCTTCTTTAAATTTCAAGAGTTGTCCATTGTATTTTATCTCTGTAGACTTCTGGTTTATGAGGATCTAGTTCACATGTTTTATGCAGATCTTCACCTCTCCCCTGATAGTCATGAACTCGAGACTCTTGCGCTTGGCATGAGAATCATTGTGAATGACTTTCTCTGCACCTCTCCCCTGATGGTCATGAACTCGAGAATGCCTTTGATACTAAGTTCTCTGGTAACATCTTTTTTATGAATGGTAACTAGCCTGATGATTTTGAAGCTAGCTTTGAAAAAGTCAAGAAATTTATGTCAGACAGAGACTCTTCTTCTACCAATTGTGGACCTCTGTCTATCTATTTCAAGTTTTGCATCATATCTCACATAGTAGGTACTACACCTATTCCACGGAAAGGATCTCTCAGTAATATCACCAGTTGCATCATTTTTGTACTTTACTATTTGGTTAAGAAGATCAAAATAAATTGGGCAACAAGGATCCGTGAGTACATGCTTGAAAGTGCAGCCGATGTTCATACCTCTGATAGTCTACCGTATGGTATGTTCATTACTCAGATTCTTCAATATCACTCTCTTTATCTATCTTCTTATTCACCAATTGAGGTTGTTGCCACTTATGATTCAAAGACATTTACATGTATGGGATGTGCAGGAAGGATTATGCTCGAGCATGGTCAAAACTTCCCAAGGTAAGAAAATTTATCTCTAACCCTATGATTCTTGTTTTGAAGGAACTGGAGGAGATTAAGGATCAGCTCAAAGCCATCGAGGAAAGTGTTGCACTGCTGTAAGAGCGACTTCAAAACTTCTGGACCTTGGGAAAAGTACCAGCACAGACATAGGCATGGTGAGGGTGGCTCTTGATAGGTTCAAGCAGGAGGGTATAAAATTGTTTTCTCGAATGTTCACCCGAATAGATTCCCTCAAGACCCAAGTTTACTCATCCAATGATGATCTAGCCATTTCCGTCGAGAACTCATATTCCTCCTTCTTCAAAAAGATCAAAAAATCATATGATACCCTCTGTCATAAGAAGAGGTCAACAATGATGAATCTTTATATTCAAAATAAGGTCCTGTTCCTTGTGTTTCTAAGTTGTATGATGATTTGTTACACACTCTCTACTATACTATTTTGCACTATCTAGTAAATATGTTATGTATATCTATTTCTTGTCTACTATTTAGTCTTGCATTTTTTTAATTATGCCAAAAGAGGGAGAAATATAGGAATATCGAGATGTGCCTACCAGTTAGGGAAAGTAAGTTGACTAATAGCAAGCTGACAGATAGGGAAGTTAACTGATGTTTACACTCATTTACCATTATCAAAAAGGGGATATTGTTAGCCTCCTAAGTTTATAATTCTAATAATGACAAACTAATGAATGAATCTTTGTAGGATATTGGAAGACCACTAATGATGGAAGGATAAAGGAAGCAAGTAGGGAAACCACCTCTAGGAATGAAAGTACATCAAATCATGATCCACGGAATCCAAGCGAATCAATCAAAATAAGAACAAATGGAAGGAAAATCTCATTCTAGAGAATCGCAGCAAATCAAATCAATCACAAGAATCTCAGTCCCAAGAATCGCAGAAAATTAGATAAATCATAACAAAGTAAAATAAAGAAAGGATCTCAAACAAACTCAGGAAAGCATCAATTACTACAAGATCAAAAGAAAGAAAAGATCATGGACATATCTGATATGGACATAAATAAAAGCCATATATGGACATATCTGATATGGACATAACACACGGCTACATTCCTCAATCAAGGAATCTATTCAAATCCTTGATTGAGAAAAAATATCTTGGATTTCCTTATGTATAGTGGTAGCCAAAGACTATAAGAGAAGAAGACTGAAGATAGACACTGGTTACATAACTTTAAGAAGAATATCAAAGTGTCTCAATATTCGTCTCACGAAGCTTTCTAACCTTTACTTTACAATTATTATATAAAGAGTAGGATCGAGTTAACTTTATAACTCAAACTAAAGCAGTGTCAGAAGATGTGAAGAACAAAATAAGTCTTCAGAACTTATTTTCCATCATTGTACTAGAGCCTAACATTGAACAATCTAAGGAAACATTGAAACCCAAGGGGACTGGAAGTAGGCACCACATTGATGTTCTGAACCAGGATAAATTTATATGTCTTTACTTTATGTTTGATTATTTATTTTCTTAATTATGTCAAGTCTAATCTATTTTGTGAAATGTACTAATCTACAAGTGAGTCGACTATGAGGAGCCAACTGTCGACTCACAAAATTTTTTTAATTCATCCCTTATTGAATTTCAGTCATTTCTGAAGAGGTTAGAACTATGGTAAGTCAAAGTACTGATTTTCACCTGTAGTCAGATGGACAACCAGAATCAGACATTATAGGATATACTATGAGCTTGTATGATTGACTATGGTGGTAGTTGGGTTAAGAACTAGCCTTTTGTAGAGTTTGGTTACAACAATAGCTACCACTCTAGCATTAGGATGGCTCCATGTGAAGTGTTGTATGGTAGGAGGTGTAGGTCTCCTATTGGATGGTTTGATCTCAGTGAGACTGATATTTTTGGCTCGAACTTGGTTCACCAAGCTACGAATAAGGTAAAGGTGATTCGAGATAGGCTTAAGAGTGCCTAAAGTCACCAAAAGTCCTATGGAAATGTGAGGCTAAGGGACTTGGAGTTTTAGGTTGGAGATAGGGTATTCCTAAAGGTGTATCCTATGAAGAGAGTGATATAGTTTAGGAAAAGAGCAAGCTAAGTCCCCAATTATGGGCCCTTATGTGATTTTGAGAAGGGTCGGTAATGTTGCATATGATTTGGAATTGACTTCTAGTTTGAGATCTATTCACCTCGTATTCCATGTCTCTATGTTGAGAAAATGTATTGGAGATCCATCATAAATTGTGCCTATCAAATATATTGGCATTTTGGATTCCCTATCTTATGAAGAGGTCCCGATTGAGATCATAGATCATCAGGTTCATTGGTTGTGGACCAAGGATGTGGCTTCGATAGATGTTTTATGGAGGAAACACAACATTGAAGAGGCTACTTAGGAAGTTGAAGAGGACATGAAGTCCAAGTATCCATTCCTATTTTTGGTCGAGAAATTCATGCGAAAGGTATGCGTTCTTCATAACGTCATTGTTTTCAAACTTTGATAAAGGAAAGATTGATTCCTTAATATCTCTATTTTCTGTCTTAAATATAAGCATAGGGGTATTTGGGGGTTTAATTATGCTAGTACTGCCTTATTCCATCATTCAAGGATGAATGATCCAAGAGGGGAAAAATAGAAACACCCTTGGTTTTGTCCCTTGAAAACTTCCTGAGTCATAAACCTTCTGATTATCATATGACTCACCATAAATGTTGTATGGTATGGGTATGGGTCAAGTGACCTAACTTGTAAGTTGTCTAGTATGTGGTGGTTGGGTTTCTGTTATGGTTACAGTTTGGTGGTATGAGTTGTATGGTTTGGTGATGGGTTGTTGGGTTGATCCTTTACTTAATCTAAAACTTAAGGACTTGACTTGGCTCTGAGTACGATTGGCTCACTATAAGCCATAAGGATAGGGTATAAGAGGTATAGTGGAGTCGTACTGTCCAGTGTCCAACCCATTTGAATCTATCTTGGATATGACTTATTGGTACTACTCATGTGTTATGGGTATGAGTAGGGAAAGGGGAGTTCTATGTTGGATAGTGTGTGGATGTCCAACTTTCTATTCTAGGTATGACTTAATGGTACCACTCGTGTGATATGGGTATGAGTGGAGGGGTCCAACCGTACCCACCTATGGGAGTTTTGACAATTTAAGTTGGGGGTATTCTGGACATTTTCCCTCTTAAATTATGTTGACCCCATGACTTAAAACACTCTTGTTACTTTATTAACCTATGATTCCCGAATCAAACACTCTAAACCTCTCTCAAAACTCTTAGTTCAAAAATAGGCTAGGGTTTTTTTAAGGTGGACAATTAAGGCTCTCAGGGGTGTTTTCTCTCCATCTTATTTGGTATCTAAGGTATGTTACTCCTCCTTCATTATTTATTCAAACTAAAAGCATGTTTTACTTAATGGTTTTGATGGCATTATTGTTAGTTTACATTGGTTTTGAAATATGTGATGGGGGATTTGGTTACTAGTGGCTGGATAATGTTTTCCCATGTTCTATTTATGGTGTTCATATTATAATGTTGGTTGAAATATGTGGTTGCATAGAAATGATTAATTTGTTCTTGTTTGTGGTTTCAAAAACTGTATGCCCTCAACATATTTGTTAGAATACCAATGAGAATGTTTTTGTTCCATAGTTTGACTTTTATTGAAAACTTTACATTGCATAAGATGGTAATGGAACCTAAATTGATTTAAATGGCTTTAAATGGATTGGAAAGGCCTTGGTGTCCATGTCTTGGTTTAATTGGAATAGTTTTGGCATACGTGGGAATCCCCTAGGTGTTGGCTAATGATATTTCTTGCAAGCTATAGTTTGTATGAAGATACCTCTTCATAATGCCTTGATAGTTAACTTCTGGAATTGGTGGTTTGGTTATGTGCTAAAGGTTATTATTGGGCAATCATGGCGGATTGTAATAGGTAACCGTGAAGGTGTGAGTCCAATGGACGGACACTGGAACCTCATGTTTGCCAACATGAGGGTTGCTCATGGAGACTATGTACTTGTGGGGTACATAGGAATCCCCTTATGTTTATACTTGTATATATGTATCATAGAGAGCGAAGGGTACATAGGAATCCTCGGCCCCTATGATATCTCTGGTTCGTGTGGCTACATAAACTGGGGCTCATTCAGGGGTAACACTGGACCCATATAGCCCGTAGGTGGTTTTAGGATGGTGAAGCTACATAGCCCAGGTTAAAGATTTAAATGAATTATAAACTCGATTCCCTTTCCCGGTATAATATATATATATAGATGCATGAATGTGATTGCATTTGAACATTTACTTTGGTTTTGAATAATGGCATTAATTTTTCCTTATTCCTGAGTACATGCTAGTATTCACCTGCTAACCCACCTTCAGGCATTTATCCCAATGCGAGCAGGAACCGATCATACTACTACTCCTTCTCAACAACAACAACAACAAACCCAGTGTATTCCCACATAGTGAGGTCTGGGGAGGGTAAGATGTACGCAATCCATACCTCTACCTCTAAAGAAGTAGAAAGGCTATTTCTGATAGACCCCCGACTCGAGACACGGAATACTACATAAATACATAGTAAAGCATGGAACAAGATGGCATAACATAAATATGAAACCCACTACTACTCCTTCTCAGTGACTTAAATTTAGGGATACCATTTGTGTCAGACTGAAGTTGTGAGCTTCCATACTCCGGAAGACTCCATTTCTTTCTATGGATATCTTTTAATAGTTTTTCTTATTTCTTAGACTTTGGTTTTGGCTATAGTTGGGGACACATCCCAACTGAATGTTCTTTGTTTTTGGTTAGAGGCTTTTTGTGACTACTATGGGCATGGGTGATGTCGGTATTGGTGTCAGACTTGAGATTGGTATTGGTATTGGGGCTGACACTGGTTAGAGTCTGGTGGGATATTTGGATGGTTATGACCATGGATTTTTTTATTTTCTTTCATTATTAATTATTTTATCTTGTTATATGTTTGGAATTCATCTGAGATAGGGTGTTGGGCGTTTATGGTTGAGGCCCCCGACACCATTAGGCCCTGGTTCAAGTCGTGTCAGATATTCTTGCTTGAAGATAATTAAGAAGATAGATTGTGATAAGAGGAGGTGATGTTATAACTTAATAACTTAAAGTCCAGTTAGTATATGACTCTAGCTAGAATTATAAGTTTAATATAGTCGATTGGTTGAATGATCGACTAAAAGAGATATCGTCTAGAACTGGTGATGAAAGGAGTATGAGGGCTACTAGTTTGTAACTAAATTTACCGATTTCAGTATAAACAAGAAGGGTTTAGATTAGTGAACGACATTGGATAATGAATTAGAGTGTAGATATCAATCTTGGTGGAATGCTCACTCCAAAAATGGATAGTTGATTGATAGGTCTACAATTATGTTTGTGATTGATGTTTGGATTTGATAATGCTCATTTGAATAAGTAATGAATCGGCCCTTGGGAATATTGTTATTTCATATGTTATTGGTTATTCCTTATTTACTTGAAAGGATGAACTTGGTTACTTTTTACTGCATTTACTTGGTTGTCATTAACTGCAAGTTCTACTTTATCTTTGTTACTTGCATCTGATTTGAATTGGATGTTTGTGATTGGCTTTAGAGCATTACTTGTAATTATTGACTACGTCCTATATTTGTATTTATATTGATGTTGATGATGATTATTATGATGGTATGGAGATGAGTTGATGATATTGTGATGATGAGGATACTGATTTTGAGAATAATATTTATGATTGATACCACCCAAATTACACCTTTCAAAAAGCATAAAGTGGTCTCTGGATCAAATATAAAATCAAACGCGATTGGGCTTGAACCCATAAAGAATAGGACAAAATCTGATCATGTGCTTGTCTAGGTAATTGGCAATTAAGTAAAAGAAGGGGGTTTACAAAACAAAAGAGTATCAATAGTATTTGTTTTTTCAAATTTTTAATCAATATGAGATGACCACTAGGATTGTGATCCCCATGATTCATAAATCCACATGTTTCTTATGCTACAAAGCTATCGTGATGTGTTGCATTCAAAATCCAACAAGATGAGTTCATCTAAACATCTTTCAAACTTTATTACATGAATTTCACGCATTTTCTCTTGGACTCAGAGTGTCACACTATGAACTCTTATTTTTGATCTCTTATTAACAACCCTGTCACGGCTCTAGTTATTAGATGAAGGTTGGTAGCCTTAAATATCTATTGTTATTCCCTTTTCCTAATATGTACCTCTCTCCCAAGCAAGTTTAGAATATAGGCGAGATTCAACTATTTGGATCCATTAGCAAAGCAATTGTAATGAAGGAAATACCAATACATGCAAGCATACCGCTCTAGATTTGACTCGCACTTAACCTATTTTGTTAATTCACCGATGTTCCCAAAACCCTAGCTATGGTGTTTACCTACTCATAATTGCAAGAACACAAGAAGAATTCATAGACAAAAGCATCGTCATGGACTAACAATGAGAATTAAACTCCAAAATATCAACTTTAATTAAAACCCTAGAAATGATGTTCATAAACTTCCAAGATTATGCCTTAGAACCTCACAATATAATAGTGTCAAATCAAAGTAGTGTGTAATACGTAAAAATAACCCTACAAGAGTATTTATAAACAAAACAAATCCTACCCTAAACAAAATAAAAAATCTGGTTTTGTTGGCTCAGATGGCAGGAAGGTAAGATCATGGTTAGATACCACAATCATCCTTTGGTGTTTATGGTTTGGCTCATGGATTTTCATAATCATATCTTCAATGGTACAGTGCTCAATATGGATATATGGTATCAATGTATGATCATGTGATTCTGTCATCAGGTCACCTTCAACTTAATTTTTTGCAACCTTCACATCTTGGCCTTTATCATACGATCTCTAGGTATGATGGTCATATCAATGTACGATCATGACTTTCTCTCATTTGAGCATATCACACTTAGGTTCTGCAGCCTTGTTCCCATGCCTTCTTTTCATGATAGCAAGGTAGAGTCATGACTGCATGGTAGAATCATGGGAGGCTTTTGTCTGATCAAATCCTAAGAATAGTCTCTAATTCAAGGCAAGATAGCCTTGGTACGACTGTAGTCAGATCCCACGATCGTCATTCTTTTTGTTTGATCTTCTAAAGCTCTTAATTCAGTAGTTTCTTTTTCTGAGCCTATTTACCCTACAATCATACCAAAACTCCATCATATCAACTTAAACATACCTTTGAACTTACAATTGTTCCTTATTTTAAGTTTCTTAAATATCGTAAATTCGTGACACATCAATACCTTCAACTTAAAAAATTTGCATGTCCTTAGGGAAAAAAATAATTTGAGTCAGTAAAATGATTAACTTAGAGCAAAATCAAGATACATCTGTTATTTTTTACAAAACTTGTTATCACACATTTATACTGCTTAAGTATTATCAACACCTTCTACTTTAACAAAATCAACCAGGGCAATGTGTATACTATCCAAGTACTCTAACATATAGGGATTGGGATATGGCATTACATTAGGAATAAACAACCTAACACATAGACCAATACATTACCTAACCTAACCAAGCAATAACTAGACCACAACCCATACACCCTCAAATCAATGAAGTCCCTAATCACTCGGGTTATGCAATAAGATCTAATATTGGGACTACATCAAATCTTTCGCTCTCATAAAGAAGTCAGGTTACGTGCATTTGATACCATGGCTTTCCCTTATTTTCTACACTTCAGCTTTCGGATAGTTGAGTTAGGATCATGTTAGGTCTTTTCTATGTTTGTAATGTGGTCTTGAGGACAGGTATGGTACATTTAGGTAGAGTAACTTATTCCACCTTAGCACTATGCTACTTTTTGGCACAACTTTCCTACTTTCTGGCTTTATTCTCTCTTTCTTGTCATTTTATTTTCTTTTGGGACCTCGAGTGCAGTTTTGTTTTCACATCAACTCACTATTATTTATATTTATTTTTTTATTTTTTTTGCATTGCACCCAATTCCTATTTCTTTTTACTTCTAACTCTTTATCCTTCACTTTCTATGTAGCCCTACATAATGGCCACCCTTAACTTAGGTAATTTTCCTGAGTTGAGGTACAGAGTGTCCAAGGAGGGACCACGGACAAAGAAGATTCATTGTAAAAGTTGATATGGTGAATCGGGTAGTTTAAAGAAAAGGTCCAATAAGTCTCAGAGCTTGGGTTCATGGGATAGATACTTATTTTGTAGGTCATGTAGGCTAAATTTAATTGTGTTGAACAAGGCCTATGATCCTTTTTAAACCTCCTATTCTATATCTTTTAGCGCGACTAACAAGGAAAGTTCTAGATAGCACGCACACATCGACTATGCAGAACTCTCACTCACTCATGGCTCAGTGCTTTCATCTAAGTCACTACCTGCTCAGTTCATACTAGGTTGGCCAAGTTATCCTACTAACAATACTACTATTATACCAAGATCCTACCACTCGTTACAACATAGTACATACAACGCACACTATCACAAAATAAATTTTAGAGGAGTATCATTTTCAAACATTCAGAAACAAGTTTGCATGTTTTATTTAATTTGATTGCACCAAGTTATCTTAAATTTACACTAATTTACACAACAAAAACACACAAAACAAATCAACAATAAAATATCAAAAAACCTAAACATACCCATTATAACTATGATAGACCAATCGAGGGAAAATAAAAATGTTAAAAAATCCCATCAATTATGGTATACCCCCACCCTCAACTTTGAAATCATGCAATGTCCCTATTACTTAAAATCACTGAAATGTAAAACTAGGGTAAAGAACGTACCTGTGATACCCTAGGTGACGATCATACTTTGATCTCATGGTATTTTAGGTGGGTCCTAAAATAATCTCTGATGGATGGGCAAGGGGAGAAGACCATTCAAAATTTGGAGGATATATTAAGGTCTTGGGTGCTTAACTTTGGTGGTAGTTAGGTTGATCATTTTCCCTTCATAGAGTTTGCATATAATAATAGCTATCACGGAAGCATTAGGATGGCTCCATTTGAAGCTTTGTATTATCGGAGATGCCGTTCTCCTATTGGGTAGTTTGAGGTTGGCGAGGCTGGGTTGTTTGGACTTGATATGGTTCATCAAGTTATGGAGAAGGTGAAGGTGATTTGGGATAGTCTTAAGACTGCCAAAAGTCCTATGTGGATATGAGATAAAGGGAGTTGGAATTTGAAGTTGGCGATTAGGTGTTCTTGAAGGTGTCTCCCATGAAGAGAGTGATGCAATCTTGAAAGAAGGAGAAGCTCAGTCCCCATTATGTGGGCCATTTTTTGGTTTTGAAAAGAGTGGGAAATGTGGGTTATGAGTTAGAGTTTCCTCCCTATTAAGGCTCCGTTCATCTAGTTTTTCATGTTTAAATATTGAGAAAGTGTTTGGGTGATCCTTCGATGGTGGTTTCGTTGGAAAGCATTGGTGTATCGAACTCTTTGTCATATGAGAAGGTCCTAGTGGAGATCTTGAACCGGCAAGTCCATCAGTTGCGAACAAAGGTTGTGGCTTCGGTGAAGGTCCTTTGGAGGAAGCAAAAGATTGAAGAAGCTATTTGGTAAGCTAAAGAGGACATAAAGTCCAAATACCCATTTTTGTTCCCATTTCTAGATACTCGTGCTTAAGTTATGTGTCAATCTTACCATCTTTGTTTTCTGACAGTGTTAAAAAAAATTGTGATTTCCTCGACATATTTGTTTTCTATCTTTGTTAATGGTAAGTGTGGGTGTATTTCTGCGTTAAATCATTCTAGCAGATGCCTTGATCCATCATTCGAAGATGAATGATCCTAAAGGAGGGAGAATGTTTTGGTCATAAAATCATCAACACATCTAATAATCATGGATACATCATCAATTTGTAATTTGAAGGGGGGTTTATCATGGTTATTATGCAGACCATCACATACTAGGGTCAATCATTAGAAAAATGTAATTTTAAACATGAATCAAAACTACACAGCATCATGGACATGATTTCAATTCAATTTAAATCATGAACATTAACAAATACCCAAATCTTGGATTTTAAAAGAGATTCTTGGGCTTCATGGATGAAAGGGACCCATGACTCAACACATGACATACCTGGGTTATGATTTCTTGAAGATTGATGGAGGAAAACTTGAATTCTTGACTTGGAATTAAACACCTAGGGTTTTCTTGTTATTGGGGATTGATCTTTGAAAAGACATCCTAATTTGATGTTGTGAATGAATAATGAACTTATGAGCCTTGGTATGATATAATTAGGGGTTAAAACGGGTGGAAAAAGACCCAAGTACCCTTTAAAAATGACTTAAAATTCATTGAACAGGACCTGCGATGGCTCGTGTGATAGTCCATTGCTGGCTCGACGGTCCATCACAAGTTCAACGGTTCATCAACCTGTCTGTCGTACCTTATCCTGAAGGTTGATTCACTGCCTTGGCTACGACGGTCTAGGCGATGGTCTATCCCTAGATCAACGGTCCATCAACCTGGCTGTGGCACCTGGACGATTTTGATAGCTCTAAGTAAAACATCCATAACGTCTTACTCCGATACCAGATTTAGATGAAATTGGTATCATTGGAAAGCTAATTCAATTTCCCACATAATAAAAAGTAAAAATTTTAAAAATTCCATATGTACAAAAATAGATTCATATTTCAAAGTAAGTTTCTAACATTCTTGGGATAATTTCAAGCTAGGTAGAAGTATGGGGTATTACATCATTTTCCCCTTGAGAACATTCATCCTCAAATAAGACTGAGTGAGAGGGAGAAGATAAACTGATGTACATACTGAGCATGAATGATTGGAACATGATCTCATGACTGACATGACAGATAACTGAATTTATCATACTAAACATGCATATCTAATGCATGTGTAACTGATTCATGAATGCATGACTGAGTATTCTGATGAACTAAGTTTCTCATATTGAGAATGCATATCTGATGCATAATTATATAACTAAATTGATATATGAATGCATGGCTGAATATGCAATTATATTTAATACCAAGTTTATAATGGAATTCTGAACATGACATAGATGCCAATCTTGTAACTAAAATTTGAACATGAAACTGAAAAGCTTAAGGAGAACTATTACCTTGAGCTTGACCTGAGTTGGTGGAGAAAAGGTGAGGATACTTGGTATGCATGTCTACTTCTGCTTCCCAACTATCTCCCTTAACAGACTGATTTCGCCAAAGAACTTTGACTAGAGGAACTTCTTTATTCCTCAGTCTACGAATATGATAGTCTAGGATTTTGGCTGGAATCTCTTCAGAACAGAGGTTGTTTTGAACATATATGCTCTAAATAGGAACTACAACTACTGGGCAACCTATGCACTTCTTGAGCAAAGAGACATGGAAGAAACTGAGGCTAGATTTGAAGGCAATTCGAGCTCATAAACTACCTTGCCAAATTGACTAAGAATTTTGAAAGGTCTGACATATTGGGGACTGAGATTTCCTTTCTTGTCGAATCTCTTCACTCCTTTCATGGGAGAGATTTTTAGATAGATAAAATCACCAATCTCAAACTCGAGATCCTTTCTGCGCACATCTACATAAGACTTCTATCAGCTCTGAGCAGCCTGGAGTCTTTCTCTAATCAACTGAACTTTCTCTAAGACATCGACTACTAAATCAGGCCCTATAACTGAGGTTTCACTAACTTCAAACCAACCGATTGGAGATCTGCATCTCCTACCATATAGATTTTCGAATGGAGCCATCCGAATACTAGAATGATAGTTGTTGTTGTATGCAAACTCAATCAAAGGAAAGTGGTCATCCCAACTACCCTTGAAATCAATTTTACACGCCCTTAGCATATCTTCTAGGGTCGGAATGGTTCTTTCTACTTGACTATCTGTCTGAGGATGGAAGGCTATATTGAGATGAACTTGGGTACCAAAACCCTTTTGGAATGCTTTTCAGAAGTGAGAGGTAAACTGGGTACCTCTATCTGAGATAATAAATAATGGAACACCATGCAATCTGACCAACTCTCTGATGTAGAGTTTGTCATAATCCTCAGCTAAATAAGAGGTATAGACTAGAAGGAAATAAGCTAACTTGGCCATTTTGTCTACAATGACCCAGACTGAATTATGTTGGCGACGAGTAGTTGGAAAACCCATCACGAAGTCTATGTTCACTTCTTCCCACTTCCAAGTAGGAATATTAAACTCCTGCATGGACCCACTAGGCTTCTGATGCTCTATTTTAACCTACTGACATGTAGAGCACTTAGCCATAAATTCTGCAATATCTCTCTTCATCCAATCCACCAATAGATTTTCTGCAAGTTGCAATATATATTTGTGGCCCCTGGATGAATAGAGTAGCGCGCACCATCAACTCTTGCATGAATTTTATGCCTTAATTAATCTACATCTAGAACACATAAATGACCCTGACATCACAAAACACCATCTCCCCATTGGGAGAAAACCTCTACTTTCTGATCCTTGGTTCTCTTTTAATTTGACAAGGCTAGGGTCTCTATCTTGCTTTTCTTCACCTCAGAAACTAGAAATGATTCTGAACTACTCTGAACCCATATGTCACCCTCCTTTGTATTGACTAAGAGAATACCTAGTCTGGTAAGCTGATGGATTTCCTGAGCTATCTTCTTCTTACAGTCCTCAACATAAGCAACACTACCCATAGACAGTCTACTGAGTGTGTCAGCCACTACATTGGCCTTACCCTGATGATAAAGGACACTCATGTCATAATCTTTCAAGAGCTCTAACCACCTTCTCTGATGAAGATTGAGATCTTTCTGAGAAAAGACTTACTGAAGGCTCTTATGATCTGTGAACACATCCATATAAACTCTATATAGATAATTTCTTCAAATCTTTAAGTCAAATACTATGGCTGCTAACTGAAGATCATGAGTTGGATAATTCTTCTCATGAGGTTAGAGAGTTCTGGAGTCATAAGCTATGACCTTACAATGTTGTATGAGGACATAACCCAAACCTACTTTGGATGCATCACAATACACCACGAACCCATCTGAACCATCTAGAAGAGCTAAGACTGGGGATGAGGTGAGTCAAGTCCTCAACTCCAAAAAACTCTTCTCGCAATGATCTGACCATTGAAACTTGACTTTCTTCTGATTCAATCAAGACATAGGGGATGCAATAGAAGAAAATCCCTCAAAAAACCATTTGTAATAACTAGCCAAACCCAAGAAACTTCTAATATCTGATAGAGAGATAGGGCAAGGCCAGTTTCTTACTGCTTCGGTCTTTTGAGGATCTACTAAAATGCTATCACTCAAAATGATAAGGCCAACGAATGCTACTGACCTTAGCCAAAATTCGCACTTACTAAATTTGGTGAATAGCTGATGATCTCTGAGAGTCTGTGTATGATTCTGAGATGGTCTACATGATCACGCTCACTGCGAGAATAGACCATAATATCATCTATAAATACTATGATGAAGATGTCCAAGTACGTCTTGAACACATGGTTCATCAAGTCCTTGAAAGCTACTGGGGCTTTGGTAAGACCAAAGGACATGACTAGGAATTCAAAGTAACCATACCGAGCACGGAAGGCTATTTTTAGAATGTCACATTCTCTAACTCTGAGTTGATGATAGACGGATCTAAGGTTTATCTTAGAGAAATAGCTGGCACCCTGAAGTTGGTCAAACAAGTCATTGATTCTGGGAAGAGGATACTTATTCTTGACCATGACTTTATTGAGATGACAATAGTCAATACATATTCCGAGAGAACTATTTTTCTTCACATGAATAAAACTGGTGCGCCCCATGGAGACATACTAGGTCTGATGAATCCCTTATCTAAGTGATCCTTCAACTACTCTTTCAATTCTTTGATTTTATCTAGTGTCATACTATATGGCAGAATAAATATAGGCTGAGTATCTGGAAGAAGATCAATACCGAAGTCTATTTCCCTTTCAGGAGGAATTCCTAGAAGATCTTCGGGAAAAACATCTGAATATTCATTCACAACTGGGACTAAATCAAGACTAGGAGTTTCATAACTAGTGTCCTTAACTCAAATAAGATGATATATACATCCCTTAGATATTATTTTCAATGCCCGCAGGTAGGAAATAAGCTGACCTTTGAAAACTGAAGTACTACCCTTCCACTCAAGGATGGGTTTATTTAGAAACAGAAACTAGACTATTCTATTTCTACAGTCGACTGTGGAATAATAGGAATGAAGCCAATCCATATCGAGAATGATATCAAAATCAGTCATCTCTAATTCGACTAAGTCTGCTGAAGTGACTTTCTAAAATATCATAATCGGGCAGTTCTTGTATATCCGCCGGGATATGATAGTTTTACCCACTGGGGTAGAGACTAAAAAAGGGCTCTGGTAGAATGTTAGGACTAATTCCAAAATCGCCTGCTATATATGGAGTAACAAAATACAAAGAAGCTTCTGGGTCTAGCAAAGCATTAACATGCACATAAAAGTGGCACCCTGCTAATTTGGGCAATCGGACTGAGCTTAGGAATGGTTGTGCTGACCCTGGGGACCTGGCTAAGGACAGTCTCTGACTCAATGGCTTGGCTTGCCACATCTTAAACAAGTACCACTGCTAGCTCTGCAAATACCCTGATAGTGCTTGCCATAAGTTTGGCAAAGAGTATAGGTGTGGGTAATGCTAACACTGCCCTGAGACTTAGAGCCTGGCGCTCTATCTTTGTTACCATCCCTGAACTTAGGAGTTGGAGCGCTAGCTAAAGAAGGAGCTAGAACTGATGACTTAGGACAAAATAGAGAACGGTTACCTCCCTCTGATTTGGGTTGAGCAAAGTTAAAACTACCTATCAATGCTCTCTTATTCTCCTTCTCCCTAATCTTAATCTTTTGCTCCTCTATCTATTGAGCATGAGTTATAATCCTGGCTAGAGTCATGTCACTATTTAACATCACCGACCTACACTCATTGACCATACTATCATTTAACCCAGAAACAAACTTACTCATCTTCGCCCTGTTATCTGCAACCATATGAGGAGCATATCTAGCTAATTAAGTAAACTTAAGAGAATATTCTTTCACCGTCATATTTCCCTACCTGAGGTTAATGAATTCTAATACCTTAGCCTCTCTCAGCTCTTGGGGAAAGAATCTATCTAAGAATATGGTGACAAACTCCTCCAACTCAATAGGCCATGCATTATCTGGCCTTTCTGATTTCCACTGCTTGTACCAAGTGTGAGCAACATCCTGCAACTGGTATGTAGCTAGCTCAGCATTCTCACTAGGATTAACCCCCATAGTGTTCGTAACCTTATGAACCTAATCGATGAATTCCCTAGGGTCCTCATCTTACTTAGACCTAAGAAAGAATGGAGGATTCATTCGGGTGAAGTCCTGAATCTTGGCTGCAGCTGAATTGGCAACTGAGCTGGCTGGAACGACAGTTGGTCATTCATTCTAAGCAGCAACAAACTGAGCAAGAGTAGTAAATGAAGCTCTAAATTCTGCATGAGAAACATGTTCGCCCAAAGTATATTTGGGCTGAGGGGCTGGCTGGTTCTCGTTTCTTCTCTTAGGAGGCATGTCCTATAGAAAAAAGGGAGAAAAGAATTAGGCTGAGAGATTAGATTGAGATTATTCTCACTGGCACGACATAAGTACCGAAAGAAGGGAAACTATTCCTAAAATATCTTATAGCCTCCTGCACATAAATGTGGCATGCAACACACCCATGTACAAGACTTTACTAGATGCGGCTTTCAGACTTCCTAGGACTTTATTAAACCTGGCTCTAATACCAAGTTTGTAACGCCCCGAATCTGGTACCCAGAATGATACACGGGGCTCATGACCCAAAGACCACAAGCTAACCTATGGCTGATATTTGTACCTGAACACTACATAATATATTGTATAAATGTAGAAACATGAGATGCAAGGCCTTGAGATACACTAACTGATTGAACTATCTGAATAAGGAGTTGATGGGACATGTCCCCAACTAATAAATTAATTAATGAGATAATAAAGAAATGGTCATGTCCTCGAAGGATGAACACTCACTTCTATCTTTGACTGCTGAGATTGAAATGCTACTGATGCTCTGGACCTCTGATAACGCTCAACTTACGTGTCAAGTTAGTGCAAGGTGATTGTCGTTAATATATTTACCCAACTTTAGAGTCAGAGTTGAATCCACAAGAAATAATGTGAATGGCGATTAAACTAGTTTGAAACTAAAGCTACAAATTAAATTCAAACAAATGATACGAAAAGATAAAATGGGGGTTTTTAATGATCAGCAAATAATTGTTGGTCACTTTAGTTTCAGTGTTTGTAATCAAGAGTTTATGGAAAATCACAATTATGTTCACTATGGGTTTTTGTACTTGACAGATGCTAATAGTGATTCAAGATTCTCACGATAGGTAGGAACAACAGATTGTCTTTCCAAAGTTATACCTAAATGTCTCTCGACCGACTTAAGCATTTAATTACCTAATCCTCTCAGACTTAGGGAATTTATATTCACTGACCAGACTTCATCTCAGGTTAACTGGGGTCGATTCCACAGGGAACAATGTGAGTGGCAATTAAACTAGTTTGAAACTAAAGCTACAAGTTAAATTCAAACAAATGATACGAAAAGATAAAATGGTGGTTTTTGATGATCAGTAAATAATTGTTGGTCACTTTAGTTTCAGTGTTTTTAATCAAGAGTTTATGAAAAACTAGAATTATGTTCACTATGGGTTTTAGTACTTGACAGATGCTAATATTGATTCAAGATTCTCACGTAGGTAGGAACAACAGATTGTATTTATCGAAGTTATGCCTAAATGTCAATCGACCTACTTAAGTATTTAATTACCTAATCCTCTCAGACTTAGGGAATTTATATTCACTGACTAGACTTCACCTTAGGTTATTAACCTTGTTACAGCATCAATTATTAAACGGAAGGTTGGTAGCTTCCAAGTCCATGTCAATAATTCACTTCGTACTATAGTTAATTTCTTATCTCAAGCAAATCAAAGTAGGTGCTATCTATCGTTTGCAACCAATAGATAATAATTAAAACCTCAGAATTATCAAGGAGTCCTATTAACTTTAGAATCTTGAACACTTAGCAACTTACCAAGACCTAACCCATAGATCCCATAATTCAGGTTAAAGGGATTTAGCCACGCATAATATAATAGTTGATACAACAAGTTGAATTCATAATTTGAAAGATAAACTTCCAACAAAATGAATAGCAACGAGTGTTTCTCAGATTAGATCAAAGTAGAAATCCCAAAGTAATGATTAAAATCTCTTCAAAGTAATTGCTTTTTTTCAAGCCAAGAAACTAGAGAGAGAAAAAAAAATATGTGTCTCAAAAAAACTCAAGTTCGAAACTCTTAAGAAAACCCTAAACAAGGCTTTAAATAGTTCACTCTAATTATGGAAAAAAAATAATAAAATTCAAAAATTCCTCAAATTGGGTGATGCCATTTAGGATAGCCTATCAAGAGGCTGACGACTTATCACAAATGTCGTCAACTTTCTTTATGCTTTTGATACTTGCTGCCTAATGCTGACGACAAATAGTGACGCCCTATCAGATCCTTAACAACCTATCACAAATGTTATCAAGGCTTGTCCTCAGCTCTCATGTTCTGCCTTAAGCTGATGGCAATCTTGACGACTTATCAGCTCCTTGACATCCTATCACAATATGTTGTCACAGCTTTCAACTTAGGCCAATTCTCTGTCTACTGCTAATGATGAAGCTAATACCTTATCATAGGACTGACGACTTATCACAAATGTCGTCAGCCACACCTCGCCTTTATTTACTTCAAATTTCAGCTCATTTGCTTCCATTCTTGTTGGTTCTCTAGCATCTTAATTTCTGCTGCAAAATCAAACACAAAGCAATCAAAAATGACAAAAGTTGCTTAAGACTTTGCAATTATTCTTAGTTAAAAGCCTCAAATATGTTAGCATTATCTCACACATCAACACCCTCAACTTAAAATAATTGTTTTTCCCTAAGCAACTCAACACAACTAAGAGAATACAAAGCACATTTGGCAGTTAATCATCCATATCATCTTAAAACACTTTCACCATCTCCAAAGTCAGTCAATTTAAGTAAAATGAAGAACAACAATGCAACATACAGGGATCAAAATATGGCATCAATTCAGCTATAACAACCATGCATAGACCAGTATTACACTACCCAAACAAGTTAGTAACTAGCAATATAACCAGTGTTCCCTCACAACAAAGAAATCCCCCTCATCTCATATCAGAGATTATATATGTAACCATGGGGACAATCAAAACACTTGCTTATACCAAGTACCATAGTCTTGCCCTTATTTTCATTACCCAGATCTTCAAATAGGTCAACTAAGATCACTATAGGACTTCTCTTAGGCTTGTAATGTAGGCTAGGGGCTGGTATGATACTCGATGGTATTTAAAGTAACTAATCCTTCTTGACACTACACTAGATTTTTGGGGTTTCACTCATTAGCCTTTTCCGCTCTTCTCTTTTCTTGATCACAATTATTTAGGATAGGTGCAGTCTTTTCTCAATTACTTTTTTTTTACAACTTTTATTTTTCTTGCTCTTTTCTACCGCACTCAACTTTTTATTCTTTTATTTTACTCTATCTTTCTTCCTACTCATTTTACATTACGCACCCATATGATATCCACCCTCAACTTAGGTCATTTGCCTAAGTCAAGGTGCACAGTGTCCAAAGAGGACCAGGGCCAAAACAGGTTCATTATGATATAAATTGGAAAAGTGTCAGGTGTCATAAAAAGAAATAGGCTAATCAGGCTTAAAGCAGGGACCAAGGTATATTCTACATACAGGGAAGGTTATTTAGGCTAAAAGTGAGCTAATATCAAAAAGGTCTGATCCTTTCCTAACCCCCTATCCTTCAACCAAGGTAATACTAACCGGGCAAGTTCTGGATTTCAACATACAAAGGGAACTGAGTAAGATCTCACATGCACTTGGAACACAAGTATATCACAGGCTACTACTCATTCAATTCATGCAGCTTTTTAGCAATGATTACTGCGTCACTAAAACTAATGCCATACAAAGATGCATAGTGGTCACAATCAAATACAATTCACACAGTTAAATACTCAGTCCATTGGAGAGGAGCTCAAAAATCATAAAAACATGCTAACTGCCTAAGGTACTTGTATTTCTCCTAGTCAACTATAATATCTTACAATAAATCATAATACGCCTAAACATGCCAGCTCTACTAGGAACAAGACTCTGGGGAAAAGAGGCACGAGAACAAAAACCATAAGAAGACATCAGCACCCACAAGTAGTCCCACCCTTAACTTATAATCATACACTATCCCCAATGCGTCAAACCAAAACAAGAGAGTCAGAAACATACCTGTGGCACCATGGGTGCAAAGATCTGATGTCAATCACATAATACAAATATAAACAACAAAATACCTTGGGGTGCCTCCCCAGAAGTACCTAATTTAGTGTCGCGGCATGACTAGGTTATCTTGACTACTCAGAATTCATCAAGATACCTTAAAACTGCTTTATACTTTATCCCTCCACTTAGATGATTTGAATTTCACCCCCAACTTAGAGTTCATATTTTTGCCTTCATCATGGGGGGTGGTACAAATATTAAGAAGTCAAGTAATGGATTGAGTGCGGTAAACCACTCGGCCTTAAAGTGAGGTGTGTTTTTTATTTCTTATCAAGTGTAAAATAAAGAATATAGGATTTTTGTTCCTCATCTTCACACTCTTCCACTATTTTAGATGATTCCACAGACAAGATATCATCTAAACATAATGTGGAAAAATGCTTCGAGTGAGGCCCAACTAATTCTACTTCAAAATTTATGCTATCTACTACACACTCACTTTTATTCACCTTCTCAATGTTAGTCTCAAGATCAAGATGACAATGGGGTGGTTACGATTCTTGAGTTTTCTCCTTAAATTGGCTAATGTCCTCCTCATATTCTTCTTTATTTAGCCACTATAAACATGGTGGGAGTGGTAACTCCTTTAGCCCTACCCACAACTGTTCTTGATTTTCTAAAACTCATTTCATCAATTTTTCCATTATAATCGTGATAGCACACATATCTTCAGTATGATCGCTTTGACCACAAGTCAAACACCAAGTTACAGTAAGTAGGACAGTATCTACAGCATATTGTAAAGGTCTCATTCATGCACTTCCAGGTAAATCTAGACAGCAAGCCTCAAAATATGGTCCCCCATAATAATAACAAAAATCATCACAAGAATCGTCATCACTCAAAAAACCATCTATCCAGGCTGACATCTCAAGAAAGGTATGAGAAAAATAAAATTAAAAGTAAATAAAATTAAAAAAAAATAAACTAAACAAATATTTACAAGTTTGAATTCAAGCAAGTAAACTAAAATCCCAAACCAACTCCATACGCCAAATTGTTCCCAGGCAACGGCGCCATTTTTTATAACGCTCAACTTACACGTCAATTTAGTGCGAGGTGGTCATTGTCAATATATTTACCCAACTTTGAAGTCGGGATCGAATCCATAGGAAACAATGTGAGTGGCAATTGAACTAGTTTGAAACTAAAGCTACAAGTTAAATTCAAACAAATGATACAAAAAGATAAAATGAGGGTTTTTGATGATCAGCAAATAATTGTTGGTCACTTTAGTTTCAGTGTTTGTAATCAAGAGTTTATGGAAAACTAGAATTATGGTCACTATGGGTTTTCATACTTGACAGATGCTAATAGTGATTCAAGATTATCACGATAGGTAGGAACAACAGATTGTTTTTATCAAAGTTATGCCTAAATGTCTCTCAACCTACTTAAGCATTTAATTACCTAATTCTCTCGGACTTAGAGAATTTATATTCACTGACCAGACTTCACCTCAGGCTAATTAACCTTGTTATAGCATCAATTATTAAACAGAAGGTTGGTAGCTTCCAAGTTCCTGTTAATAATTCACTTTCTTCTATAGTTGATTTCTTATCTCAAGCAAATCAAAGCAGGTGCTATCTATCATTTGCAACCAATAGATAATAATTAAAACCTCAAAATTATCAAGGAGTCCTATTAACTTTAGAATATTGAACACTTAGCAACTTCCCAAGACCTAACCCATAGATCCCATAATTCAGGTTAAAAGGATTTAGCCACGCATAATGTAATAATCAATACAACAATTTGAATTCATAATTTGAAAGATGAACTTACAGAAAAATGAATAGAAATGAGTGTTTCTCAGATTAGATCAAAGTATAACTCCCAAAGTAATGATTAAAATCTTTTCAAAGTGATTCCTTTTTTTCAAGCCAAGAAACTAGAGAGCGAAAATAAAAAAAAATATGTCTCAAAAAAACTCATGTTCGAAACTCTTAAGAAAACCCTAAACAAGGCTTTAAATAGTTCACCCTAATTATGGAAACAAAATAATAAAATTCAGAAATTCCACAGATTAGGTGACGCCATTTGTGATAGCCTATCAGGAGGCTGATGACTTAGCACAAATGTCAGTTTCCTTTATGCTTTTGGTACTCGCTGCCTAATGCTGACGACAAATGGTGATGCCCTATTATCTCTTTGATGACCTATCACAAATGTCATCAAGGCTTTTCCTCAGCTCTCATGTTCTGCCTTAGGCTGACGGCAATCTTGATGACTTACCATCTTCTTGACATCCTATCATAAAATGTCGTCATATCTTTCAACTTAGGCCAATTCTCTATCTACTGCTGATGAAGAATTTGATAGCTTATCACAGGGCTGACGACTTATTGCAAATGTCTTCAGCCACACTTTATTTACTTCAAATTTCTACTCATTTGCTTCCATTCTTGTTGGTTCTCTAGCATCTTAGCTTCTACTACAAAATCAAACATAATGCAATCAAAAATGACAAAATTTACTTAAGACTTCATTATTATTCTTAGTCAAAAGCCTCAAATGTGTTAGCATTATCTCACACATGAAGCTTGTACTTCTGAATCTATGGTATAAAACACCATAGTGCAAATACGTCAGTACTTTGAATGTACTGGTATGCATGGAAGGTAGGCTGAATACAAAGGGTTCACATGCATGAACAATACTAACTGACTGGGCAACATGAACGTGAGAATACATACATGAATACATAATATTTATAACTGAGTTCATTATAACATAATGATTGAACCTAAGTACTGATAACATAAGACACTGATAATTGTTTAACTAAAATAATTGATACTCAATGACTATATCTGACAGTCTAGTTTTTTAGGGAACTAGCTGAGTTCCATACATTTCTGAGTTGACTGTATCTGATAATCCTAAATTCTGTAAAACTATTTGAGTTCTATTACTGAGACTGAATGACTGTATCTGACAATCCTGATTCTGTAACTGAAACTATGGGAAGTAGTTATCCAACCGACATGCCCCTAATACGCCATTATGGCTGAGTTAGGGTCCAATTTGTAACCCCAATTGGAAGGGTGTCAATACCACACCATTGGTAAGGACAATCTGTGAGTAACCCTCATATAATAGATAACTTTAGTGAGAATGGTGGGAACCCTCACATAATAGGTTAAACCACATCATCTACCCTCATATAGCAGGCTATAATGTCTCAACCTATGCTGGCTACGTAGTTCTGGAACTCAAGGATTGCTTTTAAGAATCACACCCTCCTATAACAGGTGATTTCCCATCCTTGGGTTCACTCAGTGCTAATTCATTCTCCCATCTGAATAGACACTGAACATGAATTACTGAACTAATTTAACTGAATTAACTGAGTTTCGGTGACTGATGGAATAGTACTGAGATTATTGTATTACTAAGATTTCCTGAGTCATATGACTGACTGAGTTTTATATATCATGGCTTGACTAGGATATTGTGATAACATGATTCTGACTCTAGGAACACAACTATATTTTTTGGGTACAAGTACCCCCAGGACTCCATGGAAAGAAACTGACAAAGCATGACTTTCTTGAATACATGAATAATATCAACAATACATAATTCATTGAGTAAGATATTTCATCACACATTTGACATGCATAAACTTGTACATGAATAGGGATTTCATATTATCATACTAGTATGGCGCTTTTCTTTCACATAGGCATTTAATCAAACACATGGGGAGAATGCTTTGGTCATAAAATCATCAACACATCTAATAATAATGGATACATCAATCAACTTGTAATTTGAAGGGGGTTTATCATGGTTATTATGCAAACCATCACATACTAGGGTCAATCATTGGAAAATGTAATTTTAAACATGAATCAAAACCACACAGCATCATGGATAGGAATTTCAATTAAATTTAAATCATGAACATTCACAATACCCAAATCTTGGATTTTAAAAGAGATTCTTGAGTTTCATGGGTGAAAAGGACCCATGAATCAACATATGACATACCTGGGTTGTGATTTTCTTGAATATTGATGGAGGAAAACTTGAATTCTTAACTTGGAATTAAACACCTAGGATTTTCTTGTTATTGGGATTGATCTTTAAGAGGAAACCCTAATTTGATGTTGTGAATGAATAATGAACTTATGAGCCTTGGTCTGATATAATTAGGGGTTCAAATGGATGGAAAA
>NC_061119.1:175382579-175410950 GCF_002878395.1 Capsicum annuum
ATGATATACTCTTATTAATGTTTGGTTTGGGAATTGAGAAGATCATTCGTATATATATATATATGTTAAAAGAGAGTATGGTTGGATATTGAAACGTTGATGCTAATTTCGACTATTGCTAATGATGTGGCTCGCACATTTATAATTATTACTATGGTTTCCAATTATTGATTAATGATATAATTTATAAATATGATTATTGGCTTACAGATATAATATGGGTTATAGATATAATTAATCTATATTAGATACGATTGATGGCTCATAGATATGATTATTAAAATAACTTCTAATTTGACTTGTGACTTGGCCTATGGATATGGTTATTGGCATGACTTAATATATGTGGTATTTGTATAGTCTATTGGCTTATTTTATTGATATGGTTTGTTGATATGGTCGTTGATGTGGTTTATAAATATGAGTTTTGGTTTGAGTCCAAAAAAATGATAATGATCTTGATAATATGAGTTTCGATTCAAGTTCAGGAAATGATGATAATAATAATGATACGATTAAGTTCTGATTCAATTCTGACATTGGGAATTATGTATGAAATGATACATTTTGGGTGGATTATTGATTATGGCATGATAATTCTTTAATTTACAACTATTCAGTTGCTTAGTTTCCTTGATTACACCCTCAAGCTTATGGGGGCATGCGTTGGGTTATTTACTTTTTTGCACTTATTGACCTATAGGGGTCAATCTTGTATTAATAGTTGTGTGATCTCTATGTTATTATCTCGAATATAATTATTTATTTATGCACAGCAATGTCGGAGTTTATTTCTAGGTTTGCCCCTTCTGCCTTTACTTAGCTTAATTTATCTTGTGTCTTATCGTATTTATATCATGATTTATCTTAGTCCTTCTATGATGCCTACTACCATGATACTTACAAGGGCATGGCCGTGATAGGCATCTCAAGTCTAACTAGGACTAGAGACCACCCCCTACTCCAAACAAAATAGGGCATAATACCCCCAACTGTGACTGAATTTCGAACATATAACAAGATAGAAAAATTAAGACCAAATAATTTAAGATATGTCTATAACCAATAACTGTTATCCAACCAAAACAACCAATACCACTACCCAAGTCCATAGTAATCCATAAAGTCTTCTAACATACCGAAATCAGTAAAGTGTCATGACATGCCCCCGACTCGGACAATGACAATGTTAGTGTTAATATGAACTCTTTAATTCTAGTTTATGAAAGGAAACCAATGAAATGATCAAGTCTTCTAGAGAATGGAGGCTCACCACTTCACAGTAAACCACTAACAAATCGAGCCATCTACCTAACACTGCATAAGAAAAGTAGAAGTATCTTCGGTGCTTACATCGGTGGGTATACAACATCCGGAGATGGTTAGTGGGTTGAGAACTAGCATTTAACTATAACGACCCGAGACTACCGCTAGTCATTACACGGTACTTATGGTCCTGAGATACCACAAGCTAACCCATGAGCAGGTACCCACTGTGAGCATTCGACAACATGATCATAAATGCGAAAGAATACTGACATGCCATAAGGTTTTAATAACTGAATTTAAAAGTGAAATATTAGTCTATAGAAATAAATGACTTAATCTGATAAAATAATGATAGACTGGATAACGAACTATAATATCTGAATACTGAATAACTGACTCTAATATCTAAAAAGCCTCTAAAACTGACTAACTGAATATGAGTTGATAGGACAGGCCCTAACTAACTCTTACTTACAACTAACTACTGAGATAAAGACATGAAGTAATATAATCTGTCCTCGGATGATGAGGACTCACCACTACTACTGTACTGCTAATGATCTGAGGGACTAAGTGCGATCCAGGAATTGAATGTTAGCACCTATGATATGAGACATCATAGCGCAAAGAAAAGGTATGTGATTAGTACTTTGAATGTACTGGTATGCTAAATGAGGTAGGCTGATATGCATGGTTTCATGAACAGAACTAATAATTAATTAGATATGCATGTAAAGCATGGAGTACTGAGTAGAGAGCATAGAATCTGTAGCTATTGAAAATGTATAAAAATCTATAAATACTGAGGATGCATGACCAAGCATATAATATGAATTGAGTAAAATCTGTAAACTGAAATACTGAGAAAATTGAAATCTATATGCTTTGGTCAAACAACACTAAGACTGAATAACTGAGCTGGGACTGTAACTGAGACTATATCTAAAACTGTGAGAGGTATCATCTAACCGACATTCCCCAATTTGAGATAATCGAGGTCCAACTTGTGACCCTAGCTGGAAGGGTGTTAATACCGTGCTGCAGGTACTAACAATGGTTGTGTGGATCCACTAAACTGATATAATGTCCAAAGGACTAAGGGGTCTCAAACCTGAACTGACAAGTGACCCCTGTGAGATAGTCAAGCCTAATATGACGGGTAACTACTTATATCCTATGCTGGATATGTAGTTCTAGAGTATTGGGACTGCTACTAATGACTTTGCCTATCTGACGGGGAAGTCGCCATCCCTACACTCGTTCGGTGCTAAATCCTACTCCCAACTGAAAGACACTGAGATACTAGACTGTTCTGAGTTTAACTAATTGGTATTTGACTATTCTAAAGTGCTCATAGTATATTCTAAAGACTATTCTATAATGTACTTAAACTAGACTAAATAAACAGCTATGGTTTTTGGGTATTCAATACCCCCAGGACTCAAAACAACAATACTGAAAAGACACTACAGCTTGAAGGTCAAAACATGAAGGCTCTTATTAAATAAATCACTCTTGTAGGCATTTTATCAAAAAGTTGTAGTTCATGGTTTAAAACAATCATAGGAATGTGTGGAATTTGTAGGAATAGCATGAATTCATTATAATAACATCAAATCATGATTTAATTCAGTAAATAATAATATTAAAATATGGAAGATTGAATAATAACAGTAATTTGATGGTAACATGGTATAAAATCAATAGTACATGGAGATTCATGGATGAAATCATAATTTAAAACATGATAACTTGAAAAGATCACACAATTTTATGATTTAGAAGGGTTGCTTGGACTCCATGGATGAAAGTGATCCATGGATGAACATCTAACATACCTTAATTGATGGATTTCTTGAAGTTCTTGGTGAATTCGTGAGGATTGCCCTTGAATTTGAGAGCTAGGGTTCTTGATTAGGAGAGAATGTCTTTAGATTTTGGGGAAATTAATTAAAGAATGAATTTAAAAATGTTTTTAGGGCTTAAGTATCACACCTGGGCAAACTAAAATAATGGGGGAAAGGACTGTTTTATCTAAGGATGAAATATTAATTTTTCATTGAATTTTCTCGAAATGGGCACCTGGCGCGACTCGGCACTATCGCGTCGTGTCACTAGAAACTGATAACTAGGAACTTGGGGATTGGCGTGACACAAAGGAAATTCACCCTTGGTACGACGCGTCATTATCTCAACAGGACACTGAAAAAGGACAATTGGGATTTTGGCTAACAGCGCAACGTGGTGCTTTCACGGAGCTTCACTAGAAATTAAAAATCATCATTTATGCTGGTTCCGCGATGTGCTAAGGTTTAAAATGACAGTGTTAAATGAATTGAACTTAAAATATCCATAACTTCTTACTTGGTTATCGGATTTAGGTGAATTTTTTATTGTTGAAAAGCTAATTGAATTCTTACGCAATGACAGGCTCTAAACTGAAAAATAATGAGTATTTCAAAAATTTCATATACGAATACACATGTATTGGGACTTAGATTATGCTAGTGAAATATGGGGTGTTATAATATCTCCCCCTTGGGATCATTCATCCCTGAATGAAACTGGTTAAGCTAAGGGAACAGATGGACTGAGCTAACACAATGAATATGCATGTCTAATACATGGAATGCATGACTGAACTGATTTATGAATGCATGACTAACATGAACATAATGTGCGGCTAAAACTAAGCATGGCAGATAAAATAAAATCTTAAGTATATTGGTACCTTATAATGAATCTGGATTCACGGAAAAGAGATGAGGGTACTTGGTTCGCATATCTAGCTCTTCTTCCTAAGTGGATCCATCAACGGACTGATTCTGCCAAAGAACTTTGACTAGTGGAACTTCTTTGTTCCTTAGTATGTGAAATTTATGATCAAAAATTTTGACTGGGACTTCCTCAAAGGAAAGACTGTTCTGAATATCTACACTTTATAAGGGAACAGCTACAGCTAGATCACCAATACACTTTTTCAACAATGAGACATGGAACACTGGGTGTACTGAGGCTAAATTTAAAGGTAACTCAAGCTCGTAAGCTACCTTTCCGAAATACTGAGAATTTTGAAGGGACCGACATATTGGGGACTGAGTTTTCCTTTCTTGCTGAATCTCTTCAAGTACACAAATTCAACGACCTCAAACTTGAGATCCTTTCTCCTCACATCTGCATATGACTTCTATCAGCTCTGGGCAGCCCTAAGCCTTTCTATGATCAACTGAGCTTTTTCTAACACATCAAATACCAAGTCAGGCCCTACTACTGTAGACTCACCTACTTCAAACCAACTAATTGGATATCTACATATCCTACCATAGAGAGCCTCAAATGGAGCCATACGGATACTGGAATGATAGTTGTTATTGTATGCGAATTCAATCAAAGGAAAATGGTCATCCCAAATACCCTTGAAATCAAAAACGCATGGTCTCAGCATATCCTCAAGAGTCTGAATAGTCCTTTCTGCTTGACCTTCTGTCTGAGGGTGGAAGGCTGTACTGAGGTGACTTGGGTACCAAGACCCTTTTGGAACGCTTTCCAGAAATGAGAGGTAAACTGGATACCTCTATCTGAGAAGATAGATAAAGGAATATTGTGCAACCTAACCAACTCTATGAGATAGAGATTGGCATAGTCCTCGGTTGAATAAGAGGTATGGACTAGCAAGAAATAAGCTAATTTGGTCATTCTGTCTACGATAACCTAAATAGAGTTATGCTGATAATAGGTATGAGGCAAACCTGTCACAAAGTCTATGTTCACTTCCTCTCATTTCCACATGGTAATACTAAAATCCTGCATGGACCCACTAGGTTTTTGGTGCTCAACTTTAACTTGATGACATGTAGAGCACTTAGCTACAAAATCTACAATATCTCTCTTCATCCTACTCTACGAATAGATTTCCCATAAACTGTAGTACATCTTAGTGGCCCCTGGATGAATAGAGTAACGCGCTCTATGCACTTCTGCAAGAATTTTTTTCCTCAAATCATCTACACCAAGCACACATAATCTACCCTGACAATGCAAAACACCATCTCCCCCTTGGAAGAAAACCTCTACCTTCTGATCTCTGACTGATTCTTTCAACTTAACTAGACTGGGATTTCTATTCTGCTTTTTCTTTACCTTAGAAACTATATATGATTCTGAGCTACTCTTCACCCATACACTGCCTTCTACTGAATTGAGTAAACGGACACCTAGTCGGGCAAGCTGATGAACTTCCTGAGCTAACTTCTTCTTACGATACTCAACATGAGTTACACTATTCATAGACATTCTACTGAGAGCATCAGCCACTACATTGGCCTTTCTCGAATGATATAGAGCATGATTTCATAATGTTTCAATAACTCTAACCACCTTCTCTGACGTAAATTTAAATCTTTCTAAGAGAACACATACTGAAGGCTTTTGTGATCTATGAACACATCTACATGTACCCCATACAAGTAATGCCTACAAATCTTTAAGGGAAACACTACAGTTCCTAGCTCAAGATCATGAGTCGGATAATTCTTCTCATAGGGTTTAAGCTGTCTGAAGGCGTAAGCTATGATCTTACCTCTCTGCATAAGGACATATCCCAAACCTACTCTAGATGCATCACAATACACAACAAAACTATTTGAACCATCTGGTAAAGTCAAGACTGAGGCTGAGGTGAGTCGAGTCTTTAATTCCTAAAAATTATTCTCGCATGAATCTGACCACTAAAACTTAACTTTCTTATGAGTCAATCTGGACATGGGGGATTCAATATAAGAAAACCCTTCAACAAACCGATGGTAATAGCCAACTAAACCCAAAAAACTCCTGATATCTGATGGAGAGATAGGTCTAGGCTAGTTTCT
The DNA here is from genome assembly GCF_002878395.1 of Capsicum annuum. Taxonomy (NCBI): domain Eukaryota; kingdom Viridiplantae; phylum Streptophyta; class Magnoliopsida; order Solanales; family Solanaceae; genus Capsicum; species Capsicum annuum. Next base: position 175,388,717 of record NC_061119.1, read on the forward strand.
TACCACTTCAGTCTTTTGAGGATCAACTCTAATACTATCACCGAAAATAATATGGCCAAGTAATGCTACTGATCTTAGCCAGAATTCACACTTACTGAATTTAGAAAACAACTAATGAGCTCTAAGAGTCTGAAGCACTATGTTGAGATGGTCTGCATGATCGCTTTCGCTATGAGAATAGACAAGAATGTCATCAATGAAGACTATGACTAACATGTCCAAGTACTGGTTGAACACTCAGTTCATCAAGTCTATGAAGGCTGCTGGGGAATTTGTAAGACCAAATGACATGACTAGAAATTTGAAGTGACCATACCGAGTTTGAAAAGTTGTTTTTGGAATGTCACATTCTCTGACTCTAAGTTGATGATAGCCTAATCTGAGGTCTATTTTTGAAAAGTAACTGGCACCCGAAAGTTGGTCGAACAAGTCATCGATTTTAGGAAGTGGATATTTATTCTTGACATGACCTTGTTCAACTGACGGTAGTCTATGCACATTCTAAGAGAACCATCTTTCTTACGCATGAATAGAACAGGTGCGCCCTATGGGGAGACACTGGATCTAATGAATCCCTTATCTAGGAGATCCCTCAACTGTTCTTTTAGTTCTTTGAGTTCAGCTGGAACCATTTTGTGTGGTGGAATAGATATAAGTTGAGTATCTAGGAGAAGGTCTATTCCGAAGTCGATTTCCCTTTTGGGAGGAACTCCGGGAAGATCTTTAGGAAATACATCTGAGAATTCATTTACTATAAGGACTGACTAAAGAGTAGGAGTTTTTGAGTTAGAGTCTTTGAATCGCACAAGATGGTAGATACACCTCTTGGATATCATCTTTCTGGCTCTAAGGTAAGAAATCAACTGACCCCTAAGAGCTGTAGTACTACCGCTTCATTCAAGGACTGGTTTATTTGGAAACTAAAAATGAACTATTCTGTTTCTACAATCAACTGAGGTATAGCATGAGTAGAGTTAATCCATGTCAAGAATGACATCAAAATCCATCATCTCTAACTCTACGAGATCAACTGAAGTAACTTTTTGAGATATTGTGATTGGAAAGTTCCGGTATACCTATTTGGATACAATGGAAATCCCTACTGGGGTAGACACTGAAAAGGGTTCTACTAGATTTTTGGGACTGACTCTAAAATTGACGGCTATATATAGAGTTACCAAAGAAAGAAAATCTCCAGGTTCTAGTAAAGCATAAATATGTAAGTGAAAGACCTACAACGTACCAGTAACTATGTCAGGAGAATTTTCCTGATCTTGGCTAGATGGAAGAGCACATAATCTATTCGGATGCTGACCACTGGTATCACTGGAAGTGGCACCCTGCTAAGTTGGGTGGTCGGATGGAACTGACGACTGATGGGACTAGCCTTGTTGGCGCGCATCCCTACCTTTCTGAGCAACTACCCAACACTCTTAAATTCGATGGCCTGGCTTGCCACACCCGAAGCACACATCACTACCCGCTCTACACTCACCCTAATGGTGTCTACCAAACTTCTAACATAAAGGATTGGTACGAACACTGCTAATATTGACCTAGGACTTAGAGCCTGGTGCCCTATCCCTATTGTTGTTTCTGAATTTAGGTACTGGGGAACTGGCTGAAAAAGGTACTGGGGCTAAAGACCTCTGATAAAACTGAGAATGGTTACCACCTTCTGACTTTGGTTGATTAAAATTAACACTTCTCGTCCTAGCCCTCTGGTTTTCTCTCTCTCTCTTCTTAATCTTTTACTCCTCTATCTGTTGAGCATAGACCATCAACCTAAACAAATCCATCTCACTAATCAGCATTGCGGTCATATACTCCTTGACCATACTATCAGACACGCCAGATACAAAACTTACTCATCTTGGACCTACTGTCAGCTACCACATGAGGAGCATCTCTAGATAACTGAGTAAACTTGAGAGAATACTCCCTCACACTCATATTTCCTTTTCTCAAATTAAAAAATTCTAACACCTTGGACTCTCTCAACTCTAATGGAAAGAATTTGTCCAAGAAAGTTGTGGTAAACTCTTCCTATTCTATAGGCCCTGCATCAACATCTCTATCAACTTTCCACTGCTTAAACCAAGTATGGGCTACATCCTGCAATTGATATGCAACCAACTCGGCACTCTGACTAGATGTCATCCCCATAGCATCCATTACTTTCTAAACCATATCTAAGAATTTTTGTGGATCCTCTTCAAACTTGGACCCCGTGATTGAATGTGGATTCATCCGGGAAAAATCCTAAATTCTGGTTGCGGCACTATTGGCCACTAGGTTGGCCGGAACAGCAGCTGACCATTCATTTTATGCTGCTACGAAGTTTGCTAGAGTAGTGAATGTAGCCCTGAATTCTACGTCAGAGATATGCTCAGCCAGAGGATCTGCCTGGACGGGCTGAAGGGCTAGCTGAGTTCCTATTCTTCTTTCATTCTTCTTTGGAGGCTTGTTCTGTAAACGAAAGGAAGAAATTAATTATACAGGTAGTTTAACTTAAGCTCATGCTCACTTATACGACATGAATACTGAAAGAAGAGAAACATTTCCTAAATTCCTTGTAGCCTGTCGTCCATAAGTGTGGCATGCTGCACACCCATGCACAAGACTCTACTTGACATGACTTTCAGACTTTCTAGGACACATTAAAACTGTAGCCATTGATACCAAGTTTGTAATAACCCAAGACTACCTCCTAGTCGTTATATGATGCTTACGGTCCCAAGATACCATAATCTAACCCATGAGCTAGTACCTACTGTGAGCACTAGATAACAAGATCATAAATGCGGAAAAATACTGACATGCCATAATATTTTAATAATTGAATTTAAAATTGAAATATAAGTCAATAGAAACAACTGACTTAATCTGATAAAATAATGATAGACTGGATAACTAACTATAATATCTAAATACTGAATAACTGACTCTAATGTCTAAAAAGCCTCTAAAACTGAATGACTGAATATGAGTTGATGGGACAGGCCCCAACTAACTCCAACTAACTACTGAGATAAAGACATGAAGTAATATAATTTATCCTCGGATGATAAGGACTCACCACTACTACTGTACTGCTAATGATCTTAGGGACTAAGTGCAATCCAGGAATTGAATGACAGAACCTATAATATGAGACATCATAGCACAAAAGAAAGGTATGTGATCAGTACTTTGAATGTACTGGTATGCTAAATGAGGTAGGCTAATATACATGGTTTCATGAACAGAACTAAGAATTAACTGGATATACATGAAAAGCATAAAGTACTAAGTAGAGAGCATAGGATCTGTAGATATAAAAAAGGTATAAAAATCTATAAATACTGAGGATGTATGACCAAGCATATAACATGAACTGAGTAAAATATGTAAACTGAAATACTGAGAAAGCTAAAATTTGTAGGCTTTGGTTAAACAACACTAAGACTGAATAACTGAGTTGGGACTGTAACTGAGACTATATCTGAGACTATGGGAGGTATCATCTAATCGACATTCCCCAATTTGAGCTAATCAGGGTCCAACCTGTAATCCCAGCTGGAAGGGTGTTAATACTGTTCCACGGGTATTAACAATGGTTGTGTGGATCCACTAAACTGATATAATGTCCAAAGGACTAAGGGGTCTAAAACCTAAACTGACGGGTGGTCCCTGCGAGATAGTCAAGTATAATTTGATGGGTGACTACTCATATCCTATGTTGGCTACATAGTTCTTGAGTATAGGGACTGCTACTAATGATTCTTCCTTTCTGACGGGGAAGCCTCCATCTCCACACTCATTCAGTGATAAATCCTACTTCTAACTAAAAGACACTGAGATACTAGACTGTTTTGAGTTTAACTGACTAGTATTTGACTATTCTAAAGTGCTCATAGTATATTCTGAAGACTATTCTGTAATGTACTGAAACTAGACTAAATAAACAGCTGGGGTTTTCAGGTATTCAATACCCCCAGGACTCAAACAACAATATTGAAAAGACACTAAAGCTTGAAGGTCAAAACATGAAGGCTCTTATTAAATAAATCACTCTTGTAGGCATTTTATCAAACACTTGTAGTTCATGGTTTAAAAAAATCATAGGAATGTCATCGAATTTGTAAGAATAGTATGACTTCATCATAATAGCATCAAATCATGGTTTAATTCAATAAATGATAATATAAAACATGGAAAATTGAATAATAACAGTAATTTCATGGTAACATGGTATAAAATCAATAGTACATGGAGATTCATGGATGAAATCATAATTTAAAACATGATAATTTGAAAAGATCACAATTTTATGATTTAAAAAGGTTGCTTGGACTCCATGGATTAACATCTAACATACCTGAATTGATGGATTTCTTGGACATTTATTGCACATTCCCATTCATTGGACCATATTGTCATACTAACTACACTTGCAGGGAATCATCAACATGGCGAATAAATTCCATTAACTTGGGAGAACAACTCCCTTTGTTTATTAATACAAGGTGAAAGAACACCGACTCCCTTTGCTCAATAAATCAAACCACCATATTTCAATAGCCTCTTTATATCATAATATTGTTCCAAAAATAATTCAATGCAATTTTATTCATACTCAAAACTTCTTTCACAAAATTGGGTTAGTGTTATTACCAATTCAATTATAAATATCACAAAATTTAGGGATATCACAATCCCCTAGTTTATTCACCATGATCATGCATCAAACTAATTTCTAGACCACCATTTGAACATAAACAATGCATATATAAATATGAAACAGCACATAAACACACCCACTCTTACCTTTAACAAAGACAGAAAATAAAGACATCAAGGAAATCACAATTTTCTTTAACAAAGTCAAAAAACAAAGATGTTAAGAATAACACATACCTTAAGCATAATTATACAAAAAATGGTAACAATAATGGATACTTTGACTTCATGTCAACTTCAGCTTTCTAAGTCGCCTCTTCAACCTTTTGGTTCTCCATGGAAACTTTACCGAAGCCACTACTTCATCTGCAATCGGTGGACTAGCTAATCCAAGATCTCCGCTAGGACTTACTTATAAGATAAGTAATCTAAAACACCCACGCTTTCCAATGGAACCACAAAGAAAGGATCACCCACGCACCTTCTCAACATTGAAAAATAAAAGACCGGGTGAATAGAACCCAAACTCAAAGGCAATTCTAATTCCTAAGCCACATTACCCACTCTCATAAAAATCAAATAAGGGCTCATATAATGGGGATTGAGATTTCCCTTGTTTCTAAACTGCATCACTCCCTTAGTGGGAGACACCTTCAAGAACATCCAATCGGCAACTTCAGATTCCAACTCTCTTTACCTCATTTTTGTATAGAGTTTTTGGCAACTTTGGACGGTCTTAAGCCTATCCCGAATCACCTTCACCTTCTCCATAGCCTAATGAACCAAATCAGGACTAAAAAACAAAGGCTCACCAACTATAAACCATCCAATACATGAATGACATCTCCTACCATACAAGGACTTAAATGGATCCATCCCAATGCTAGAGTAGTAGCTATTATTATATGCAAACTCAATGAGGGGAAATGATCAACCCAACTACCACCAAAATCAATCACATAGGATTTGATCATATCCTCCAACGTTCGAATGATCCTCTCCGCTCGTCCATCTGTCTAAGGGTAGAAAGTGGTGGTAAGGTTTACCTTAGTTCCTAAACCTCTTTGAAAAAATGCCAAAAGTGCAAGGAGAATTGAGTACCATGATCAAATATAATAAAAATGGGCACACCATGAAACTTGATAATTTCCTTAATAAACAACTTTGTATAATCCTCTGCAGAGTAATTAGTTCTTATAGGTAGAAATGGGCGGACCTATTCATCCTATCCATGATGACCCAAATTAAATCAAACTGATGGTGGGACTGCAGAAGACCAGTGACAAAATCTAGATTAATTACTTTCTATTTCTATTTGGGCATCTCAATATCTTGAGAAAATCCATCAGGTCTTAAGTGCTCTACCTTCACTTGTTAACCATACTCTTGGCCACAAAATTCCTCATATCCCACTTCATGTTAATCCACCATAGATCTCTTCCAAATAATGGTACATCCGTATTGATCCAGGATGAATGGTGCACCTTGACTCATGAACCTCAGCCAAGACACTCTCTCGCAGGCCATCAATATTGGGAACACATAACCTACCTTGGTACCTCAAGATACCATCACCACCAATCTCAAAAACCACCACTTTTTGTTGGCTCACTTCACCCTTAATCTATATTAAGATAGGATCTAAAACCTATTTCTCTTTCACCTTAGCTCAAAGAGATGACTTCACCACCTCTCACACCATCACGCCACTATCTTTAGAGTCCAAGAGACAAACTCCAAGATTAGCCAATAGGTGAATATCCTTTACTAATTCTCGTTTCTCATCCTCTATATGAGATAAGTTCTCCATAGGCAACCTACTAAAAGCATCTGCAACCATATTAGCTTTACCTGGATAATAGTAAAGAGTCATATCATAGTTCTTAAGAAACTCAAGTAGCCTCATCTGCGTAAGATTTAACTCCTTCTGGGTAAACACATAGTGCAAACTCTTATGGTCTTAAGAGATGTCAATAAGAAACCCATACAAATAATGTAGATAAATCATTACAGAAAAGACCACATGCAATAATTCTAAGTCATGTGTTGGTAATTCTTCTCATGAACTTTCAACTATCTAGAAGCATAGGCTGCTAAATTACCATGCTATATCAACACACAACTTAGTCCTACATGGGACACATCACAATAAACCATAAAACCGTTGGTAACTAAGGTAAGGTCAAAACCAGAGCCGAAGTCAACTTGCCCTTCAACTTCTCAAAGCTACCCTCACAAGCATTGGACCACAAAAACTTTACCTTCTTTTAGGTCAACTTAGTCAATAGAGAAGCAATAAAATAAAGACTTTTTATGAAACTCCTATAGTACCTAGCTAAACCCAAGAAGCTCCAATATCGAATGGAGTCATGTGTCTAGGCCACTTCTTGATCGCCTCAACTTTCTGTAGATCCACCATGATCCCCTCACTATAAATAACATGGACCAAATAAGTTTCTGCATTCAATTGGAGTTCACACTTGGAGAATTTAGCATCAACCACTGATCCTTAAGAGTCTGCAACACTATATGGAGGTGATCGGTATAATCTACCTCACCCTTAAAATACACCAAAATGTCATCAATAAATATGATGACGAATAAGTCCAGTAACTGATGGAATACCCAATCCATAAGATCCATAAATATTGTAGGCGTATTAGTTAAATCGAAGGACATCACTAAAAACTCAAAATGACCTTACCAGGTTCGAAAAGTAGTCTTAGGGACATCCAACTCCCTAATCTTTAGCTGATGATAACCCGACCAAAGATCAATCTTAGAAAAGTACTTAGCTCCCTAAAGCTGGTTAAATAGATCATAAATCCTTGAAAGAGGGAACTAATTCTTTACTGTTACCTCGTTCAACTGGCGCTAATCTATGCATATTTGAAGGGGCCCATCCTTATTATCATGAAACATAGGAGCACCCCATAGATACATACTAGGATGAATAAGACTCTTATCAAAAAGGTTTTTCAACTCCTTCTTGATTTTCTTCAACTCAACCAGAGCCATTATATAAGGAGCGATAGAGATAGGGTGGGTATCCAGTAGAAGATCAATCCCAAAATCTATTTCTTTATTGGGAGGAACACCTGGAAGGTCATTACGAAACACTTCTAGGAATTCACAAATCACAAAAATATATTGCAAAAAAGGACCTTTGGATCTAAAATCTTTAACATGAAATAAATGGTATAAACACCCCTTAGAAAATAATTTTTAGCCTCAAAGATAAGATATAACCTTCCCTTATGCACTAGAGAACTCCCTTCCTATTATATTATTGGCTTATTTCGGAAGTTAAAATTAACCTTATGGGTCTGACAATCAAGAGAGGCATAGAACAAAGGAAACCAATCCATCCCTAGGATGTGTAATATCCTGTACTTCTACCTAGCTTAAAATCATCCCAAAAATGTTAAAGGATTACTTTAAAAGATGAATCCACTTTTATAAATATGAAATTTTCAAGATTTTGACCTTTTATTGAGTGAAAAATTGAATAAGCTTTCCATCGATACCAAATTCACCCAAATCTGATACTCGAGCGAAGAGTTAGAGCCATTTTAGTTAAACAGTATGCCATAAGAGCCATCAACGCATTGCGGAGCATGCCAAAATGGCAATCGGAAAATGCAGTGAGCCTCCTTGATTATGGTGCATCGCGCCAAGGCTCAAATTCAGAATTATCTCTTTTTAGTGTCTCAACGCGATACCACCACATCGCGGTGAGCTTCCAGGTCCCATCCAGTATTGCAACATGCCATGAAGCAATTTCTTAGTAGTTATTTTCTAGAGATACGGCACGATAGCACCGTGTCACGCCAGGATTTTGTATTTATGAATGTTCATGATTTAGTTGAATTGAGATTCATATTCATGTTGTTGTTAGGTTTTGATTCATATTTTAAATTCCATGTTCCAATGATTGTTCCTAGTATCTGATATTTTGCATAATATTCATGATAAACTCTTCAAATTTGCTAATTTATTTATGCAACCATGATAATTAGATACATTAATGATGGTATAACCAAAGTATGCTCTCCATGTGTTTGATAAAATACCAGGTGAAGGAAAAAGTATCACTATAGTATGTTAATATAAAATCCCCATTCATGTACAAGTTAATGCACGTCAAGTATTTGATGAAATGTTTTAGTCAATAAATTATGGATATATCTATATAGCCATTATTGTGCTTTTGAACTTATGTCATGATTTACTGTTATGCTAATGAGTCTTGGGGGTATTTATACCCAACAATTTAACTGTGTGCCTAGATCCAGTGTCAGTTTCATGATAATCTCAGTCACGCCATGATCAGCAAAATTCAGTCAGTTAAATGACTCAGGAAAACTTAGTAATCTCATGAACTCAGTCAGTTAACAGAATTCAGTAATATTTCATCAGTCCACGAAACTCAGTGAACTCAGTTCAATCAAGTTAATCAGTAAAATCAGTAACAGATCATTCCATCCTAGTATGAACTAGGAAATTAGTTATGTGTCTATTCAATTGGGAGTAGGATTTAGCACCGAGTAAACCTAGGGATGAGGACACACATTGTCAGCCAGTAGAGGGTATGATCCTTAGTAGCAATCCTTGTATTCCAAAACTACGTAGCCAACATAGGTTGAGATATACCCCTACGAGTCCAGGGACTATACATCTCATTTGAGTTTTACTTACAGGAGGGGTTAACGGAAGAGCTCCCTGTCAGAGAGGGTTTACTCATAACTTGTCTTTACCCGTGGCATGGTACTGACACCCTTCCAGCTGGGGTTATAGGTTGGACCCCACCAGTTCAGATTTGGGGTATGTCGGTTAGATGATTAGCTCCCATAGTTTCAGTCTTTTAAATAGAACTCAGTCTAGTTCTATAGAAATTAGGACTATCAGACACAGTCACTCAGCTTAGTATGGAACTTAGGTAGTTCCATCAAATTTTAGGACTGTCATATACAGACATCCAGCTCCGTATAGTACTTAGATTAGTTATTTATAATCAAGACTATTAGAAATAGTCTTTCAATTATCAGTTACTAGTAAACTCAGATATCAGTAAATCCATGTAGTCAGTAGACTCAGTAGTCAAAACTCAGTATTTAGTCTTATCATGACCTTAGTTACATTTACATATTCATACATGTATTCTCGCGTTCATGTATATAGTCAGTTAGTATTGTTCATGCATATGAACCGTTTGCATTCAGCCTACCTCACTTGCATACCAGTACATTCAATCGTACTAACGGTTTTGCGCTATGGCTTTTTATTCCATAGGTTTAGAAGTACGAGCTCCCAAGCATCCTTAGTAGATCAGACGTTCAGTAGCCAAATTAGCAGTGAGTCCTCATCATTAAGGATAGCATAATTATTTTATTACTTTATTATTTTAGTAGTTTGGAGTTAGTTAGGGACATGTCCCATCAACTCCATAGATTTCAGATAGTTTAGAGGCTTTCAGACTATAGCATGTTTCAGATAGTTTATTTCAGTTTTGGGGTATTGTTATACCCCATTATAGTCATTATTTTATATGCACTATTAGTTCAGTTTTGAACCTTATGGCCTTATAGTTTATATTCTTCTTATTTATAGTAGATTATTCAGTGCTCAGTTATAGATATCAGTCATGGGTTAGCTTGTGGTCCTTCGGGTCATAAGCACCGTGTAACATTTTGGGTACCAGATTTGGGGCGTTACAAACTTTATATCAGAGCCAAAGGTTCAACAGTATCCTAGAAAGTCTAAAAATCCACATCTAGTAGAGTCTTATACATGGATGTGTTGTGCACCACACGTATGTACAAGAGGTTATGAGATATTTTAGGAACAGTTTCCCTTCTTTCAGTAATCAGCTCGTGCGAGTGAGCATGATCTCTATCTAAATTCTCAATCTAATCCCTTTATTCTCTTTTGTTATAGAACATACCTCCAAAAAGGACTCAGGAAAAAGAAACAGGAAATCAGTCTGCCTCTCAGCCCGTTCAGGCAGATCCCTTGGATGAACACGTTTCTCATACAGAGTTTAGAGCTGCATTCACTACTCTTACTAATTTAGTTGTTGCTTAGAATGAATGGCCAACTGCTATTGTAGCCAATCCAGTAGCCGATACTGCTGTAGCCAAGATTTGAGACTTTACTCGATTGAATCCTTCATTCTTTTTTGGTTCTAAGTTAGACGAGGACCCTCAGGAATTCCTTGATCAGGTTTAGAAGGTTACAGATATAATGGGGGTTATCGTTAGTGAGAGTGCTGAGCTAGCTGCATATCAGTTGCAGGATGTGGGTCACATATGGTTTAAGTGGTGGAAAGCAAAGAAGGGTACAGATGCAGGGCCCATAGAATAGGAGGATTTTTCCACTTCCTTCTTAGATAGATTCTTTCCCCTAGAGCTAAAAAAAGCTAAGGTGTTAGAGTTTATCAATATCATGAAGGGTAACATGACGGTGAAAGAGTATTCTCTTAAGTTTACTCAACTAGCTAGATATGCTCCTCATGTGGTGGCAGATAGCAGAGCTAAGATGAGTAAGTTTATTTCAGGCGTGAATGATAGTGTGGTTAAGGAGTGCAGGACTGCGATGTTGATTAGTAAGATGGACATAGCTAGGCTTATGATCCATGCTAGTAGATAGAGAAGTAGAAGATTAAGGAGAGGGAAAACCAAAATAAGAAAGCTAGAACAGGTAGCTTCAATTTTAGTCAGCCTAAGTAAGAGGGTGGAAATTGTTCTCAGTTTTGCCCTGAGTCATCCATTCTAACTCTTTCCTCTACCAGTGCTCCAATTCCTAAGTTCAGGGATGGTAATAAAGATAATGCGTCAGGCTCTAAATCTCAAAGTAGTGTTAGCAGTGCCTGAACTAATCCATTTTGCTAGACTTGTGATAATAACCACAAGGGTATTTACAGAGCTGGCAATGATGTGTGTTTTGAATATGGTAAGCCAGGCCACAGAGTCAGAGATTTTCCTCAGTCAGGATTTCAGGTTCAAAATAACTGTTTCTTAACTTAGTCCAATCGCCCAAATCAGTGGGGTACCACTTCCAGTGCTGCTAGTGGGCAGCACCTAAATAGGCTTTACGCACTTCGGTCCAGATAAGATCAGGAAAGTTCTCTTGATGCAGTCACCGGTACATTACAAGTTTACCATTTACATGTTTATGAACTTTCAAATTCATAAGCTCTTTTTTTTCTGTAACTCTTTGCATAACAGTCGAATTTTAAGGTTAGACCAAATATTAATAGGACCTCTCTCAGTCTTCACCCATTAGGTCAGTCTATCATAACCCGACAGGTATATAGGGACTGTTTGGTCATGATATCCCTAAAATATTAGGCTTTCAGATTCTAGTAGTAATGCCAGTATGTGTAGGAAATCAATAAGAAAAGGTGATTCCCGACTCATTCTTACCTCAGTGCAATATTTTGTACTATAGTCACCACAATACTTACATAAGCTCCATGTCTCAATTCCATGAACACAACTTATATTTATACACATTCCATAGGATCGTCTGTATTTCTGATTCCTAATATAGGGAGTTCTAGTTCACTCAGTGTTACAAATCACGAGTACAGAAATTTCAGACTCAGGTCATGCAGCTTATGACTCATACACTTATGTCATGATTTACAGTGTGCTCAGATCACACGATTCATGCTCCCCTCCCAATGATCATCCAAACTCAGATTATGTCACGTATACCCTCAGTTTAGATCCCTCTATGAATTTGTTATGATAATGTTCTATTCCTCGAGTCTCAGTTACAGCGTTAGTTCAGTAATCAATTTTCAGTAAAGGACTCAGATAGTCCTACAAAACCATGGCTTTTAGTTATCAGTTACTTAGCAAATCATAATTTAGTACTTCAGTACCAGTCTAAAACCCAGTTATCAGAACCTAACATTCAGTCCCATCTACAGTCTTAGTTACAGTTACAGTCTTGATTACTGTCCTATCTATAATCTCAGTCCCAGCCCTAGTCTAGTAATCAGAGCGGTAATCAGTTAAATTTTAGGTCTACTCAACCATAGCGTACAGTTATCAGCTACTCAATTGTCAGCCTTCCAGTACCTCAGTTTACAAGACTATTCTAGAATTGTGTTGTACTCTTGGTGTTGCATTCTCAAATGATACAGTTACCCTTAATTCATACTCAGTTATCTCCTGCCACTCATTCAGTCCTTATCTCCCATGTATAATGCCCTATAATTTTAGCCCAGTTATTCAATACTAAGTACAGTTTCATCTTACAAACCCAGTATTCAGCTATCAGTCATTCAGTTAATCAGATAGGTTAGTATGTTTAGACATTCGTGCTCAGTCCCAGTGAAGAAGAAGTACTTCAGTTAAGTATAAGTTTTCAGTAGGAGTTAGATCGATCAACAGTGATTCAGTTTATCAATCAGGCAACAAGTTTGTATGGTGTGGTTTCCTGTCTTTCCACCTAGCCATACTAACAAAAATCTCAGGAATGTAATTTTTCCAAAATAGAAAGTCCCAGAAGTTGCAAGATCAACTCAATTCATGTATCATGTCTTAGTTTCAGATCCCAGATATTCATTCACAATTCAGTTCGTAGGTGCCCTGTGCATCATCCTAGTTTTCCTCAGTATCTCAGTCAAGTCGGTATTCTTTGAGGGACATAATGTCCCAAGGGGGAGATGCTCTATTAACCCCGAGCTATTATGTCCTAAACCCTCCAGTTTCTCCTTACGTAATGAATCTATTTTGGAGTAGTAGGTACCCATAAGTTGACCCTCTAGCTTTAATCTCGGTCGTAATCCATGTACTTAATGGCTCAGTTCAGCTCACGATACTCATTCCATGTCACATGTTACAGACTCAGTCATGTTCTCATATTTCCATTTATGCATGTTCTGAAAGGATCTCGAGTTTGAGATTGGTGATTATGTTTATTTAAAGATCTCTCCTATGAAGGAAGTGAAGATATTCGATAAGAAAGGAAATCTCAGTCCTCGATATGTCGTTCCCTTCAAAATTCTCAGTCATTTCAACAAAATAGCTTATGAGCTTGAATTACCTTTAGATCTTGCCTCAGTTCATCTAGTGTTCTATGTCTCCTTGCTTAAGAAAGTGCATAGGTGACCCAACAATTGTATTCCCTATAGAGGACATAGACATTCAGAACAATCTATCCTTCGAAGATATGCCAGTCGAAATCTTGACTATCAGACCCACATACTGAGGAACAAAGTTTTCCCTCTAATCAAAGTTCTTTGGCAGAATCAGTCCATTGAGGGAGCTACTTGGGAAGCAGAAGAATACATGTGGACCAAGTATCCTCACCCCTTCTCCGCTAACTCGGACTCAGCTAAGGTAATAGCTTTCTTTAAGTTCGTTCAGCATATGGTTCAAATTTCAGTTACAAACTATGCTCAGTTTTCATTTCAAACTTGATATCTTTACCCTTACCAGTTTAGTCATATGTTCATGAGTCAGTTCAGTTATGTATTCACGTATCAGATATGCGTGATCAGCTTATTAGTACTCTCAGTTATGCAGTCATGCATCAGCTCAGTCATAAAAATCATACATCAGATATGCATGCTATGAATCTCAGTAATATCATCATGCAATCATGTTTCAGTTGTTCACGTTCAGTATGAATCTCAGTAATGTCAATCTATGTGGTCAGTAGACTCAGTAATCAGAACTCAGTATTTAGTCCTATCACGACCTCAGTTACAGTTACATATTCATGCATGTATTCTCGTATTCATGCATACAGTCAGTTAGTATTATTCATGCATATGAATCCTTTGCATTCTGCCTACCTCACTTGCATATAATTACATTCAATCGTACTGACACATTTGTGCTATGGTGTTTTATACCATAGGTTTAGAAGCACGAGCTCCCGAGCATCCCTAGTAGATCAGACGTTCAGTAGCCAGATTAGCAGTGAGTCCTCATCATTCGAGGATAGCATAATTATTTTATTATTTTATTATTTCAGTAGTTTGGAGTTAGTCGGGGACATGTCCCATCAACTCCATAGATTTCAGACAGTTCAGAGGCTTTCATACTACAGCATGTTTTAGACAGTTTATTTCAGCTTTGGGTATTGTTATACCCCATTACAGACATTGTTTTATATGTAGTATTAGTTCAGTTTTGAACCTTATGTCCTTACAGTTTATATTCTGCTTATTTATAGTATATTATTCAGTGCTCAGTTATAGATATCAGTCATAGGTTAGCTTGTGGTCCTTCGGGGTCACGAGCACCGTGTAACATTTCGGGTACCAGATTCAGGGCGTTACAGGATAACATCAAAATCTCACATATCCAACTCCATTAAATCTGCAAAGGTCTCCCTACCGTAAGAAGACACCATACAACCCCTATAAACCCTTTTAGCCACCATAGAGTTACCCATCGGGGTAAACATAGAGAAAGGATCAGGAATATAATTAGGACCAAAACCAAAATGAACAGCCATATATGGGGTGACATAAGAAAGATTAGACCTTAAATTAAGCAGACAATACATATCACCAAAAAAGAGTTGTAACGTACATGTGACGACATCAAGAGAAACTTCAAATTCCTGATGAGTGGCAAGAGCCTTAAGGAGGTTCCGACCATTTCCAGAGCCAGAAGTATCTTGCTTTGGTATAGGAGCTGAATACATAGAAATCGAAACCTTACTATCCCCAGTAGCAACCCTGATTGATGGACAATCCTACTACAGGTTGCCCTACTGACCACATTTAAGGAACTTAATCCTCCCCTCCCAAAAAAATTTGTAATACACTTGCCCACAGAAATAGAAAGGGGGATAAGATGGGGCTGACTGAGCTCTACTAGCCTGAAACTTGGCACCCTATGCCCTAAACCCACTATTGCTCTAAAATGATGATCATCGGATGACTTAGTGATCATGAATCGTATTTAGTTAGAATCGTACCATTTATCATATTTAGTGATCATGAATATACCAAACCTATGCATGTCATCACAGTATTCAAACAATGAAATTATAAACATCAATATGTCGATAAGCTACAACCATTTTCTCTACAAGGATGGAATGCTTCCTGGAATCGAACCAATCAATATCTTGAACATGGCCTTCAGCCCAAGAATATATTTAGAAATTAATACATCATAACCATAGCCTTAGTCCCAAGTGTATATCCGGGATAATTATAACATCATAATTCGGCGAAAACCATCACAATTCACTGTGTAATGAAGTAACCTTATACTAAAGGTTCAATAGTCTTAACTATGTCTAACATACGTAAATACGTTGACAAGGGCTAATAAGTCCTTGCCAAATATAGGCTGGAGGAACCCACTTCTAATCCTCGAGTTTCATATTTAAGCAATTCTACCTCGAACTAGGCTAAGGTGACTATACTGACTTCTAGATGGAACATAAGTCATTATTAGCCCTAAGATCGGAATTCCACCTAGAACATGAGCAATTATGTCCATTCCACCTAAAGTATGGTTTCAAGGTCGCTAAATAGCCCACATAAGGATATTCTACTAATCACGCTCCCAACACTTAAACTATATCCTAAATCTAGCATCATAATATAACCACTCTACGAATTTGCTCAATCTATGAAGAAGATAATAGAATCCTAGAAATATAACAAGTATTTCACCTTATGGGTCAAATCCCTTATCTAATCCCCAAACATAAATAATCAAGACTAAGTCATTCTACTCATAATCAATCTTAACATTATCATTCACATGCAATATATAAATGCATCATCTTGTGAAGAAGAGTAAATAGAAGCCTACCTCAATGCTGAACCACAAACACTTGAATCGTTTGCAAAATATCTGTCTTCACTCTGCGATCCCAAAATGCCTTCATTCTATCAAAATCATAAACTATGTGTCATTAGGAGTAAAACTATACCCATATCTTCATATAATGGGTCTGATCAAATTTTGGGTCAAGAACGGGCCTTCGAGGCCCCTAAATGGAATAAAAATTAAAATCATCACGAGGTCCCTCGAATGATAAGGAACTTGTGCTCAAAAGTTTAGCACAAATAGAACACGAATTGGGTCTTAAATCAACCCTTAAATCTTAGGAATTCAAAGCCCTAATTTCTAAGAATTTATCAAAAAATCAAAGGAATCTTAGCATGAATTCGAAGTGAAATCATGGAATAATCGTTAACCAAGCTCCCAAAATTAGTTACGAGCTTTCATCCCACTTAATCTTGTATCTAGGGTTATTTCTCTCAAGAAATGATTGGAGAATGGCTAATTTCGTGACATAAGGTGTCTATTTATACCAATACTAGGTCCTCAGGTCCCGCTCTCACGATCGGGGATATGCGATCGCGGCATCTTGTGTTGAACATGTGAGTTGTGATCACACCATATGACCAACGATCACAACACTTTTCCTGCCAAGGGTACCGCAATCGCGACCCTTGGCTTGCGATAGTAGTGGCACCAGATGACAGCTAAAACTTGGAAAATCTTCCAAGTTTTCGCCAAGCCCTCGGAATTTATCTAGAATCTCATATACGTGAACGAACTAAGTAACCATATAAAATTCTATGTTTTGAACCTAATGGCGCAGTCAAAATTTCCATCTGATGTCGTTTAAACAAAAGTAGGTCCCACACCCAACTTTTATTTTCTTAACTTTTGACCAGAAGCTTAAAATTAGTCTAGATGCCTCGGGACCCGAACCAAGAGTCCAACTCAAAATCAATGTTTTGGAGATGATTGAGTTGTCGGAATACTCATCTAAGGTTATCTACTAGGAGTTTTGGTCTGAGGCCAAATCCTAAATAGCAGAAGTTGAGGATAAAATTCAAATAAACTGTGCGACCACCGATGACAGTTCCCGCAAGTCATAAATGACCTGTAGTCGTAGTGGGAAGACTCGAAATGCCACAAAGGCCTAAAAATCAAGAAAATAACTTGGAGGGTCATTATAATATCCACTACTAAAAGAACTTTCGTCCGTGAAAGTCAGTGGATAGAAAGATCTTAAAAGCTTGAAAGGATGAGGTACTGGCCTGCATGCTCCAAGCATGACTTCTTAGATAACCTCCACGGGGAGAACACTACCAAGGGATTTTGCGACAGGTATCCCTTTTTCAACCAGCTCTCTCACTTCACTTCCAAATAGCCAAAACCCAACCTCAACCACCAACATTTAAACGGGTAGGGGGGGTTGGGTTGGTTTTGTTTTGGGCTTAGGAAATGATTTGTTGAGCTGAAATAAATTAAGAAAATTGGCCCAAACGGATAAGTTAATTTAATTCTATACAACTAATTCCACTATATATATGTGTATATATATACACACATACATATATATATATACACACAGATATACATACACACACACACACACATATATATACACACATACATATATATATACACATATACATATATGTATATATATACATACATACATATATATATATATACATACATATAACAACAACAAACCCAGTGTATTCCCACCTAGTGGGGTCTGGGGGGGTAAGATGTATGCAGTCCATACCTCTACCTCTAAAGAAGTAGAAAGGTTGTTTCCGATAGACCCCCGGCTCAAGTCACGAGATACCACACAAACTCATAGTAAAGCACAGAACTAGATTACATAACATAAATACGGCACCCATAAGTATTAGAAAATAGAGGAAAGCACACAGATTCGTAATAAAACATGGAACACGGAATCATAACAAGAATAAAACCCCCACCAAGTAATTCCCTACACTAGCAACCCAAACCGGCCCTAGTCTTCTGCCCTAATTCGCGTCCTCCAGACCTTCCTATCTAGGGTCATGTCCTCGGTGAGCTGTAACTGCTCCATGTCCCGCCTAATCACCTCACCCCAGTACTTCTTCGGCCTACCCCTACCCCGCCTAAAACCATCCAACGCTAGCCTCTCACACCTACGAATCGGGGCATCCATGCCCCTCCTCTTCACGTGTCCGAACCATCTCAATCGGGCTTCCCGCATCTTGCACTCCACTGGAGTCACACCAACCTTTTCCCGGATAGTCTCATTCCGCACTCTATCCCCTCTAGTCAGCCCACACATCCAGCGCAACATCCGCATTTCTGCCACCTTCATTTTTTGGATGTGGGAGTTTTTAACTGGCCAACACTCCGCTCCATACAACATGGCCGGACGGACTACCACCCTGTAGAATTTGCCTTTCAGCTTGGGCGGCACCTTCTTATCACACAACACCCCCGACGCGAGCTTCCACTTCATCCATTCCGCCCCAATACGGTGCGAGACATCCTCATCAATCTCACCGTTACTCTGGATCACGGACTCGAGATACTTGAAACTATCCCTCTTACATACCTCCTGTGATTCCAGCTTCACTACTACCTCATTCTCCCGCCTCACATCATTAAACTTGCATTCCACATACTCTGTCTTGCTTCTGCTCACCCTGAACCCTTTAGACTCAAGAGTTTGCCTCCACACCTCTAATTTGTCATTCACACCCCCTCGAGTCTCATCTATCAGAACTACATCGTCTGCAAAAAGCATACACCAAGGCACCTCCCCTTGGATATGCCGCATCAACATATCCATCACCAACGCAAACAATAAGGGACTAAGAGTAAATCCCTGATGCAATCCTATCAAGACAGTGAAATGCTCTGAGTCTCCTCCCGCTATCCTCACCTGGGTTTTCGCTCCATCATAGATATCCTTAATTGCTCTGATATATGCCAGCGGTACTCCACTCACCTCCAAGCATCTCTAAAGCACCTCCCTGGGGACTTTGTCGTAAGCCTTCTCCAGGTCGATAAACACCATGTGCAGGTCCTTCTTCCTTTCCCTATACTGTTCCACCAACCTCCGCACCAGGTGAATTGCCTCCATCGTCGAGCGGCCAGGCATAAATCCAAATTGGTTTTCCGAAATAGACACTATCCGTCTCAGCCTCACCTCGACCACTCTCTCCCAAATCTTCATAGAGTGACTCAATAACTTAATCCCCCTGTAGTTATTGCAACTCTGGATGTCACCCTTATTCTTATAGAGAGGGATCATGGTACTCCACCTACAAGCCTCGGGCATCTTTGCCGTCTTGAAGATTTCATTAAACAATCCAGTCAACCACCTTACACCAGCCTCTCCAACGAACTTCCAAAACTCCACCGGTATCTCGTCCGGCCCCGTCGCCCTACCCCTTCGCATCCTGTGAACAGCCTCTCTAACCTCTTCTACCTTAAAAAGTCTATAATAGCTAAAATCCCGACACTCCTCTGAGTGCTCCAGTTCCCCTAACACAATAGCTCTATCCCCTTCGTCATTCAAGAGCCTATGAAAGTACGACCGCCATCTATTCTTAATGTGGCCGTCCTCCACCAACACTCTACCGTCCTCCCCCTTAATGCACCTCACCTGATCGAGGTCACGACCCTTCCTCTCCCTAGCCTTAGCGAGTCTAAACAACTTTTTCTCCCCCCCTTTCTTCTGTAACCCTGCATACAAGCTCTCAAAAATGGCCGTCTTAGCTGCCGTGATTGCTGACTTAGCCTCCTTCCTAGCTAGCTTGTACTCTTTCCTGTTTACCCGTTTCTCTTCTTCGTCCTTACTTTCAACCAATTTAGCATACGCCCCTTTCTTGGTCCCCACTTTCTTCTGCACCTCTTCATTCCACCACCAATCCCCCCGATGATGCCCGCCCCGGCCCCTAGAAACACCCAACACCTCACTTGCATTCTCCCTGATGCACCTCTCCGCCCTATCCCACATACTATCCACGTCCCCCCTACACTCCTACACCCCCATTCCCGCCAACTTCTCCCCTATCTCCCACGCATTCACTGGCATCAAGCCGCCCCACTTAATTCTAGGTCTACACTCCTTACTCCTCCTCTTTCTATTCTTCTTTATACCAAAATCCATAACCAAGAGCCTATGATGGGTCGAAAGATTCTCACTCGGGATGACCTTACAGTCCTTAGACAACGCCCTATCCCCTTTTCTAAGCAACAAAAAGTCAATCTGGGTCCTGGCTATCGCGCTTCGAAAGCTGATCAGGTGATCGTCCTTCTTCGAGAAGCCCGAGTTCACCACCACCAGCCCAAAGGACCTCGCAAACTCCAATAGGGTAGCCCCCTCTTCATTTCTTTCCCCAAAACCAAAACCACCATGCACATCACCAAAGCCTCCCCGTAACGCCCCGATGTGCCCGTTGAAATCTCCTGCTACAACAATCTTTTTCGAGCTAGGCACGCCTCTCACCACCTCCTCCAAAGCCTCCCAAAACCGCATCTTCTCCTCCCCCTCCGATCCTACTTGTGGCGCATAGGCACTACACACGTTCAGGGTAAACCCCCGAATGACCAACTTAATAGTCATCAACCTATCGTTGATCCTCTTCACCTCTACTACCTGACCTCTAAGCTCTTCATCTACTAAGATGCCAACTCCATTCCTACGCCTCTCGCTCCCAGAGTACCACAGCTTGTAACCATCCACCTCTCTAGCCTTAGACCCTACCCACTTGGTCTCTTGAACACACGCAATATTGATCCTCCTCTTCCTAAGAATCTTCACAAGCTCTATGGACTTACCCTGAAGGGTTCCTATATTCCAAGACCCAACCTTCAGCCTACCATCACTATCCACACGCCCTCCACTACCCCCCCTCCCCGTGGCCAAACCTTGGCCTCCCTCCCACTCCCGCCCTCTCTTCATCTCCCGCCCCCACCACGGCCCCACGCCCCAACCCCCTCGAACATGATCCTATCCAACCATTACCGCCCACAACCACACAAAAGTATAAAAAAATATAAAGATATAAACAATGGTAGTAGCAAAGCAGCAGCAAGAAATACAAGGCTCACACAAATTCAAATAAATAATCCAGGAACAAAACTAAACTCAACTAGAGAGCAAACACCACTGGACTCAACACCCACAGCCCCAAAAACAGATTCCCAAGCCAATAACCCAGTCCAAAGCAGTGCAAGAAACGACCACAGTAACAGCAACAACAGACAACAGACAATATCAACAAATCCAACGCAAGTCAAGGTACAAGGGCTACTACTAGCATAATACGAAGAATGAAATAACAAAGGTTAGAAGTCACCGGGTTACGCTTGTAAACCAAGCCAAAAACCAAAGCCCAGCGTTGACCGGGTTCCGAGGGATTCCGGCGCTGAGATGGAGTTGCGGCTGCTGGAGACCGAGAGAACTGGTCGTCGTTTGGGTGTTGCGGCTGCTGGCGGCTGAGCGGCGGGTGCAGGCGGAGCTGCGGCTGGAGACCGAGCTTCGGCTATTAGAGATCGAATCGGAGGCTGGAGACCGAGCGGTGGCTGGCTGGAGATCGAGGTGGGGGGGGGGGGCTGTCCCCCCCCGGCGCGGGGGGGGGGGGGGAACGGAGAGGGGGGGAGAGGTATGAACGAAACGGAGGGGGGAGAGCAGATTTGAATCGGAGGTCGGTGACGGAGGGCAGCCGGGAGCGGCTACGGGGGTCGGCGCTGGGGATCGGAGGTCAGGGCCGGAGGTCGGGTCGGGTCGGCGCCGAAGGTTGGCGACGGCGACGGGG
>NC_061119.1:175411050-175421055 GCF_002878395.1 Capsicum annuum
GAGAGAGAGAGAGAGAGAGAGAGAGGGTAGGGTAGAAAGAGAGAGAGAGCCGTTAGTGGAGAGAGAGAGAGGGTAGTGGAGAGAGAGGGTCAGGGCCGGGGATTGGAGACCGAAGGTTGGGGCCGGAGGTCGGGTCGGGTCGGCGCCAAAGGTCGGCGACGGCGACGGGGGCCGGGGACCGGGACGAGAGAGAGAGAGAGAGGGAAGGGAGAGAGAGAGAAAGAGAGCCGTTAGTGGAGAGAGAGAGAGGGAAGGGAGCATATATATATGTACATATATAATATTAAAAGTGTGAAGGGTCTTAAAAAAGTTATTTGAACATTTTGCCCTTCGTTAAAAGTCTTTGTTTTAGATAAAATCATCTTTTCACTATTTTTTTCTAATATTTAGGAGATAAAAAATAATAAATCTATTTATGGTAAAACTTTCCCTTATTAGAAGTCATCAAAATTATTGACAGCTAATACTTTTTTCATTAGTTCAAGAATTCTAAATTAGCTAAATTAGATTTTTAGTAAGATTTATGTTAGGTAAAATTCTTAATAGCAAAACTAAAACTGCTGGCACATTAGGTTTGCTTATTGTTTTTCAACTTAGCTTTAGCCTATCGCTAATCAAGGAAAGAAATAATGTCCTACTGAAAATAAAAATCACATGTATAAAATAACTTATAAGCACCATAATCATAAGGTGAGTTGTTTTCATTTCGTATTTTTTTTTCTTGATTGATAGTGTAAAATAAATAATTAAAGAACAAATTTAAATATTCTTCTTCATCTTTCTCTATTTTTATAATTAGATTCTAATTCTATTGGTATTGTTGTTGTTGAATTATTTGTTTTTTATAATATAATATGGTTGATCAATATTGTCTTGCTTTCTTTGGTGGTTCTTAATGATGCTTTACGTTTATTAGTTTTTTCTTTACCAGATAGTATTCTTGGATGCAATATAGTCAAACTTTTTTCAATAAAAAATTTTCATTTAGACTAGGTAACTGTTACATTTTCTTATGTTCATTATGCAGGTAAAAGTTACTATTCGGTATTTAGAAAAAAATATTTACTACATATAAAAGCATTTCAATAAAAGAAATTAAAAAGTATCAAATTTTTAAAAGTTTTAAGTGCGTAATAAGAGACATTAAAAATAAGAAAAGATTTTAAATATAGACGGAAAAAAATAACTGTACCCCAAATATGATTTAAATTAATGCGTCTCTCTTAGTCTCTGGCAGCAAGAGAAAGGGGTGTTGCATGACAAACACAAAAGTGATGATTCATCAACCACTTGAAACTTCTGGTGATAAAATATATATTTGCTTACACTAAAATGTATGTTTATGTTTATATTATTATATTAAAGTATGAAAGATGTTTGAAAAGTGATTTGAAATTTTTATACTTCATTAAGAATCTTCGCAATAGACAAAATTATTTAATTTTAAGTAATAAAATATTACACGTGCGAGGCACGTGCAGTTAAAATAGTATATATACATACATACATACATACATACATACATACATACACGCGTGCACGACATCAAACATGTACATATAATATATTTAAATGCGTCCAGTTATAATTCGTAATCAAATAAAAATAGAGTAAATTTGCAAAAAAAAAATATGCTAATATAGCAAGGATTATGTTAATACACTAGCATACTTATATACTTATTCATTTTAGAAAAATTAGTGAAATTATAATTTAAAAAAATATTTATTTATTTTTGGGCAAATTTATAAGATGTGATATTTGTATTTTAACAGTAAAGATAAGAAAAATATTATTTTAAAACTATTAAATGTCAATTAAAATAAGGAAATTATATTGAAAAAATTATTCAAGATTCCTAAGCATCGAGAAATTAGTTTTATGAAAAGGGAGAGCCAAATTGGGTGTCAACAGCTTGTCTATCTTACACCAAAGATGATTAAAAAGTCTTTGGGCAAAGACATTAACGTGGATTAATTTTATCTCGATTGGTAAATTAGACCAATTCTTGAAAGACTACACCCAAAAGGTAGAACGGTGAAGCTAGAATTAGAATAATTATGATTATGAATTTGGTTGAACCCTGATTTCTGAGTCACCTGCATATCCCAGGTTTCACGAGAATCAGGTCGATGTAGTTCAAAAGTTATGACATGCAAAAATTTTAAAAGAATCTCAAAATTTTTCCTAGCTTCAGATTTATAATGGCACTGGAATATAAGAATAGATTCTTGAAAAGGTTTATAGTTACATGACAATTTTTAAAAATTGAGTCGACTCAACCTTTGAATCGTCGACGCTACTAGGTATGCTTGACATTCCACTAGCTTTGACCTAGTTCACTACTTAGAAATAGTTTCACGTTTGTGCTAAGGTTCCTACAAAACTTAGACTAGATAATACAATTCGTACATAATCAGTACATGCATTCAGCGAATTAATATACTATAAAATATATTTGTATATATTTAATTTAATAATAATAATAATAATAATAATAATAATAAATAGTAGTACATAGTAAAAGTGCTAACCAAAAAAAGTGTTTAGTAATAGCAATACTGAGGTGATAATAATAATAATAATAATAATAATAATAATAATAATAATAATAATAATAGTATACTTATAGTAATAATAATAATGGTGATTAAGAAAATAATTATTATTATCTCATTGATTTTATAATTATTTATAAATGATTCAAACTAAATTTAAAATGTCTGCAATTAGCTTTACGGATGTGAACCGATTTGAGGTCAAATTCCCTTATTTTTAGGCATTTTGGAAGGAAAATTTGTTCATTTAGTGGATAATTCAAGAAAGAAATAAGGATGACTACCTTATTGTTATAAGTGATTTTAATTACTGTAACTTATCTATTTATTTGAAGCATAAAAATTCAAATGGTAAAATAATTAAAAGTATCTAATGATAAATTTTGAGGTAGTGGTATTATATTTAAATGATAATTCAAATGGTCCTAAGCCGAGGGTCTATCGGAAATAGCCTCTCTACTTCTCTTGAGGTAGTGGTATAGTCTGCGTACACTCTACCCTTCCCAGACCCCACTAGGTGGGAATACACTGGGTATGTTGTTGTTGTTGTTGAATGATAAATTTATTAAAATTGTCTTAAAAATTAGTTTTTTTCTAAAAAAATTATCATCGGCTTAAAATTAGGAATCTAATGTTGAAGAGTTTTAAATAAACTCATAAAATTCATAAACTTTCTCTTTTAATGTTTTAAAAAGTATTCAAATATTAAATAAAAGATCTATCTATATATATTATAAAGCAGAGGACGAAACACAAAAAGAAGCCACGTGGCAAGCTATTGCTATGCCATGTGGCAATTCTTAGGACAAAACTATTAAGTGTTGTAATAAAACTTTTGCAATAAAGAGTATTAAAATTTTGAATTTGAAAATAAAAAGGAAAAAAAAAAGAGTTTTAACTAAGCTCTAAAATTGAATTTGAAATATATTATTCTTCTTTGAAAAAAATATTATTCTTCTTTTAAAAAAATTATTATATTAAAAATAGAAACCCATGCTTAAAGAGTTCTATAGACTTTTACTATTTCAAAATTATCTCTTTTAAAATTTAAAATTCTATAAATTATAAAAAAAAATATTTAAATATAATTTAATTACTAATTAATGAAAGATAAAAATGTTATTAAGATAATAAATTAGTATTATAGTGGTAGGAGTGGTTGTGTGAGTACGTAGTATGTAGAAGTGGGATAATAATAATAATAATAATAATAATAATAATAATAATAATAATAATAATAATAATAATAATAATATAATAATAATAATAATAATAATAATTTAAATTAAAGATGGGCTCCAAGCCCTTTTATTTAAAAATTCCAAAAATCCAAACCTATTACTAAATTGAGTCTAAGGGGACCAGTCCAAAAGTGATATATTTTCTAACAAATTGATAAGTGATATATTTAAATTTTGAATTTGACTGAAAGTTTGGTTGACATAAATATTCATATCTGTAATCTCTTAGATATATCTCCTTCAATACATATAGTATCACTTAAGCTTTCTTCTTTTCTTTTTTTTTTTTGTCACATACAATTATTTTCATATTTAGATTATATTTATCTTGAAAAAATTCATATGATCATTTTTTTCATAAGATTATTTTCATTATTGTTGTTAAAATTATATTTGAATAACTATCAAAGTATGATGATGTTTAACTTAGCTTTTAAAAAAATTTTATTGTTATTTATGATTAACATTATATCTAATATTTGTCACAGATATATCTACCATGGTTAAAAAGATTACAGGTAATTCTCATCATATTTGTTTGATTAATTATCAATATATATTTTTCATGGTTAATTTAGTTTTGAATTATTTTATTGTTATTTAAGATAAAAAATTTATTTTTTGAAACAAATATACTTACCATGGATTAAAAAAAACTATAGGTAATTCTCATCAGATTTCTCTGAATAGATTAGAAAGGTATGTTCTTGTAATATCCCGCAAAGCTCTCTCCTAGTCTAAGCCTTAGAGCGTTTTCGAAAAAACAAAAATCCGAGTCTAAAAATTTTAGAAATATCTTCCCAAGTATGAAATACTTTGAACTGTGTTGTATTTCTATAATTTCAAATTTTTGTCATATAGATCATTGAATAAGCTCTCCATCTATACCAATTTTATCAAAATTCGACATCAGGCGAGGGAGTTATGGTCGTTTTACTAAACGGTATCGAAATCGCCCAGTTTTGACGGTCGACCTGGTGGACCATCAGGTCTTTAGTGGGCCGTCAAGTGGGCCGTCAAGTGTCCCATCAATCCAAGGCAGTGACCCCTCTTTTTGGTAATTATGTGACGGCCAAAGTGGTGGACTATCAATAAGTTGACGGACCGTCAGGTCGAAACAGAATGGCCCATTCCTGACCCCTGAGTGACGGATGATCTGGTGGACCATCAAATTCCTGACAGACCGTCACTTCGACCGTCATGATGAGGCAGAACGACCCAGATTTGGCACTTGAGTAACGGACAACCTGGTGGACCGTCAGTCCCTCTGACAGACCATCAGATCAACCGTCACAGACCCTGATCAACAGTTTTCAACTCTTTTTCTTTAAAGGGTATATTGGTATTTTCCACTCTTTCCCCAACCTCCATAAATACCCACTTAAGTGTTGAAGGCCTCATTTTCTTTTCTCTTCTTTCACCCAAAAACTAGGGTTTCCAAAATCAAAAATTCTCTCTTCTTCCACCAAAAATTAAAGAGAATCAAGAGCAAGGATCAAGAATTCTTCCAAGAGCCTTCAAGAAAAGAGTTTTTTCAAGGTATGTAGATGTTGATTCTTGGGTCCCTTTCATCCAAGAAGCTCAAGTACCTTTTTCTAAATCTCCAAGATTTATGTTTATGAATTTTTAATGATTCTTGTGAGTTGAAATTGATGTTCTTGCTATGATTGAGTTGTGTTTCATGTTTGTATAAAAGATTATCAAGCCTTGGCCTTAGTATGTGGTATTTGTGTGGTAAATGGATTATGTACTTGTTGTTGATGTTGAATGACCTCCAAGATGGGATACTTATGTCGTTTGTATGAATCTATGATAATATATGAGTGGAAACATGTAAATTTGGTTGTTCATGATGAGTAGTTGGGTTATTATACTTATGCCTAAGTTGTGCATGTGAGGTGTTCGATAAAATGTCTAAGATACTAGAAATTAAGTATTGTAGTTAAATCGTGATCTAATGACTTCTAAGATACAATTATGTGTTACGATTGTTGATGTGTTCATGACTTTTGGGTGTAGAATTGGTTGATTTAGCAGAGTATGTCTCCCATAGGTTGATAAAAGCTTAGAAGAAGAATATGGGACATTAAGTATGTCTCCCATAGGTTGATGAAAGCTTAGAAGAAGAATATGGGCCATTATAGCATGTTGAATAGGAAGCCCCAAATTGTGAGCTAGTCTATACATGCCTAGTGTTTGATAAAATGACCAAGTGAATGAATTATTCCATGCTAGTAGGAAATCCCCAAATAAGTGTGAACCTATGCATGTCTAGTGTTTGTTGAAGGACCTTAGTGAACGAGTGGAGATGTGATGGTTGTAAATTCCCCATTATGTGCCCTTTGATATATGCTAAGTTTTTAATATATGTCAAGTGATTAGCAAGTAAGCTATGACATGATAGTATGAAGTTTCCCAAGTAGTGTGAAATCCAAATACATGTTAAGACCGATATAGGTATGAAATAGTTGAGGTAAAACCTTGTTGAATGGAGTACGATCTAATAGCATGTTTCCTCTATGTTATTATGTGATTAATATCCTGAGATGCTTAAAGTGACCCTTTGGTAATTGTGATGGTGAATAGAGGTCTATATTTCCTAAATGTTGGATGTGATGCCTTAAGTATTTTGAGGGGGGAAAGTATGTTATGATTTCTAATTACTTGGAGAGATGCTTTAATAATTGTGATGATGCATTAATGATGGTGAAGAGGAAGGTATAATTGCGATAATACATGAATGATTGCGATAATACATGAATGATTATGATGATGAATGAATGTTTGTGTTGATGTATGAATGATTGTGATGGTGAATGGATGATCGTGATGATGTGAGAATGATTATGTTTTACTTTTATGTTATCTAGTCCTGGGGGTATTTATACCCGAAAATAGGGCTATTGTCTAGAGCCCGTGTCAGTTTTGCGATAATTCCAATCGAGCCATGATTTTCAGAACTTAGTAAACTATAGAACTATGTATCTTCAGACAATACAGAGCTTAATCAGGCTCTGTAATCTCAGTTATCTCTGTAATATCTGTATCGCTAGTAATCTAGCCTCTGTTCTGTAATCATCTCAGATCTAATAGTATTCAAGTGATTCAATTCCAATCTCCGAAGCAATTTGAATAATCTATTCAAGCTCTGCATCGTCAGTCAGATGCTATGATTCGATACCTTTTCGTCAGATACGAAACTAAGTAATCTCAACGTAACTCAGTTATATCTCTTAAGAAATATAATCAGTATCAGATTCAGCTCACTTAATGTTCAGTTAAGAATCAAATCAGTGCCTTTCAGTTGGGAGTAAAAACTAGCACCGAGCGAGCTCAAGGATGGGGACTCACCTACTAGTGGAGGGTGTGATACTTAGATATGATCCTTGTGCTCCAAAACTACGTAGCCAGCATAGGTTGAGACATCACACCTGCTAGATGAGGGAGGATGAGAGACATCATACCTGCTAGATGAGGGTAGATGAGGTGGATTGACCTATTAGATGAGGGCTCCACCGTTCTTGTATGAGGACCTGATAGATGAGGGTCATATAAAGATGATGTCTTTACCCGTGGCATGGTATTGACACCCTCCCAAATGGGGTTAGAGGTTGGACCCCTAAGAGAAAGTAGGGGTATGTCGGTTAACTAACTACTTCCCACGATCTCAGTTTCAGAATCAGTCTCAGACTTCAAGAAAGAGCTCAGTTCAGTGTACAGAATTTAAGGCTGTTAGATATAGGCCATTAAGTATGATTACTTGCTAATTCGAAGATTCGTTGCTAGATAGGCCGATCTCAAAATTATTTATGAAAAAGTATTGTTATCCACAAACTCAAAGATAACCTGTTAGATAGGGTTGCTATCCATTTCAGAAGCTTCAGATACTCGTATTCTCTGTATGTTCAGAGATTTCATAACTCACTCCTTGATGAAAGTGCATCCATATTTCCCAGTTATCAATATCAGATGAGTCTGTGATTCAGTATCTCAATGTCAATAGTGAGTTCAGTTTGCACGAAAGTGGTATCTGAGTTCCAGTCTCTAGAGTTGTAATGATTGTGATTATGACCTGTGCATTCATGTATGTGTTCTCGTGCGACGTTTTCATGATTATTCAGTTTACACATTGTGCATGCATGATCCCTTGTATTTAGCCTTACCTCATCTACATACTCAGTACATTTTGTACTGACGCATTTACGCTATGGTGTTTTATTTGACACCATAGTTTCAGAGGCACAGGATTCAGAGTTTCCTCAGTAGTTCAGTCCCAGTTAGCAGCAGTAGCAGTGAGTCCTCTTTCTTCGAGAACGAATCTCAGTTTACTATTATTGCATCAAAAATTGTTTATATTGTCAGTTGACGGAGTTAGTTGGGGACATGTCCCATCAACTCTACAGTTCAGACAGTTTAGAGGCTTTTCAGATAAAAGTTGATGTATTAGTATTCAGTTTTAAGTTTGAGTATGTATAGATGTGTTAAACCTTATGGCCAGTTTCCACATTTATTTCAGATAGTATGCAGTGTACAAATATAGATATCAGAAAAGGATTAGCTTATGGTCCTTTGGGTCCATAAGCACCGTGTGACGTCTCGGGATTGGATCTCAGGGCGTTACAGTTCTCATACTTGATTTGATTTTATAGTAACTTTACTATTTTTATGATTAACACTATATTTATCTTTTGTCACAGATGTATCCAAGAAAGCTGAATTTTTCGCATTTCTTATCC
Organism: Capsicum annuum; assembly: GCF_002878395.1. Lineage (NCBI taxonomy): Eukaryota > Viridiplantae > Streptophyta > Magnoliopsida > Solanales > Solanaceae > Capsicum > Capsicum annuum. The sequence goes on from NC_061119.1 coordinate 175,419,586, forward strand.
ATGTTAATCTCTCCAAAATGCAAAATAAATTTTAAGAAATCAACAAGTACAATTGAGAGTTGAAATATACAAAGAAAATTTATCAGACTATTTGTGTAAAGAATGAATGCAAATATTTTTATGTGTTCAAATGTAATATATTTCGCTATCACATTTACATATCCACTCTATTTTAAGAAGGTTATAAAAAAGATTTATATGCATTTAAGTATTGCAATTGATTTATTCTTTTCATGAGTTTACTTGCAAATTTATATTTATATACAGAAAAAATTTAATAATTTTATTTGTCGTTTATATTTTTTAAAATCACAAAACTAAAATCTCGATAAACAACAAGTCACATGAGCATTATGATATAAAAATTAATTAACTTAAATTTAAATTCAGTATTTTATATTTTGAAATAAAAGATAAGAAAACTTAATTACTTATAAAGTGTAGCCTAAAAATAAGTTATTAAAAAATATGCTAGAGTAGTGATAGCTTTAGTAGTAGCAGTGGTAGTAATAACAATAACAAAACAACAACAACCACAACTATTATTTCTACTATTATTTTATTATTATTATCATCATCACTTATCTTAAATATTTGTCTCAATTCAATTATATAACTTATAATATAAATATACATATTTTTAAGAAAAATAAGAATAAAGAGAATAATAAATTAATCCTCTTTTTAATAATTTTGTGATAGCGTTTGAATTTAAAAGATTAGAAATATTTAAATTTTAAAAATTTAAAAAGAATAGAAAATACTTTATTTTGTTTTTTTCTTTTGGTTGAATTTTCAGTTGGGGGGGGGGGGGGGGGGGATATGAGGAGAGGGACGTAAATAGTTTTTAATTTTGTTTCATTATCAAATATGTAAATAAAATTTTGTATTATTAATACTATTGTCAAAATTACTTATACAAAGAAATCATTCGAATTAAAATATTATTGTGATCACTTATTTTATCTTTCTAGCATTTAATATGTTTGAAAAATTCTATAAGTATATGTAAGTCCATAATACATATTAAAAGAGAAGAACATTATATAATATTAAAAATAATCAAAAAAATATTAATAAGTAGAAAAAATTATTTAAAATATTCAATTGAGATGAGTAGAGGAGGAGAGGAAGTCGAATATTCAAGTTAAGAAAGTTATTTGGATTAAAACAAGATTAAACGTAAATTAAAAATATATGAAATTGCATATTAATACTATCGTCAAAATTACTTATACGAAGAAATCATTCGAATTAAAATATTATTGTGATCACTTATTTTATCTTTCTAGCATTTAATATGTTTGAAAAATTCTATAAGTATATGTAAGTCCATAATATATATTAAAAGAGAAGAACATTATATAATATTGAAAATAATCAAAAAAATATTGATAAGTAGAAAAGGTATTTAAAATATTCAATTGAGATGAGTAGGGGAGGAGAGGAAGTCGAATATTCAAGTTAAGA
>NC_061119.1:175424055-175568758 GCF_002878395.1 Capsicum annuum
ATTGAGATGAGTAGGGGAGGAGAGGAAGTCGAATATTCAAGTTAAGAAAGTTATTTGGATTAAAACAAAATTAAAGGTAAATTAAAAATATATGAAATTGCATATTAAAAGTAGTTAGCTATCATACTAAAGAGTTCTAATTAGATTCTTAAGGGTATCTATTCCTTTTTTAATTTTAAATTGGAGATACAATATCTTCTCAAAGATAAACTTATAATATTTTAAAAAAATTATAGATACGTTTAATTATTAGCTATATTAAAAAATATATCTAAATGTAATTTATTCAAATATTAAATGAAATACAAGAATATAAAACTACTACTACTAATCATAAATAGTAGCAATAGTTGTAGTACATAGTATATATGTATATTAGACGTAGTACTTAGCATGTGTAGTAGTAGTATGATACAATTAATATGTTAAATGAGAAAGTATTTTTTAAATCATAACAAGTAAAATTTTAAATTTTGTATGTCATGTAAAGAATCAATAAACAACGAATTAAATGAACATTAGAATATAAGAACTTAAGTGACCTAGATTTAAATTCAATATCTAATATTTTGAAATGTAAGAGAAAAAAATTCAGCTACCTATGAAATGTAACAAAAAATAATAATTCAATGTACTCTAGAGAAAATAATTAAAATATAGTATTATTTTTTTTTACAAATATTGAGAGTTGGGGTGAGGGATAAGAATTTTGAATTAACTTTGAGAATATAATGAATAAATTAAATAAAAGAATTTCAGTAAAGAAATTAATTGAAATTCACAAATTACTGTCCATACATTTTATATTGAAAAAAAATATAAAGTACATGATTAAAAAAAATAAATTTATAATTTTATATTAACAATAAATTACTTGATAATTACATTAAGTAATTTGATAAATTAATAAAAGTCAATATTAACAATCGAATAATATTTGATAGTGAACAATGTAATAAAGAAAACTTCTGATCACTTTTATTTTTGATAATTATATGATTCATTATTTTTTTCTTTTGATATAATTTGATTATGAGATTGTCTAGAGGAGAGATTGAGAGGGTTGAACACGAGTGGGGTTGCTCGGCGAAGGGATAATACATCGCTCAACTAAATTAATTGAACTATGTAATTTTATGAATTATTTATTATAAAATATATTCAATATATTAATTTAAAATATATTAATGTGATACAATAAAAAATAATTTATTATTTCAAACTAATAAGATAACATTTATAATGATTTATTTTTCTAAAAATATTCTGCGCATCACGTGGGTACGTATACTAGTATATTATAAAGCAGAGGACGAAGCATCAGAAAAAGCCAAGTGGCAACATAAGAATAAGCCACTTGGCAATTTTAAGACAAGATTAATAGAGTTGTAATAAAAAATTTGAATTAAAAAATAGGGATATTTGAATTGAAAATATTAGATTCTTTTTAAAAATAATTATCATTAGCTTGAAATTAGGAACTTAGCCAGGAAGAGTTCTAAATGAACTTTTACTATTCATAAATTAATTCTTCTTATTGTTATAAAATATATTTAAATAGTATATAAAATATAATATTTTGAAAATAAATAATAATAGTAATAATAAAAAAATAATAGTATTAGTAGTAATAGACAGTAGTAGCAATCTTATTTTTTAGAAAAACTTGATAGTAATAATAATAAAAGAAAAAGGATTAAATTTAACAAAAATTCTCCTACGTGTGTTGGATTATTTAATAATAATATCTATATATATTATAAAGTAGAGGACAAAGCATCAGAAAAAGCCAAGTGACAACATAAGAATAAGCCACATGGAAATTTAAGACAAGATTAATAGAATTGTAATAAAATTTTTGAATTAAAATATAGGGATATTTGAATTTGAAAATATTAGATTTCTTTTTAAAAATAATTATCATTAGCTTGAAATTAGGAACTTAGCATGGAAAGTTCTAAATGAACTTTTACTATTCATAAATTAATTCTTTTATTGTTATAAAATATATTTAAATATTATATAAAATATAATATTATGAAAATAAATAAATAATAATAATAATAATAAAATAATGATAATAATAGTATTAGTAGTAATACACAGTAGCAGCAATCTTATTTTTTTAGAAAAACTTAATAGTGATAATAATAAAAGAAAAAGGATAACATTAAAAAAAAAATCTCCTACGTGTGTTGGATTATTTAATAATAATAACAATAATAAAAGAAATAGTAGTAGTAGAAGATTACTTACAACTTAAATGGTAATCTCACGTATTTGTTAGTTGTATTTTGAAAATAATAATAAAACTAAAAATAAGAAAAACAGAAAAATGAAAGAAAAGAAGATAATTGAGTAAAAGAGAAAAATAAAATAAAATAAAATAGCAAGGATAACAATGAGTAACAAATTGGTCATATTTTATTTATTATTGTTATCTATAAAAAATATTTGGATAAATTTTATTGGTTTCAAATCGAAAACAAACTAAAAGCAAGACCAGAAGTCAAGTGACAAGATATTAAAAATCCACGTGACAGTTTTTAGAACAACACTTAATTGAGTTGTAATAAAAATTTAGAACTAAAACTTACTAAATATTTGAATTTGTTAAGAAAGCAGTAGTTAAGATTTATCTACATTTTTAGCCTTCTCTAATTTTCAATTATTCAATTATACTTAAAAAGAAAAGGCCGAAGTCTAAATTATATGAAATATTCTTAGGATTTTAAAACAATCAAATTAGAAGTTGAAATTGAGATAAAGAATGAAATTGAATTTAATGATAAATACTTTTAATTTGCCTAAAAAAATTATAATATCTCATTGACTTACATATTTATCTAAATTTAAATATATAGATTAGTAGATAAATATACATTATATTTGAAAAAGATAAGGATAAGAAAGAATAACAAACTAAATCTTCTTTCTACCAAATTGAATTTGAATTTAAATAAAATTTGATTGGAATACAGTTTTAACTTCTTAAACTCTTTTATATATACTCCTACATCATTAGCTTTATTGATGAAATTTACTGTCTTCTTCATATTCTTCTTTTTTTATTCTTTTTCAATTTAATATTTCTTTTATTAGCAAGAAGCATATGATATTTTTATGTTCATGTTTCTTTGTTAAGGTTAATGAAGAAGAGCAATGGAGCACATCCATTGATATTATCTCTTCACTTCTCAATATAAAATGGATCAACCTCCAAATAGATAAAGGAAAAATGAGGCATGTAATGATCGAAACAACAACTTCGATAAGTAAAAGAGTCATAGGTAAACTGATTTTCAAAGTAATGTCATTTCTATTATTTAACTTATGAAGAAGTTTTTATGAGAGATCCTTATATTTTAGTGATGATTTTGTTGTTATTTTTTGATTCGCAGAAGAGATAAAAAAGATAAAGAAAAGAGAACAATTAGCAGCGTAAGTAGGAGCCTTACTGATGTAGTTGACAAGCTTAAAATTCTCAAAGTATGTGTTTGATATCATTCTATCTCCCTCTTTTTTTTATGTTGCTTTATTTCACTATTTTCCTGTTTTTAATTGTTTGTGTATCATTCACATATTTACTTTTTTTTTGGAGGATTATGAAATACATTTATGGATATTTAAATAATTAATTTTTATTTTTAAAAGAAATTTTACTTATAAATTTACATTTATGTATAATTTTGTGTAGAGATTTTGGGCGTTTTTTAATAAAGAAAATGAAAACATACAGATAAATCACCACCAAACAAGGTATATTTTTAATATAGTGGCTTAAAATATAATTGATCATGATATACACAAATTACACGGTAAATATTTTATATAGAATGAATTTATTTTATTTTTTCATTTAGAATTCATATTCAGAAAAAAAATCATTATTATTCAATTCTTTTTAATTTTTACGACAAGTTAACAAATTATTTGAATTAAAAAAATAAAATTTTTAAATATGAGATAAAATTGTATTGGTAGAAACGAAAGTTTCTAATTTGAATTTTATATAATTACTATTTCTACTAGATCAGATTATATTGGAGTCTTCTTCTTATCTATTTTTATTTTAAATCAGTATCTCTACTTATATTTTATTGTAATATGAACTTATCATTTAAAATAAAATATAATATATAAATTCAAATAATGAAAAAATTATAGATAATGGAATAAAAGTTTGGAAGTAATTAAAATTCAAAAAGAAGGAAATGGAGGATATATATTGTATTTGCACATACATTAATGAATACAAGGTCTCACATTATATCTATTATATATTTTATATTTTTTTCTAATATAAATAATTAACATTTTAAATTTAATTTTCTTATAATCCAAATAACTTCATATATTTTATTATAAATTATTATAGTTTGAATAAGGCTAAATTCAAATAGGAAAGTCATTGTCACAACCCAAAAACGAGGGTCATGATAGCACTTATCGCGGCATACCTTGACAAGTAAGCCTGTCACCCAAACTGATACAAAAAGAGGAAAAGATAGAAATATCTCAAGGTAAGGCTTCTAGAATGAAACCGAACCATATAAATAATCATAACAATGCAGAAAGAACCTATCCAAAATATCAACCATGCCCAAAACCAGGTGTCAATAGTGTAAGAACTACTAATACAATCCAAGAGTCAAATAAATTGAAAAAATAACCACAAAGCAATAATAGCTGTCTTCGAATACTAATAAAGACATAACTACTATAGAAAGATAGAGGTGAACTTCGGATGCATGAATGTCCAACCGCTACCTTGAAAACTCCAACAATCACCCGAATAAAGCAAGTTAAGGTGCACTCGAGCTAGGACCTGCACCGAAAGGGCGCAGTAGGCATAAGTACGGTCTACTTGTACTCAGTAGGTATCATAGGCCGACCAAGCAAAGTAGTAAATAAAGCATACAAAATATACACTAAGGGCACGCCACCTGCAATCAGAAAATGTCCCACAACGGCAGCCCACACCGCTTGCACTAACATTTCTAATATATCTCATATATATTACATCAACACACCAAGATATAGGACACAAGTATACATTACGACACATATAAATAGAACAAGAGAGAACATGCAAATACAAGATTATCAAATACAAGTAAAGGAAAGTAAGACAAATACATAGATGACAAATCAATAAGACAATACAACAAAATAAAAACACAATAAAGTAAGTGCAATGTATATGATGATGATAATGACAACGATACACGAGGTCGTCGCACAACCTCCGGGATCATCTCACAATCCCCGTATACACTTATGGAGGCAAGCCTTCCAATGCAGGACCCATGGGGGTTCGTCAACCCGTATACAATTCACATATCTCATATCTCCTTTCCGGCATATCCCTTGAAAAGGACTTTATAAGGTGTAACAATATTTATTTAAAAAGGTGTTGTAAGTGTTTCTCAGATGTTGACACGGTGGTACCAATATTTCATGAATGATTATGATATGAAGATGTAATGCTCACAACCAATCAAAATGAGTATTTCCACAACCAATCACATGATATATTTCCACAACCAACCACAATGATACATTCCCACAACCACATGAGCCAATATCAACTTATTATTTTCATTTCATCCGTGAATTTTCACATGTCTCATATGCCAATAAAGTCTGAATATAATCACAATACACCAATGGTACCACATTAAACAACACAATACAATTATTTATATGTATTCAAGGCTATCAATATAACATAGGACCCCACACGGTCAAACATATCACATAATATCTCAATTTCAATAATTACATCACATATACGCCCCCACACTGGCACAACACATAGATAGCCATTTTTCATGATTAGTTCCCACCCTTAAAGTTTATTTTATATCATCATTTACTACCCAACTCAATCTGAAAGAGTTAAGCCATGACCTACCTCGAAAATCGAAACCGATCTGGGTACACTTGAACCCGTGACCTTACTTTTCATGAACAATTCCGAAATTCACTAAAAATATCAAATATTAAATCTACACATCAACACAAAACCAACGACGCCCATATTGACTACTTTTAGTTCGGGGTCAAAACGGGCCCCCAAAATAGGTTTTCAAAAAAGAAGGGCAAAATGAGAACTTTACTACAAAAACATGTTTCCCATATTTTGAGAAACTTACAGCTGAAAACCCAAGTTAAATCGAGTAAAAATTGGGGTTCTAATCTAAGAAAACTCATTTTTGAGCTTCACCGGGTAAAATCTTTGAAATTCGGGTTAAAATTAAGAATCAGAGTTGTTTTAAAGGTTAAATTGATGAAAAAACTAGTAATTATAAGATAAAAATATTATTCAAGTGAAAGGGTAAAATTTAGGTTTAAAATTATACCCTAAGATTTTGGGGGTTTTTTAAAATTTATCAAGAAATTACTAAGAAAACGGGTTAATTCTTACCTTAAATCCGTAATAAAACCAAGAAATGGATTTTAATCTAGCTTCCCAAGCTCCCACAAACTTTACTTTTAAGCTCCCAAACTATTTAGGGTTTAACTCTCAAGAAGCAAGATGAAAATGAGCAAAATAAACCCAAAAACTATCTATATAGTGCAGAAAATCTGCACTAAAAGGATAAAAAAAGCTGCAGTTTTTTTTTTTGTTTTAAAGTTCACTCCGGACTTCGACGGGGTGCCCGGGATTCGTTTGGAGTCCGATTTATGAAAACGAACTATGCAACCACACTAAATTCGATGTTTCGGATGTGATGGAGATATCAGATTTTCAAAAAAATATCATTTTCATAAAGTTGACTACCGAAATCCGAAGTTATAATTTTCCAAATCGAGGGTCAAAATGAGATTTAAAAGCCGTAAAATCATACCAAACATGCTAACACCCTAAAATCGACATTCCGGATCTGCTGGCGAAGTCAGATTTTCCATCCAAGGTTATTTCGATCAAATGTGGGTCCACACCTATATTTTTAATTTTCCAACTTTCCGACCAATAGGTCGAAATGAGCTCGGGTGCATCGAGACCCAAACCAAAGGTCTACCTAGCCTAAAATCGATATTCTAGAGTTGTTGGCGCATTTCATTTGGCCATCCATCGCACGGATCAAAACATATCCACATACGTCCAAAATAAGGCTTTAAAAATCATCAAAAACCACAATATTGCATAAATGCTATCAAAATGTATCGAAGATCATGCCAATCACTCCCACACTCCAAAAATATCATAATGCAACTACAAAGAGAGGTAAAATAGTCAAATCACACAAAATCACAAATTTTATCAAATTATTTAGATTGTTACATCATCCACCACTAAAAATCTAGTTCGTCCTCGAACTAAGGCAAGGAAATACCCGAATCAATGTAAAGATGGGGATAGGAACTACGCATATCAGGCTCAACCTACCAAGTAGCCTTATCTGCAGGTCGATGTTGCCACTGGACCTGAACTACAAGGATCACTCTAGAGCGCAACTGTCTAACATCCCTAGCCAAAATGGAAACTAGCTCCTAAACAAAGGACAATCGCTCATCTAACTGAACTGAATTCCAATGAATGACACGAGACTCATCAAGAATATAGCAACGAAGCATAGAAATATGTAAACTAGATGAACAACTAATAGATAAAGGGGAAAAGCCAACTCATAATCCACATCACCAACAGTCCGAAGAATCTCAATTGGACCAATATACCTGGGGCTAAGCTTGCCCCTCTTCCCAAACCTCATCACACTCTTCATGAGTGAAACTCGAAGGAAAACATAATCACCTACACCAAATCTCAAGGGACAAAGTCTACGATCAACATAACACTTCTGTCTACTCTGAACCACTCTAAGTCTATCCTGAATGACCCGGACTTTATCCAACGACTCACGAAGCAAATACGCACCTCGAGGTCTCACCTCTAAAATATCGAAGCAACCTACTGGGGAGTGACAAAGCCTCAAAAGGAGCCATATCAATACTGGGTGGTAGCTATTACTATATGCAAACTCTGCTAAAGCCAAATGTTGCTCCCACTGGCCACCAAAATCCATCGCGCACGCGTGAAACATATCCTCCAAAACCTAGATAGTTCGTTCTGACTGGCCATCAATCTGGGGGTGAAACATTGTGCTAAGATCAACCTGAGTACTCAACTCATCCTGAAAAGTCTTCCAAAAGTGAGATGTGAACACAAAACCTCCATCTGAAATAATAGACACCGACGCACCATGCAGATGCATAATCTCACGAATGATGATATGAGCTAACCTCTCAGCACTGAGTGAGACCTGAACCAAAATAAAATGAGTTGACTTGGTCAATCGATCCATGATGACCCAAACACTGTCAGAACCAAGAGAAGTATGAGACAACCTAGTCACGAAGTCCATAGTGATCTGTTCCCACTTCCACTCAAGAATGGGTAACCTCTAAAGCAAACTACCAGGTCTCATATGCTCGGCCTTCACCCGCTAACAACATAGGCAATATCATGCCTCATACCACCCCACAAGTAGTGTTGTCTCAAATCACTAGACATCTTAGTTACACCTGGATGGATGGAATATCTGGAATAATAGGCCTCCTCCAAGATCAACCTAATCCAATCACCACTCTCGGCACACAAACTCAATCCCCAATCCTCAAAACTCTATCTGAATCAAGTGAGGCTTCCTTAGATACCCCAATCAACATCTTATTGCAAATCAACCTCAATCCAATATCGTCAAACTGATGAACTTGAATTGCTCCATCAAAGAAGATCTAGCCTCCACAAATGCCAAAACACGCTTTGGTGTCGAAATATCAAGCCTAATCATTTGGTTAGCTAAAAATTGAATCTCTAAGGCCAAAAGCCTCTTCTGGGTCATAAGATGCACCAAGCTACCTATGCTAGTCGACTTTCGGCTCAAGGCATTCGCAACCACATTAGCCTTGCCCAAATGGTAAAGGATAGTCAAGTCATAATCCTCAAGCAACTCAAGCCAGCAATGCTGCCTCATATGAAGATCTCACTGGTAAAGAAGTACTAAATGATACGATGCCCTAGGAAGATCTCACAACGGACTCCATACAAGTAGTAGCTCCACAACTTCAAGGCAAACACAACTGCGCACAACTCTAAATCACGAGTAGGATAATTTATCTCATGAGGCTTCAATTTTGAGGAGACACATACACAATTACCTTGTCCTCCTACATCAACACAACACTTAACCCAAAATCTGAAGCATCACAAAAGACAATAAAGCCCATGCCCTCCTTGGGCAAATCCAATATAGGAGCTAAAGTCAATAAATCCTTGAGCTTTTGAAATCTCGCCTCACAAGTATCAAACCACTAGAATGAAATCTTCTTCTGAGTCAACTTGGTCGACAGAACTGCAATGGATGAAAAACCCTCAACAAAACACCGATAATGACCTACCAAGCCAACAAAACTCTGAATCTCAGTGGGCAAGTAGGTCTAGCCCAATCACGCACCACTGCAACCTTGGTTGGATCAACTATAATACCTTCCTCAGTCACCACATGACCCAAGAAAGAAATAGACTCCAACCAAAACTCCTACTTAGAGAACTTAGCCCACAACTTCTCATCCCTCAATCTCTAAAGCACAATCTACAAATGCTCCTCATGCTCAACCTTACTCTTGGAATAAACCAAGATATCATCTATAAATACAATAACAAAAGAGTCAAGATACGATCGAAACACCCAGTTCATCAACTCCATGAACGCGGCAGGGGCATTGGTCAACCCAAAAGACATGACCAAGAACTCATAATAACCATATCATGTTCGAAAAGCAGTTTTTAGAACACCCAAAGATCTAATCCTCAATTGGTGATAATTGAACCTCAAACCAATCTTTGAAAACACCGCAGCACCCTAAAACTGATCAAATAAATCATCGATGCGAGGAAAAGGATACTTATTCTTAACCATCACCTTATTCAACTGCCGATAATCAATACACATCTGCATAGACCCATCTTTTTTCTTCACAAATAAGACAGACGCACCCCAAGGTGAAACCCTAGGTCGAATAAATCTCTTATCCAACAACTCCTATAACAGATCTTTCAGTTCCTTCAACTCTACTTGGGCCATCCTATAAGGAGGAATATAAATAGGCTTGGTGCCCGACTCAACATCAATAATAAAAGTAATATCTCGATTTGAAGGCATACTTGACAAGTTCGTAAGGAACACCTCCATAAACTTACAAACAACACGGACAGAATCCAAGAAAGGAGGCAAAATAATACTGGTGTCACGAATATGGGCCAAGTAAGATAAACATCCCCTCACAACCAATTTACGAGCCTGAACATAAGATATAACCCTCTTAGGACCCGAATTAAGTACACCCTTCTAAGCTATCCTTGCCACACCCAGCAAAGCTAAAGTCACGGTTTTGGCAAAATAATCTAAGATAGCATGATAAGGAGACAACCAATCCATACCTAAAATAATATCAAAATCGATCCTATCTAACACAAGCAAGTCTATCAAAGTCTCACACCCGGCAAAAGTCACAACACAAGATCGGTGAGCCTGATCCACCACTAAAGAATCACCTATCGTGGTAGATACATGAATAGGCATGGCAAAAAGCTCCCTAACAGAATCAAAACAAAAAGAAAAATATACAGACACATAGGAGAAAGTCGATCCAGGATCAAATAATATAGATGCAAGTCAGAAACAAACGGAACGGTACCTGCGATCACAGCAACTGAAGCCTCCACCTCAGATCTCACTGATATAATGTAACACTGTCCACAAATACTAACTGGCTGAGTAGCCCCACGACCACCAACAAAGGCTCTACCATCTCTACTTCTTGCACCTATGGTAGAACCCCTATCCCTCACAGATGAAATAGGAATAGCTCTAAACACCCGAAAAGGACAGTCCTTAGCCGCATGGCCAGTCTCATCACATACATAGAAAACTCTAAACTTTCCCTGATGGCCACCCTTCACTGCTAAATATAGAAGACCCACGAGAACCTCTAAAATCTCTGCCTCATGGAGTCTGACCTCTGAACTTACCAAAACGGCACACCCTCTTAGCACCTCCCTAAGATACCCGAGGAATATCATTTGTCACCTTAACATGATCCACAATACTTTGAAAAGAACCCTCAAACACAACTATCTGAGACGTAGCCAACTGAAGAAAGACAACCAAACCTTTCACAAACTTTCGAATCTTCTCAAACTCAGTGGAAATACTATCTTAGAAATATCTGGACAGGGTATGGAAGTGTGCCTTATACTCATCAACTGTCATGGATCCCTGCTCTAAATGATCAAACTCATCCCACATAAAATCTCTCAAACTGAAAGACACAAATCTCTCTAGAAAGGCATCAACAAACTGATCCCAAAACAACTCAGGAGCATCAACAAGTCTACAATCTATAAATGATATTCACTAATTTCTCATAGCATCTCTCAACTGATAAAATGTATAGCATTCACACAGAAAGATTGAAACACAACTCAGAATACAGGGTATGAAAGAATTTGCACGATAAGGAATAAAATAAGAAAAGTTTCCTAAAGACGTCCTAGCCTCTCGAAGATAGATATGAAGGTCTACGTACTGATCTGCGAGACTCTATTAGACATCCCATTCTTACACCGTTGAGACCAATAAAACCTGGATGCTTTGATACTAATTTGTCACGACCCAAAAATGAGGATCATGATGACACTTGTCATGGCGTACCTTGACAAGTAAGCTTATTACCCAAACTGATACGAAAAGAGAAAAAGATAGAAATATCCTAAGGTAAGGCTTCTAGAATAAAGCCAGACCATATAAATAATCATAACAATGCGGAAAGAACTTATCTAAAATATCAATCATGCCCAAAATCAGGTGTCAATAGTGTAAGAACTACTACTACAATTCAAGAGTCAAATACATTAGAAAAATAACCACGAAGGAATAATAATTGTCTCCAAATACTAATAAAGACATAAATACTATAGAAAGATAGAGGTGAACTTTGGATGCATGAATGTCCAACCGCTACCTTCAAAGCTCCAACAATCGCCCGAATCAAGCAAGTTAAGGCGCACTCGACCCAGGACCTGCATTGAAAGGGCGCAGTAGGCATGAGTACGGTCCACTTATACTCAGTAGGTATCATAGGCTAACCAAGCAAAGTAGTAAATAAAACATACAAAATATACACTAAGGACACGTCACCTGCAATCAGAAAATATCCCATAACGGTAGCCCACACTGCTTGCACTAATAGTTCTAATATATCTCACATATATTACATCAACACACCAAGATATAGGACACAAGTATACATTATGTCACATATAAATAGAACAAGAGAGAACATGTAGATACAAGATCATCAAATACAAGTAAAGAAAGGTAAGACAAATGCATAGATGACAAGTCAATAAGACAATACAACACAACATAAATACAATAAAGTAAGTGTAATGTATATGACGATGATGATTATGTGATGGACGAGGTCATCGCACAACCTCCGGGATCGTCACAAAATCCCCGTATACACTTATGGAGGAAAGCCTCCCAATGCAGGACCCATGGAGGGTTCATCAACCTGTATACAATCCACATATCTCATATCTCCTTTTCGGCATATCCCTCAAAAAAGGTTTTATAAGGTGTTACAATAGTTATTTAAAAAGGTGTTTCCAGTATTTCTTAGATGTTGCCACAGTGGTACCAATATTTTATGAATGAGTATGATATGAAGATGTAATGATCACAACCAATCACGATGAGTATTTCCACAACCAATCACATGATATATTTTCATAACCAACCACAATGATACATTCCCACAACCACATGAGTCAATATTCACTTATTATTTTTGTTTCATCCATGAATTTTCACATGGCTCATATGTCAATAAAGTCTGAATATAATCACAATACATCAATGGTACCACATTAAACAACACAATACAATTATTCACATGTATTCAAGGCTATCAATATCATATAGGACCCCACACGGTCAAACATATCACATAATATCTTAATTTCGACAATTACATCATATATACGCCCCACACGGGCACAACACATAGATAGCCATTTTTTATGATTAGTTTCCACCCTTACGTGCATTTTGTATCATCATTTACTACTCAGCCCAGTCTGAAAGAGTTAAGCCATAACCTAACTCGAAAGTCAAAACCGGTCTGCTACACTTGAACCCGCGACCTTACTTTTCATGAACAATCCCGAACTCCACTAAAAACATCAAATATGAAATATACGCATCAAGATAAAACAAACGACACCCATATTGACTACTTTTGATTCGGAGTCAAAACGGACCCCCAAAATAGGTTTTTAAAAAAGAAGGGCAAAATGAGAACTTTACTTCAAAAACATGTTTCCCATATTTTGAGGAACTTACAGCTGAAAACCCAAGTTAAATCGAGTAAAAATTGGGGTTCAAATCGAATAAAACCCATTTTTGAGCTTTACCGGGTAAAATTTTTGAAATTCGGGTTAAAATTAAGAATCGGAGTTGTTTTAAAGGTTAAATTGATGAAAAAACTAGTAATTATAAGATAAAAATATTATTCAAGTGAAAGGGGTGAAATTTGGGTTTAAAATTATACCCTAAGATTTTGGGGGTTTTAAAAATTTATCAAGAAATTACTAAGAAAAAGAGTGAATTCTTACCTTAAATCCGTAATAAAACCAAAAAATGGATTTTAATCTAACTTCCCAAGCTCTCACAAACTTTACTTTTAATATCCTAAACTATTAAGGGTTTAACTCTCAAGAGGCAAGATGAAAAATGAGCAAAATGAACCCAAAAACTGTTTATATAGTGCAGAAAATCTGCACTAAAAGGATTAAAAAAGCTGCAGGTTTTTTTAAAGTCCTCTCCGGACTTCGACGGGTGCCCGGAATTTGTTCGGAGTCCGATTTATGCAAACGAATTATGCAACCACACTAAATTCGACGTTCCGAATGCGATGGCGATATCAGATTTTCAAAAAGATATCATTTTCACAAAGTTGACCCCCGAAACTCAAAATTACAATTTTCCAAACCGAGGGTCGAAATGAGATTTAAAAGCCGTAAAATCATACCAAACATGCTAACACCCTAAAATCGATATTTCAGATCTGCTGGCAAAGTCAAATTTTCTATTTGAGGTTATTTCGATTAAATGTGGATCCCACATCCATATTTTTAACTTTTCAACTTTCCGATCAATAGATCGAAATGAGCTTGGGTGCATCGGGACCCGAACCAAAGGTCTACCTAGCCTAAAATTGATATTCCAAAGCTATTGGCGCAGTTCATTTGGCCATCCATCGCACGGATCAAAAGACATCCATATAAGTCCAAAATAAGGCTCTAAAGCCATCAAAAATTATAATATTGCATAAATGATACCAAAATGCATCGAAAATCATGTCAATCACTCCTACACCCCCAAAATATCATAATGCAACTACGGAAAGAGGTAAAATAGTTAAATCACACAAAATCACAAATTTCATCAAATTTTTTAGGTCATTACAGTCATTGACAAATTTTTGCTATAGTTACTGTTATCATTGAGAGGGCACAAGCAATTTAAAAGTATCTTTTTATTCTAATTCAGTAATGTTTTGACGTAAAATAGACAACCTTTGCCCAATAAAAACATTCAACTCAAATTTATTCGTGATTCAACAACTTAAGCTACTATCTTACCTATTCTATACTATAAATCTTGATATTTGAGCTTTAAAATAACTGATATACAAGAAACACGAAATAACACTTTCATCACTTCTCCTAAATATTGCAAGCGACATATTTATTTATAATTAATTAATGTTGGGTGGGGTGGGGGTAGGGGTGGGCTAGGTGGATGGAGGTTCGGCAAGGTGGTGAATATAGGTGGAATTTGGGAGTTTAAAAAAAATAAATTTTTTTGGTGTTAGGGTAGGGTGGGGTAAAGGGTAATAAAAATAAATAAAAAGTCTTTCAAAATCTTTTTAAAAAAAATTGGAAAATGGAGGAGGGGGAGGGGGGAGGGGGGTAGGAGGTAGGTGTGGATGGCGGGGGTTTAGGGGGTAGGTGGGGTATAGAAAAAAGTTTTAAAAAGATGAAATAAAATTTAAATTTATTTTGTTTAAGGGAGGGGCGAGGGGTGGGGATTTGGGATGGGTGGGGTATAAAGAAAATTTTAATAAAAGTTTAAAAAGTAAAAAGAAAAAAAAGGGAGATGGGGTAAAGGTGAGGGTGGATGATTTTGAAAGTAGCATAAAGTTTTTAATTGAATTAATTTAGAAGATATAATAATACGTATCAATAAAATACTTAAAGATATTAATGATGAAATCATACAATGAAAAATTTGAAATTAGAAGTCTGTAATTGACACAATTAAATATTTATTGCTTGAAAAGTAATCTCTCTCTGTCTCTCTACACACACATATAGAGAGAGAGAGAGATTTTTGTTTCAAGCATAAATATTTAATTAATAATAGTTATTTAATATATGATATTTTATTATTTTTTAAAATCAATGAATCAAATATGATGAAAGCAAATATTAATGTTGTTCTTTTCATACAAAACATCTAAAATAATTGTAATTGTGATTGGTTATTAAGTATTAATTGTAATTTCACTATTAACAATTATTTTTAATTATAATTAACATTCCATTGACTTTTAAAATATGTTAATGTAATACAATAAATATTAATTATTTTTAAGTGAATGGGCAAATATTTTTAAAAACACGTTCCGCGCATAGCGCGGGTAACTATACTAGTAGATATTATAAAGTAGAGGACGAAACACTACAATCAACCAAGTGGCAATCTATTATTAAGCCATGTGGCAATTTTTAGGATAAAGTTAAATTATTATAATAAAAGTTTGAATTAAAGAATATTAACTATTTGTATTTAAAAATATAATATTCTTTAAAAAAAAAAAGCCACTGATTTTAAAATAGAAAAATATGGTAAAAGAGTCCTAAATAAGCTTTTACTATTTCAAAATTTTATTCCTTTTATATACTATCAAATATATTTGTATACATTTAATTTAATAATAATAATAATAATAAATAGCAGTACGTAGTAAAAGTCCTAACCAAAAAAAGTGTATAGCAATAGCAATACTGAGGTGATAATAATAATAATAATAGTTGTAGTAAAAGTAATAGTAGTATAATTATCGTAATATTAATAATGGTGATTAAAAAAAACAATTATTATTATCTCATTGATTTTATAATTATTTATAATTGAAAAATAAATGATTCAAACTAAATTTAAAATGTCTGGAATTAGCTTTACAGATGTGAACTGATTTGAGATCAAATTCCCTTATTTTTAGGCATTTTGGAAGGAAAATTTGTTTATTTAGTGGATAATTCAAGAAAGAAATAAGGATGACTACCTTAGTTATAAGTGATTTTAATTACTGTAACTTATCTATTTATTTGAAGCATAGAAATTCAAATGGAAAAATAATTAAAAGTATCTAATGATAAATTTATTAAAATTATCTTTAAATTAATTTTTTTTCTAAATTTTTTTTTCATTGGCTTAAAATTAGGAATCTAATATTGAAGAGTTTTAAATGAACTCATAAAATTCATAAACTTTCTCTTTCAATGTTTTAAAAAGTATTCAAATATTAAATAAAAGATAATAATATCAATAATCATAATAATAAGAATAATTATAATAAATAATAGTAGTAGCGGTACACACATAGTAGTACCTTTAAGTTTTTTTTAGAAGAAAAATAACATAGAAGTAGTGTTGTTGTTGTTGTTGTTGTTGTTGTTGTTGTTGTTGTTATTATTAATAATAATAATAATAATAATAATAATAATAAATAGAGAAATATATAGTACTTAGTGATAATGAAAAATAATAATATCTATTTTGCAATTATTTATACATCTATAATATTTATTTGTGATGGGTTTTCCAAACTTCACCCTTACTTGCAAAAATTTTAAATTTTAAATATAAATTAAAAATTGTTTAAATCTAACATATATATTTACTTGCAAATCATTTATATATCTGAATTGTTGTTAAATTTTATCAAAGAAATATTTTATTTTTACAAATAAATAAATGTGAAAATGAAAAGTAGATTAACGAAAAAATGTAAAAAAGGGTAAAATAGTGGAGATGGGAAATCGTGATGAATTAGTCCTTTTTTAATTTTTATTATTTACTTTTAAAAATATATAATCTATCTTATTGATTTGAAATATATTTCAACTCTTATTTATAGATAATAAGATAATTATGCATTGTATTTGAAAAAAGTATAAGATAAGATAATGAAGAATATAAACTTATTTTCTTCTAACAAATTAATATGATGTTTGATTTTGAATTTGAATTCAAATGGAATTTGAATAAGGATGAGACTCTGGCTTCTTAATATTCTTATATATAGAGCACATTGTGAAATATTTTACTGCATTCTTCATTTATTTTAGAACTTTAATTTAATATTTTTATTTTTTATATGCAGGAAAAATATGACATTCATCTTCATCTTTTCCTCTTAACTTTCAGAATTCATGAAAGTATCTATTGTCGTGATTCGACTTAATGGGTAATATTAAAATCACAGTCTTTTTTTCTCCACTATAATTTAACACATCTCTTTAATATCATTCCTTTCTATTGCTGTCATTTATTAAAGTTCATGACAATTTCTTTACCTGAATGTGCTTATTGGGCTTATATTGTAATGACTTTTTAGATATATATTATTGAGTATCTATATATATCCTATTTCATTTCAATTGTTGGACTAATTCATCGTGTTTCAAAATCACTTTCAATTGAAGACAAATTTCAAAGAAACTTGTTTGGAGGATTATAGAAGTGTTTGAACTCAAGCAGTTATTTAGAGTAATGAAAGATTAATTAGTAGCTATTAGTTAATTTTGAGTTATAATTATAAATAACTTTATTTGATGTGATTATTTGATTTTGTGAGATGATAAAACTTTTCTATTTATTGACGAACATAATTGTTAAATTCTATATTTTGGAAGAAAGTTATTTTTGTATCTTTTAATTTTTCTAATGACAAGCTTAATATAATTAATTAAAAAATAATTTTGGATAATGTTTGAATTAGCATCTGAACGGATTGTAGTTTACTTAATTTGTGTGCGTGAATTTAAAAAATTATAGTACGAATATATATGATCAAGAATTATGTTTTCAGAAAATGAGTCAAAAGTAAAAATATTAAACAATGAAAATAAAATGTAGGTAATATAAAGGTATTTATAATTTATATAAATTTTTAAAAATAATTAATGTACGCTATACATAAAAAAAAATTAAAACTAAATGTACAACGTTACGAGAGTTACCTAATTTTAAATTTCAAGAAATAGGTTAAATAAAAGTAATATAGGTATTGTGAAATGAGTAGAAGAAAATTAAATCTACTTAAGGAACTTACAAGTATTCTGACACATATGTCATTTATCCATTATATTCATGAAAATTTCTTATTAAGTATATTTAATTAAGACATAAGATGATGATAAAATATTTTTTAAAGTAATATAAATTATGCATATAAATAAGTCATATTATAAGTTTTCACAGTATTTTTTATCACATGGGTGGGAATTTTAGTTGTATTATATAGTGAAAATAATAGAAGGATAATATGTAGAGAATATAGCTTATATTTTATGATTTTTTTGGTCTAATTATTTGGTTCAAAGCAAGTTAAGAAGCATATATTTATGTAAATTGAAGTGATAATAAATAATATCAGAATTATATAATTCGAGGGGAGATGAGGGAGGGAGTATATATTTTATTTTAGAAAAAAATTTGAAGGGGGTAGGGGCAGGGGTGGGGGTGGAGAAAGACGTGAGGGTAGAGACGGAGCTAGGTAGATTGGGGGAAGGGGGAGTAAAATAATTATTTTATTTTGCATTGCATTGAGAAATTGTATGATAGTTGTAGTTTTTTTTCATATGACAATATGATTTAACATGTTCAAACGATATATTTTAATATGAAATAATTAAAAATAATGCTTTAATATTATCCGCGCATCGCGCGGGTACGTATACTAGTATGATATAAAACAAAGGACAAAACACCATAAGTAGCCAAGTGGCAACCTATTAAGAAGCCACGTGACAACTTTAGGACAAGATTAATAGCATTGTAAGAAAAATTTTAAATTAAAAGATATAATATATTTAAATTTAAAAATATTAGGCTTTTTGAAGAAAAAAAGATTCTCATTAACTTTAAACTAGGAATCTATAGGTAAGAGTTCTAAATAAACTCTAACTGTTTCATAATAAATATTGTAATACTAATAATAATAATAATAATAATAATAATAATCTAT
This sequence comes from Capsicum annuum, assembly GCF_002878395.1. Lineage (NCBI taxonomy): Eukaryota > Viridiplantae > Streptophyta > Magnoliopsida > Solanales > Solanaceae > Capsicum > Capsicum annuum. The sequence continues at coordinate 175,443,451 of NC_061119.1, forward strand.
ATATCTATAAAGGAGGATTACAAATTGATGATGTGGCAAGCTTCTAAAGGCACCATTTCTATTTATCTTTTTTCTCCTTTTTTTGACCATTTTTCTTTATTTATCTATTTATTTTAGTTTTCATAATTGAAAAATCATTTATTCAATTCATAAACTTTTCACCTCCCACTATAATTGCCTTCTTTATTAGAGATTATGTATTTCTTTCACCTTCCAATAGTAATTAAAATTTATGTATATCAGTTTTTCCACCCACATATTTAGTCATTCCCTAAAGCTCCAGCATATCATCATCAACTTCAATTTGAAAATGAACTTTTGGCTAAAGTAATTCGTAATTTTTCTGTCCTTTACCTTTCCATCTTTCTCTATTTCTTCTTGGATTGTTTCATTTAGCATATATATTTTATGTTGTATTTTATAGATGATAAATACATGGAATATACATACATCTCTCTCTCTCTCTCTCTTTCTCTCTCTCTCTCTCTCTCTCTCTCTATATATATATATATATATATATATTGTTGCAGTGACTGAATAATCTATGTATATGAATCTTCCACTTCAAAATGATCTGAAACATGTGAAATTTTTTAATGTTCATTTTCTTTGATAATATCACTAAGTTTCTTGCTTAACTTATTTCCTATTGAGTATCCTAATTTATGGCTCTATAATCTTCCTTCTAACTTCTTTCTGCTGAACATCTTTGTAGGTAATGTTGCTTAGAAAGATAGCTCATAAAAAATTAAGATCAAGATAATAATCTTCACGAGATATGGCGCATGCAACCGTAAGTATTCTAATAATTGTTTGAATATTTGAAAGGTATAATCAATATGATAAATCTATTCAATTGTCGTTGTACGTATGTTTTATTGAAAGCGAATTGCACTCTATTTCTATTCATTATTTGATTTATTACTTAACAAGTAATATGATCTGATGCATATTTGGTAATGTTATAAATATGCCTTCAATTATAACTACTAATAAGTGTGCGTGTGCGCGCGCGCGCGTGTATATATATATATATATATATATATATATATATATATATATATAGAGAGAGAGAGAGAGAGAGAGAGAGAGAGATAGATAGATAGATAGATAGATAGATAGATAGATAGATAGATAGATTTCTAGGCTAGCTCAAAAAGAATAGATTACTTCCTCTGCAAAATACATAATTGAATTCAAATTTAAATAAAATCACTAAAAATAAATCTAATAATTTGTTTAGATAACCACATATATAAATCAACCATCCATATTCAAAAAGAGCAAATAAGAGATCACAATTTAAATTTTTAAATATTTAAATGAAAGCTGCACACTGAACGCACAAAAATAACAAATTTAAGAGGAATAATAAATATGGAAGAAACTAGGGGGTTTGGGCCACAGGTGACAAAAGAGTTTTAAAATGAGGTGTAGGTGACACAAGTCTTAATTATTAGTTGGAGGTGACAATTACTTTATTATGGATTAAGAAAGTTGGGAAAGTTTGAAAATAATCCACAAGTTTTTAAATTTACACTTTGATCCCATTGTATACCTAAAATAACGGGAAACGGAGGGGAAAAAAGGCACCTTTCTCTCTCTTCTCATCCATTGTTATTTTCTCTCTCTTAGCGATTTTTGTTGTTAATTGTTTCTATTTCTACTGCTTTATTCATCATTTTCTTCTTCATTATCATCATCTTCTACTTCATTATCATCTTCATCTTCTTCTTGTCGACTATTTGTTGTTGTTATTATTGTTGTTAGTACAATGCTACTGCTACAATCTGACCAATTTCTTAGGTCAAATTTTATTTACTACATCACTTTCCACTTTGGCATTACTTCATAGGTGACTTTGGTAAGTAATTTATTTGTATTTTTCATCTGGGTACACTTCTATTTTTTCAATAATGGATAGAACCCCAATTATGAGTCCAACATAAGTGCTCATAATTTAAATAGATCAATCATCTGGTGCATCAAATGAGCAATCTGTTGCATCAGAAGATTTATCTGTTGCATCAGACTGTTTATCTGTTGCATCATCATATTATCTATTGCATCAGACGTATTATCTGTTATATCAGGATGTTTATCTGTTGCACCAGACTAATTATCTAGCATCAGAATGTTTATCTGTTGCACCAGACTAATTATTTATTGCAACGAATGATCAATCTGTTTGAAACAACACAAATCAACCCCTGCCACAAACCCAATAGATAACCAATATGTTTCAACACTTGCTATTGCTACTGGATTCAAAATTATTCCTTACGTCCAATTAACCATCCCAAATTTCCTAATTCGATTTCTCATTTTACTTGTCTTTTTCATTAATCAAGAAAAGATTTAAAAAATCCATGTTTTACCCTTTGCATTAATAACTTTTTCTTCAAACTAAAATGGAAACATCATTTAATAGGAGGACTGTACTCCGACCGACGTTAAAAGCTTTCTTTTCTTATGAAATTTCGATTGAATAGAAAACTATGGTTATTTCAAACACGTCTAATGTCCCACTAACTGATCAATGGGTTATGGTAAACTAGACATGTTATTAATTATTTTTCTTAATCAATGTGGCATCTTAATTTGGGATGGGTAATTTGACACAGAGGGAGTACGAATTAAAACGGCAGAGCCAAGCAAAGCAATAAACTAGTCATCTGTTGAAACAGACTATTCATCTGTTGCATTAACTTCTTATCTGTTGCAACATGAGTAATCTGTTTTGAATAACACATCAACCCCTGCCACAAACCTAACAGATAAATCTTGCTATTACTACTGGATTCTAAATTATTCCTTTTTACGTCGAATCGTCGACATGTTTGTCGAGAAGATAATAGACAGAATGAAAATTAAATATGGATTAAAACGTCAAAGATCAAACATAATTTATTTATTAAACAAAAACAAATAAAAATGCATATAATAGACTAAAAGAAAATAATAGTCTAATTATTGTTATTATTATTAGCATCATCATTGCCAGCCGGCCAATATTCAACCGGAAGTAGCAAGGCCCTCCTCAGCCTGCGTATTTCGCAGAGCATTCTTTATCTAACTCCTCCCAGTTTCTATTACAGATCACGAACTTGATCTGAAGTTCATTCACGGCGTCTTGCAGAAAAGCAACATCCCACACTGAGTCAGCCATAATCTTATCTTCTAGAGTGTAATATGAAAGACGAGATACAATAAATAAATAGAGTGTATTTGAATGAACGATTGAGTAAGAAGGGACTTATTTATAGAGGATTGAATTTAAATGAGAGGTAAAAGGTGCGACTATTCACCTCCATACATTAATTATATTTTTATTAAATTAAGAAAATAAATATTGTGATATAAGTCATGACTTTTCATATTATTATTATTAATTAGTTCATTCCAAGAACCATTTTTATTAAGTTGTGGCAACAGATTCTATATCTGTTGCATCAGATAACACATCTGTGACAATAGATATATTATCTGTTGCAACAAATATAAAATATGTTGCATCAGATAACATATCTATTGCAACATATAATCTAACTGTTCACCTCTATTTATTAATTATATTTTTATTAATGTGAAAAGTAATGAATTAATTAAAGTAAGAAATATTGTGATAAGTCATGACTTTTCAAATTATTATTATTAATTAGTTCTTTCCAAGAACCGCTTTTATTGAGTTGTGACTCGATATAGGTTGCATCACATAAATCATCTGTGACAACAGATATATCATCTGTTGCAACCATAGTGAACCTGTTGCATCAGATAATTTAATTGTTGCAACATATAATCTACTTTTTAAAAAAAACTATCATCATATTATTAATCCAAATTTACTTACTTTTTTATTTTATAAATAAAAAAAATACCTTTTCAAATTCCTTAATAAAATAATAACCATTTTATTATATAATAAATAATTTAAAAAATAAATTCAAAAACAAAAATAGTGAAAAGTCACGATCAGTTATTAAAATTGTGTTTATCATTTATTTCCTTATTATTTATTTATGAAACTTTTTTCATATTGAATAATTGGAACGGAAAGTCATGTCTTTTTCTTTTCACCCTCTCAATAACAATAATCTTTTTTTATTAATTACTGCCAGGTGCAATATATAATCGATCTGTCGTAGTAGATTAACCTCTAACTGTTGACACAAATTGATGCTCAATCCCTACCACCAACCGTCGACATGTTGAGAACAAGGAATAAATAGAATGATTATTATTAAATACTAAATAAGAATTAAAAATTCAAAGTCGACAACAAAATGAAATGAATGTTCATAGATTTTTGAATCCCTTAGGTAGATTTGATATACAAAAGGAGAAAAATAATCGCTAAAATAAAAAACATTACCTAATTATTACTACTACTATTATTATTATTGTCAATCAGACATTTTTCATCCGCCAGCCTTGCTCCGAAGTCAGCCAAATCTCTCTGGAGTTCATCAAACTACCTTTGAAGTTCACGCAAGGACTCGATATGAAATTCTTGTACGAATCTAGATAATCCATATTTGTAAGGAGGGACCTATTTATAAATTATTGTATCTAGAAAAGAAAAGAAAATTGCTTTAAAATAAATCTAACAGATGGGTAATCTATTGCAAAATATATTCTTTCTGTTAGATAACTTACAACATACTGGCAATCTTTTGCAACAGATGTATATATCTGTTTGATTTCTGCAATAGGTTGATCAACTGTCATAACAGATGTCTCCAATTATTTGACAATATAAATAGATGTGTCATCTGTTGTAACAAGCTAGTCATCTATTTATTCAATTTAAGCCATAATAGGCTAGGAAGAATAAGGTATGTGCAGATGGATCCACTATCATATGCGTGGGAGTTAAGTATATATTACTGATAAGGTTACCGGAACAACACACACAAAGTATAATGTTTTTGTGAATGCAGTTTTTAACCGATTAGGCATTGATCATTCAAACAAAATCCTGCATTGTACCATTAAGTTTGATGGGTTAGAAATTGATAAGGCTGAGGACCTCATAAAGATGGTGCAGATACCCTGTTACGAATTACTGACGGTTAGTGCTTGTGTTATTGCGTGTCACATTTTGAGAAGGGATCAAAATTTGTCGTCACTGTAGAGAACCAATAGTGATTGGACTTAACTTAAGTGTGCATTGCACCCTTAGTGAGCCCTCGAAGCCTCGCACTGCATTAAACAAGAATGGAAAACCAATATAGTTATTGCCCTGGCCAAAATTTATATGGTTGGGTTGCTCGCTCGGGGTGATGATTATATGCCAGAAGGTACGGTAGGAGAATGCTTTCGAGGGAAAATGGATGGTTGATGGAAGACTATATCATCTGAGAGCTAATTGAAGAAGAGACATAGGGTAAAAAGTAACTTCTAACGAATCTGGCCGATGGAATTATCTTAACAGATGCGAATCTGAATCAAGTGCAAATATAAAAGTGTATCCGGTAATGTAATTTCATCTGTTGTGTCTCTTAAAGAAAAATAATATATCTGAACACTTTGCTAGGGAGCTGCATGATCGGGATTATCACCTAGGTAAAAAATAGAAGAAGACCAACAAAGCAGCCTCACGGGCATCGAGGGTAGAAATGATGTTTAGCATGTCTAGAAAACTTACGCCAACAACAACTGCAGTTAAAATAAGGAAACTATGTGAAGGTGACAATTTCTGAATTTTAAATTTCATTTCATGCCTTCTTATTTGTGTTTTCGATCAGGTCCACTGTCGTTGACCTGATCGGAACCACAAACGAGATTGAAAGGCAAATAGAGTATAATTACTTCCTTAGCAATATGGATTAATTGATTGTGTTTTCTTGCCTTAGCATGCTTTCAACATTCCTTGGAGAAGATCAGATATTTGTTGTAGTATGTGAATCCCGATAATTTTCATGCTTGCCTCCAGCTTGTTGATTCTGTATTCAAGCTGGTCGTTGCCGTATTTAAAGTTGGTAAGGAGTTCCTCGTCTCTTGTGAGCTTGATCAGGAACACTACCTTCAAAGTTGTGGCATTCTAGAAGCCCTTCAGAACACTTTCTTCAGAAGCCTTAAAGGATACATGGAGGGTCGCTGTGTTTGTTTTAGGTCAAAATATGTTGATTCACGTTGAAGATGTGGTCCCAATAGTTGAACAACATACTTTTATCGAGCGTTGATCTATGAATCTTGCTCAACCAATTTGATAAATTAGTAAGCATGGAGTTACGTAGCATGTGATTTAAAGTGGATCTATCAAGCCTATCAAATGTTACGTAACTCCGAGCTTATTACCCTACCAAAACAATATGCCCGAGTTAGTGCACAAATAAAAAAAGACCAATCTGTTAGCCTTTCTACTAATCACTCTTCTCCAATATAGATGACAAGATATCTGCTATGCAAAAGTCTACACCATCGCCAGACATGCTTGCCTGGGAGCAATTCTTCATAAGGCATCAACAGATATCTTCAGAAAAATTGCTCCCAGGCAAACATGTCTGGCGACGATTTTTGTATAGAAGATATCTTGTCATCTATATTGGAGAAGAGCAACCAGCAGAAAGGCTGAGAGATTGAGTTCGTTCGATTTGTGCACTAACTCGATCATATTTTTTTAATAGAGTAATGAGCTTAGAGTTACATAACGTTTGATAGGCTTGGTAGAGCTAATTTAGATCACACGCTACGTAACTCCATGCTTATTAATTTATCAAGTTGGTTAAGCAAGATGCATGGAGCAACACTCGATAAAAATGTGTTGTTCAACTGTTGGGACCACATCGCATTAACACATTTTGACCTAAAACAAACACAGAGACCCTCCATGTATCCTTTAAGTCTTCTGAAGAAAGTATTCTAAAGGGATTCTAGAATGTCAAAACTTTGAAGATAGTGTTCTTAATTGAGCTCATAAGAGACGAGGAACTTCTTACCAACTTTGAAGACGACAACGACCAGCTTGAATACCAAATCAACAAGCTGGAGGCAAGCTTGAAAATTATCAGGATTCACATACTATAGCAAGCATCTGATCTTCTCCAAGGAATGTTGAAAGCATATCAAGGCAATAAAACACAATCAATTATAACCATATTGCTAAGGAAGCAATGATACTCTATTTGCCTTTTAATCTCGTTTGTGATTTCGATCAGGGCAACGACAGTGGACCTGATCGGAAACACAAACAAGAAAGCATGGGATGAAATTTAAAATTCAAAAACTTTTCGTCTTTGCTTAGATTCCTTATTTTAACTGCAGTTGTTGTTGGCATAAGTTTTCTAGACTTGTTGTACATCATCTCAACCCTCGATGCCCATGAGGCTTCTTTGTTGGTCTTCTCCTATTTTCTATCTAGGTGATAATCCCAACCATGCAGCTCCCTAGTAAAGTGTTTAGATGCATTGTTTTTCTTTAAGAGACACAACATATGAAATTACATTATCGGATACACTTTCATATTTGCACTTGATTCAGATCTCACATCTGTTAAGATAATTCCACCGGCCAGATTCGTTAAAATTTGCATCTACGCTATGTCTTTTCTTCAATTAGATCTCAGATGATATAGTCTTCATCAACCACCCATTTTTCTTTGAAAGGATTATCCTACCGCACATTCTGGCATATAATCATCACCCCGAGCGAGTAACCCAGCCATATAAATTTTGGCCAGGGCAATAACTATACTGGTGTTTCATTTTTGTTAGATGCAGTGCTAAGCCTCAAAGGCCCTCTAAGGGTCCAATGCACCCTAAAAGTTAGTCCAATCGCTATTAAATCTCTTTACAATGACACAAAAACTAGATCCCTTAATAATGCTTGACAAATAAACATGAGCAACAACTGACATTAAATCTTAACAGGTTATCAGAACCATATTCATGGTCCCTCAGCCTTATTAGTTCGGATCTACCAAACTTAACTATAAAATTGCAAACATCTTGTTTGAACGATCTATGACTAATCAGTAAAAATATCATTCACAAAATCAGTGCACTCTGTGTGTGTTTCCACGATAACATTATCAGTAATACATACCTCCCACATATGAAGTGGTTCCATCTGTAAGCAGTTTATTCCTTCAATATCATCTTTACTGCAGCCTCTTACGATAGTTTGTCAAAAGTTGATCAACTGTCAGTTCCTTATATCTCCAACGAAGAGAAATTAAATTGATGTCATAAAAAGAACATTATCCATCTACTGCAACAGATGTGGAGTCTGTTGCAATAGATGTGGAGTCTGTTACAATAGATGTGGAGTCTATTGCAACAGATGTAGAGTCTGATGGAATACATCAAACCAGTCTTTCTGGTGATTTTATTTATTCCAGCAGTTTCTCCATTTGTTGCAACATCAACAACAGCATAAATATCAACAAAAAAAAAACAACAACATTTATTCCAACAATATCATCAGTAATAAAGAAGCAATATCCTTTATTCCAGAACCATCCACAACACCACACCATAAGTTCCAACAACACCAACCCTACCAACAACATCAATAACTGCATCAACAATAATGAAACAAACAAAATACATATAAAAAAATGATACTGCCAACAAGGCTTTTAAACTTCTCCCAACAGATGACTTTTTTCTCATATTGTAATAAAAATTCTTGGATTGTTTAGTCAACACTTACAAGTTCCTTAATTTTTTTAATAAATATGATACGGATAAATAGTAATTAAATAAAAATAGATGTAAATAACTTGTAAAGAAGAAGACGAGAATGAAAGAGCAATAATGAACCATACCTTAATATCAAAAAAGAGATCAAAATAGAAATTTAAGTCGAGGAAAGATATGGATGGGTTTAGATCCAAAAAGATCTTTATGAGAAGAGAAGAGAAAAGAGATAAAAAAGCTTGTGACCCTAAAGAGGAGAGAAAAAAAGATGAGAATTGAATAAAATAAACTGCAACTGAAGAAAGAGATGAGATAATTTCTATCGATGTATTATGTACATAGACATGGTGGTTTTCAATATTTATTAATTAATATTCATTAATTTCATTAATAATTTGAGAGGCACGAGGAAGACTAAGACTACTGACATTGAAAAGACAAGACAAGACTGCTCAATGAACTCACTTTTGAGATATTTAAGAAATATTTTTTACTGCCTTTAGTAGTAAGTACTACTACTTGATATTATCTACTCAGACCAGAAGCTTCTTGCTTTAAAATTAAAAGAGAAAAAAAGATTTTCAAACAGATATGCCATCTGTTGCAACATATATAAATATCTGTTTAGAAATTCGAACAGCTCAATCATCTATTACAACAGATATAAATATCTGTTTGAAAATTCCAATAGCTCAGTCATCTGTGACAACGGATGAAAATATTCATTTGATAATTAATAAAATCAGATATGTCATCTGTTACAATAGATATAAATATATGTTTAAAAATCTCCAACAGCTCAGTCATCTATCACAACAGATGCAAATATCTATTTGATAATTAAATCAGATATGTCATCTGTTGTAATATACATGTACCTATTTGAAAATTTTTAACAGTTTAGTCGTTTATTGCAACATATTTCATTCCAATTGATTTAGGTAGAACTAGGTATGAATAAATGAGCCTGCAGGGTCAACTACAAATTCAATCGAGTCTTTGCAATTGTATGGTATTGGTATTGCGTTCATCCCAACCCGAGTCATTGATTGATCACTCTGAGTTGAAATGAGTTCTCATCAACTCAATGTTAGGATAATGATAGTACCTAAGTTGATTTAGGTGGAACTAAGGATGAATGAATGAGCTCTCAGGGTCAACTATAAATCCAATCGAGTCTTTGCAATTGCATGGCGTTGGTATTGTATTCATACCAACCCAAGTCGTTGATTGATCACTTTGAGTTGAAATGAGTTCTCATCAACTCAATGTTAGGATAGTGATAGTACCTAATTTAATTTAGGTGAAACTAGGGATGAATGAATGAGGTTGCAGGTTCAACTACAAATCCAATCGAGTCTTTGCAATTGCATGGCGTTGGTATTGCATTCATCCCGACCTGATTCATCGATCGATTACTCTGAGTTGAAATAAGTTCTCATCAACTCAATGTTAGGATAGTGATAGTACCTAAGTTGATTTAGGTGGAACTAGGGATGAATGAATAAGCTCGCAGGGTCAACTCCAAATCCAATCGAGTTTTTGCAATTGCAAGGCGCTGGTATTGCGTTCATCTCGACCCGAGTCGTCGATCGATCACTCTGAGTTGAATGAGTTCTCATCAACTCAATGTTTTAAAAACTATATCTTTTAAATTTTTTAAAATTAATTAAGATCAATTCGGACCAAATTAGCAATTTCAAAACTTGTCATTCTTTTCCAAAATTACAAATCAACCCATACAAATCATCCATTTGTGCGAAAAACTTTTTATTTCAAATCTTAAGTTCTCTTTCTTCTCTCTCTCTCTCTCGGGGTGTCCTCTCCCTCTCAACAATACAAACAATGACTACTCAACATATTGCTCAACCCTTCAAAATAGGTCAATTTTCTTTCGATTTATGACTACATATAGTTGGTTTTTTTACTTCATTCCTACTTATATACGTTGTTTTCTCTATCTTCGCATGTAATAGAGTTTGAGAAGAGTTCTACATTTGTTTTTTATTCTAAAAAATAGGGCTTTTTAGTTAATGATAAAAAAGAAGACTTTTAGTTGTATTATCTTCGAGAATGGGTTAACAATTTTGAGTTTTGATGCTAAAAAAGTAGGAAGCACCCGAGAAATCCTAGTTTTTCTCTTAGTGTTTTATTGACTATCGTGGTATTATTGGATGGTATTTGTGGTGTTGTTGGTGGTGTTGGTATTTATGGTTTTTGGCGGTGGTGTCGGTGGTCTTGGTGTTGGTATTGGTGGCATTGGTGGTGGTCTTGGTAGCATTGGTTGTGGCATTGGTTGTGGTGGTGGTGGTCCATCTATTGCAATGGGTGGAAGATCTATTGGGAGATATTAAATAGGTCTTCAAACAGATTCTCCATCTGTTTCAACTGATGGGTTATTCGTTGGAGTATTTTCTTGTAATATGGCAAAGAATAATTTATTGAAATTTCTCCACCTGTTGCAATAGGTGGGGAGATATTAAATAGGTCTTCAAACAGATTCAAGTTCCCCATTTGTTCCAACTGATGGGTTGTTTGTTGGAGTATTTTTTTTTTGGTTATGTGGTAAGAATAATTTATTGAAATTTGTCTTACCTTTTTTAAAAAAATTATGCAGACATCAAATGAAATGTATTTTTTGTTTTTCTTTTGTTTGTAGTTAAAAGATGTCTCCCAAAAGAAAAGAAACTGAAAGTGGAGAAAGTGGATCAACTTCCGATCACTAAACAAAAAAGGCTAGAGTACAGATAGATTCAAAGGAACTTCCAGAATAGTCTCAGTCAGGGCAAAATGAAGTTGAGGAAAGTGATAACTCCTCCTCACTAATGGGGGATGAAATAATACCGAAATTCCAGCATAATTCTGTCAAAACCATTAGTATTGACAAGTTTCGAGTTGAAATACCAATGAATAACCTAATGCAGTATGTAGTGATCTTGTACTTAAATATCAGTTGGGAAAACATGTTGACGAACTTAGGAGTATTATGAAGAAGGAAAACATAGATGGACTTTTTAAGAAGAGCTGTTTTGCACACTTTCTTGAGCTGTCTGGGCCTCGCCCTCTTCGTTTCCCAATGATCATGGTATATGGCCTTCTCAAGCGTAGGATCATATGTATGCGGGGGATGATGGAGGTCCGAAGGAGGGCAGAAATAAGATGGATGAAGTCTGGATCAACTACTGTGGCATGCCGATTTGTTTTGGATTGAAGGGGTTTGCCATTGTAACAGGCTTGAGATGCGATCTTCCAGAAGAACCTATCATCAAGAAAACACGCCATAAAGGGTCCAACAAACACAAGGTAAAAAAATATGGGTTGTTGGGCATTATTAGACCTACCTACAAAGTGAAGGATTTGATAGCGGATCTCAAGAATAAAGACATACCAAAGCATTACAGAGAAATTGTTCTTAGTTTGGTTTGTCCATTCTGTTTTATTGCCAAGAGATGTCAAGAAAGTCATAGAATGTGATTTGTTGGCGCTTACTGATGATTTTGGAAAATTTAACGATTATCCCTGAGACTACGACAGCTACTACTTGACTATCAAATATTTACTGAAAGAGCTAAAGCCATAAACGACCACATTATACGACTTTTCTTGGGCTTTCATGGTAAAATTGATCACTATTTTTACTCATTCATTAATTTATATTGAATATACTTGTGACTTTTTTTTGCTTGCTTTCTGTTTACAATTTTTAGACTTGGGCATGTGAAGCCATTCCTCTCCTCCGAAAGCATTTCACGGATTACCCGGATAAGGTTTCTAATCCAAGGATCCTTAGGTGGTTGGCTGCAGTAGAGAGCAGCAAAAAATATATTAACGAGGCTGATTTTTTTAACCCTTCGGATGATGCAGTACGTCTTCTTTTAACTAAAATAATTTTCCTCAAAGAAAGATATTGAAATAGATGTTCCATCTGTTACAACAGATTACCCTTCAACTGCAACTGGTGCAACAGATGGGTAATCTGTTGCAACAGACGATCCATATTTTGCAATAGATTAACCATATGTTGCTCTGTTCTCTGAACCCTACTCAACAAATTACCTATCTATTGGAAATTATGCAATAGATGGGTATTCTGATGCAATATATTATCAATCTATTTCAATATACAAATCAACTATAGTGGTAGCTAGATCGTCTGTTCCATAAGTTGGCTGTGTTAACATAACCCAAGCCCCATGTAACCCAACTAACTGTAAGTTATCATTATATGATTTAAATTCCTCCTGTCATTTTTTATAGGTTGTGCATCCTTGGATCGTGCCTACCATTGATGAGCTGGGGATGACTTTTTTTCTTACTCTGGGTCTTTTTGATACAAAAGAAGAACCAAGAAGGAATTGGATGGAGCAACATCCATAAGAAGAGCAGTTAGGGAAGGTCAGTCTAATATTAAAGCTTTTTACGACCAAACTTAAACTGCAACAGATTCGGGTGCTTCTTCTGGGGGTGTTGCTGGTGGAGTTGTTTATGATGGTGGCAGCCATCCTGCTTCTTCTTTTACTGCCATTCATGATTATGAGCATGTTGGTGCTCAATAAAAAATAAATATGTTTGAAAACACCCCTTGCACAGGTCCTCCTTCTCACCCCTACACCGGTATATCCCACCCTTACAGTGGTCCCTCTCACCTCTCCTCACCCTCATGTTCTTATTGCAAATGCAAAGTATGCAAGGACAGAGAGGATAAACTCTTCAACAAGCTAAAGGCTATTACTGAAGCTGTCGAGGAGTTGAAATCCAGAAGGGGTGTCATACCATCCAATAAGGTGAGGGAGCCATGCACTCCTACAGTAGAGGTTAGGAGGAAAACAGGAAAAATTAGTCAAATTCTCTCCGTTCTGAAATCGACAAAAATTGCAACTCCCCCCGCTCTAATATTTGTTGAAGTTCAGGGGCCACCGAAGTAGGTGTACATATTCGCGGTGCTTGGCAAGGAAAAGAAGAGGGAACTGGAAGAATTCATCAAGATGAAGGTTCAAAAAGAATACACCATGCATTCATTTGCCGCCAAAGACTTCTCAAATATGAAAAATATGTACGTGTGGTACGAGGACAAGGTAAGTTTAATTTTGCTAACCACCCTTCCAATCTACTCTATGAAGAAGAATCTACGCATCAGATGTGTAATCTATTGTGAAAACTTGATATTTTGTTGCAACATAATACACATTTGTTGCTTAAGTTGCGTTGGCTGGGTAATCTGTGAACTGATTCAGAGAACCCTCCGCATCGGATTCTTTCGACTATGTTTTTACTCTTTACAATTACTAACCTATTTAAAAATTGTCCTCTTATACCACAGTATGTTAATTAAATTCTCTGCCTCATAAGGGGCAGGCAATTAGCATACCCGGATGTTGATGATGCTACCGATAGGATAATGGACCTCAACTTCTACAATAATTTCAAGGATAGGTACGCTAAACTCTGTAAGATAGCTGATTTTGGTGGCCAGGGATTTGATCAGTTAGTTTCTACGTTCCAATGGGATGAAGAAGCGATTAAATATGTTAGAGGGAAGAGGCCATATCCACACGGCAAGAGCTGGACCAAGGCAAAGAGAATCCTCGCAGTCATGAACATGGATGTCACCTATTTTCTCACTGTTGATATACTACTATATGAGGGAAAGATTAAGTTTTATGACTACAACTTACTTGTGTTCAGTGAGACGATATTTTTAACCCACATGCAGCCACTCTTGAAGTTGTTGCCTAAGTTGTTGACGCAGAGTAAGCTAATGGATTATTTGCCGGCTAAAGTCTTGGCGAAGGAATCTTGGGTTTTTGAAGGTCAAAATAAGAACATCCAGCTCCCAAAAAATACAATTGGTGCAGCGTGCGGGCTGTACTCGCTTGCATACATCGAGAATTTGCTGACTGGCACATAAATGACTGGTGTGTGCGACACCATTGTGGAAAAAATGTAATGGGCCTGGGCATATAGGGTACTAAATAAATGGTTGTAGCCCGTATATAAAAAAGAACATGTACAAAGACAGAGACGAACACGATAACAAATTTTTATTTCAAGCCAATTCACTATATATGTAGGGACAATAATTTTTATGTCCAGCAAAGTTGATTTTTTATAATGCAATAGATTTTATACCTGTCATAATAGATATAGTACCTATTGTGATAGATTGATTATCTGTTAGAATAGATTGGTCATCTTTTGTGTTATACAGATGTTCCCCGTCTATCTGTCGCAACAGATTTACGATCTGTTGCAACATATAACTTATCTGTTGCAACTGATCGGTAATCTGTTGGAGCAAATAAAAAAAGTAGGAAGACCTATTATATAATTTCTAGTAGATGACCTATGTGTTGCATCTCATGTTGCAACATATGTCTAAATCTGTCTGATAAGATATGTCGTCTGTTGTAGCAGATGTATTATCTGTTGCGATATTTGAATCTAGTACTCCATTTCAATTAACATGTTCAAAAATCAAAATTAATTATATTCATAGATAGAATAAAATAAACGAAGCCTTCGAAAATTACATGAAATAACTCAACAAATAAATAAAATGTAAAAAAAATCATTATGAGTACAAATGATCTACTCTACAAATAAATCAACAAGTTAAACTAAGAAGGATAGTTTATTACATTGACGTACTCAAGCTATAAAGATCTAATCAATATGGACAAGTTGTTCTTCATCCAGTGCTATGGAATTCAGCTTTGGTCGTCGTAGATCTTTAACGTCGGTTGCATACGGCTTCTAAGCTTTCGCTTCTCCATATTTCCATAAAAGAGCAGCATATCTTTTGTGGAGTAATCCGGCATCAAGTCCATCATTTGGTACTTGTAATCCATCGCTCAAATACTCGGCATAGGCGGCAACAAAAGGATCTTAATCCCTACGTTATAAAAAATAGATAATCCATATCTTGCAGTTCATGCAAGCGTTGTGAAATTTGTGAAATGAAACTAAATCATGACACTTAAAATTACAGAATACTAATGGTTTGTTGAGCAATTCTATCAAAATATTGTACATCAAATGGATTAGCCATTTTATCCCAGTATGCTTCAATCGTCGACCAATCAGTACGAACCTTTTAATCCAAAAAGCCACTCATATCAAGGTAAGTAGGTAATATTTTGGCCAGCTTTTATATCTCAGACGATGGCCCGAAACGTCTCCTTCACGACATCGAGTCATAAACTCGGATGCGCCTCTCTTTTAGAACGACGACAGCCAACACCCAATGGAATTCATCACCACAATTGATTGGGATGTACACTTCGTCAACCAAATTCCAAGGTAAGCCAGTCAGAATGCTAAAACCTTTGATGATGTTGATTAAGCATTCCCCATTTTGAGAAACTTCCGTCTGTTGTTTACAACACCTATCATAGTCATTATTGATGTAAAATATGTACAAATAATTGCCTATTGTGTATCTGTATTATTCTTGTATTTTTAACTTGGCCTTCTTTTGGAGGTAGTAAAAAATGGTATCGATGTGCTGCACATATTATCAAATATTTTAGATTACGTGACGAAAAAATTAATACGCAGATGCAATTAAATAAAGTATTAATTAATAGTAATATGTTTGGCATTTAAACCACATCATTCCAGCGAGTTTGGGCTAAGACATCAAATAGAACCAATTCTTCATTCTGGGATGTGCAATAACAAAGTCGAACATATCAAAACCAAGACTCGATTCGTTCACTTTGTAGCGCTCGCCATTTTTTCCTACATGATGATTTATATGTGTTAATGTTAGGTTCTTAAAATAATAATGGTATAAACCAATATCCATAAAATTGATTTATGTACCTGTCGGCATGATGCTTTAACAGTCCATCGGCAATTCATTCTAAATAGTCATTGATCTACTGTGTTAGTTTTTTGTAGCCTCGTCCGAGATGTTGAACCCTTCAAATGGGTAATTCTTCCATTCTCCCAAACTGACAGGCTCTACTTTTTCTTCATCTTTGGAAGCAATTGATGGATTATCAACTGTCATATTATGCTCTTCGACAGTAGTTGTATCGTCTACCTGGAAAGCCACAATTATCAATGCTAAGTAGAGATATACAATAGATTTTCCATCTATTGCAACAGATGAGTCTTATGTTGCATCAGATGGATTATCTGTTGGGACAAATTTGAACTGGTAAATCAAAGCAGTACAATAATTTCGAACGGATGACCCATCTGTTGCAACATAAGACTCATTTGTTGAAATAGCTAATGAATCTGATGCAACAGGTTAGACAACAGTTGCAACAGATGTATATATCTGTTTGATAACTTTCAGCAGATGTATCATCTATTGAAACAGATATGTGCCTGTTTGTTTTTTGGAACAAATGATGTACATTCACTTTCTTCAACTTATGCTGCTCTTCTGTGGCCGTTGCACATTGAACATCGGTGCAAGAAAAAAACAGAGGTATTATAATCTTGATATTTTTTAAGATTGATGATGCCTTGGAAGTGTCTTTTCTTCTCCTCTTAGCTGCCTTGATATCTAGTGGAGTGTCTGGATATGAAATCCTCTTTGATGGAATGACACCCCTCTTAGATATCATTTCCTTTACAGAAGCAGTTAGTGCATTAATAGAATTAATCACTCCATTGTGTTTTGCCTTGCAGTCTTGACATTTGCATGAAGAACATTCGCTAGATGCGGTAAAATCTGGAGAAAAATTTGTACAACCATTATGATCATAATCATAATGGCTTGTTGTTTCAAAAACTGTAAGAGGAGATCATTAGCCCCACCCTCTAAAATTATTTTTCTTGTGATGGTTGTTGCTCTAAACAATTTCATTTTTATTCCATCAACGACCTTAGGGTCCGATAAAGTTTGCACAGACCGTAAAGTAAGAAAAAATAGCATCTTCACCTCTCAGTTGGTCGGAACAAGCCACGGATGAACAATCTAAAATAAATCGGTACATATATTAAGAATGATGATGAAATCATTTAATCATTAATTAAAACAAAAACTTGATTAGAATTGGACTTACTGCTTCCTTGGAGGAATTGAAAAGATCAAAAAAAATTTGCATTTTTAAGGATTTTGGCTAGCAACCATCTCAGAATTCTTGGACAGAAAACTTCTTCTTGGTAGTTCACTTGTTGTCTTAAATAAGGAATGGCTTCAAATGCCCAACCCTATAACATAACGCCAATAAATCAAAAGTATTATTGAATTAAAAAATAATGAATCATATCATGATAAAAGAAATATTTACCATGAAGGCCCATTGAAAACCATATAAGTTGACTGTTTTCGGCGTTAACGGAGTCAACAAATATTCGATAGTCATTTTGAAGCTTTCATAACCCCAAGGATAGCTGTTAAATGCATCAAGATCCTCAGAGAGATGTATTAAACCGAGGGTTATGTTGTTGTTAACGTCTCTCGCCCAAAGAACATTATGTACAAACCAAACCAAGCACAATGATTGCTTGTGCTTCTTTGAAAGTTCTTTACCTTTCAACGCTTCAATCAGATTTTTATTTTTGAAGCTTGGACCAACAATGGACACTAGGTTATCACGATCACTCGACTTGCCTTTTCCTTTTTTGGGTATGTGGGGTGTTTTTTTTTGGGTCAGAGTAGATATAACTTGAGAAGGAAAAAGAGGATAACATTTTAGTCCGGTAACAATGGAAAACTCCTCTCAACCAAAAAAAACAAGCATGCCACAGTAATTTATCCATACCTCATCCATCTTATCTTTCTTTTCATACATAAACCTGTGCTTCAGAAGATCATATACATTTTCATCTGGAAACGAGCATTGTTGTCCTCCGACAAATCAAGATATTACCCAAAGCAGCTTTCCCAGAAATAAGAATCCAATTTTTGTTCTTAAAGTATTTTTTTGAAGGCGTCGAAAGATTTCCCATGACTGACTTAACTATGAGATCATCCGTTAAATCTGTGGCACATCGCACTGCATTCTCACAGGATAACGATCAATGCTGAAGGTTTTGACCAACTCTTCGATGGAAGAGCTATTAGCATTTGGATCATCTCTTTTGAAAGATTCTTCCTCCCCATGTTCATTATCTTCTGCTCTGATTAAGATAACGCTTGTAAAGCTAGCTCATAGAGTAATGGATGTAGCTGAGCTGCTGCACTTGTTCCTTTACTTGGACTTGATTCTATTTCTTTTCTTTTGGGAGCCATGGTATCTTAAATTAACAGTAACATAACATAGATTATAATTGATTAATGCATAATAGTAATATAACAGTTTCAATAGATAACTAATTTGTTGCACCAGGTATGTTATCTGTTGCAACATATAACTGACCTGTTGCAACGGATGAGTAATCCGTGGGAACCATAAAAACAACACTATCTATTACACCTGGTATTTTATCTGATACAACACATAACTGACCTGTTACAACGGATGAGTAATCCGTTGGAAACCATAAAAATAAATCACTAATTTGTTGCACCAGGTATTTTATCTGTTACAACATATAACTGACTTATTGCAACAGATGAGTAAACCATTGGAAAGAATAAAAATGGATCACTAATATGTTGCATCAGGTATGTTATCTGTTGCAACAGATAACCGACCTGTTGCAACGGATGAGTAAACGTTGGAAAGAATAAAAACAGTCCTAATCTGTTGCAAAATGAAGAGTAAACCATTGGAAAAAATAAAAATAGATCACTCATCAGTTATCTGTCGGATCAATATTGTTTAAATTACTTCTAAACAGAAAAGTCGTCTGTCGCAACAGATGAATGATTTGTTAGATTGTTCACCTGTTGCATCAGATTTTCATAGTTGCATCAGATTTTCATCTGTTGCATCAAATTTTTATCTGTTGCATCATATGTTTCATCTATTACATCAGATGTTTCAACTGTTGTAATACCATTTCTACCAAGACAAACAACAAATCAACCCAGCAACACCAACACATCACACACACACATACTAAGAACATCAACTGTGAGAAAAAATTATCAACAAATTCGAATCAACAGTACGATAACAAGAAGAAGAAATATAGAAATGCCAGAAATTAAGGTTTTATTCAGTCCATATTTCAATACCAGAAGAGTAGTCGGCTCAAGTTCCTCTGTTTTTTCATAATTTTTTATCTGCAAAAAAAAAAATGGGAGGACGAAAAACTCGAAGTTGTTGTCGCCGAAGAAGTATTCACGTCGATTGATATTTGAAAGTCGAAAAGGAACTCACCCGACTATTTGTCGCCGGAGGTTGAAGGGAGAAATTTTGTAGAACTGTTGGTTGGGAGAGAGTTGAGAGAAGCTGGAGAGAGAGAAGAGAGTGGTTGATTTGGACTGAAGATGGGTGTAGGTTGGGTTAATTTGTATTTTTGAAAAGATTAGAAAGTTTTGAAAATATTAATCAAGTCCACAATTAACTTAATCAAGTATTCTAATGATGTTTGACCTATCTGTTGGTCAATGTCACCAATCCTTCATTCAAGACTTAAAAGACACATTTCCTTCAATTTTCTCAAGAAACTAAAAGACATTAACATTGGTATATAATAATTGTTTCATTTAATTAAAAATTAAAATGATTGTTGAAATAAACAGTATAATTGAATAAATTAAGAAGATGAAAAGTATATTCATTAAATTAATTATCCTATTTAATAAAAATGATTATGAAGGTTTTTACTGCAACTTGAAAAATATTAGTTTCAACTAAATTATGAGCTTGATTTCTTTCAATAAGTTTTTTCACAAAATTAAACTACCAAAAACAAAAATCTTGTATTCATTTTTAGTATTTAGTAATTATTAATATTTTAATCAATAATTATAAACTTTTTTACAAGGAAATGATATAACTGAGAGGGTTTAATTGTCTATGATTTTATAATATTTGAACACTGAAAAGTTTCACAATATACTATAGAGCTGGAAAAATTATTATTGTGTATATTGATATGATACTACATATGTGTTTGATATTACTGTAAGCAATTAAAATAATTTACAATTGAATTCCATATTTAAAGTTCTTTGATTACTATTAATGTATTAAAAATAAATTAAATTATATATTTAATAATATATTTTATGACCGCGCAAAGCGCGGCTAAGTTTACTAGTGTATTAATAAATAGTAATAGTAGTAACAATAGTAGTACATGTCAGATGTTAGTAGTAGTAGTAAATAATAATAATAATAATAATATAGTAGTAATACATGTCATTGTAGTATTAGTAGATTATTTTTGAATCGTTTCGACCCAAAAAAAATTATGTTTGAATCCATAGTATAATAATAATAATATTATTATTATTATTATTATTATTAATAATAATAATAATAATAATATTATTAATAATAATAATAATAATATTAATAATAGTTGTGGGCAATATATTATATTTTAGTACATTTGATTAACTGTTAAATGAAAGATAAAATATAAGAATAATAATTTCATTTGTTCTAAATTATTATTTCAATTCAAATATATAAATTATTAGGTAAATAAAGACATCAAATTTTAAAAAAGCAAGGATAAGAAAGAATAACAAACTAATTTTTTTTTTTAACAAATTTATATGATATTTGAAATTTGAATTTGAATGAAATTCAAATTAATGTAAAAAGATGGAGAGTCCTAATGTGTTGGATCATGACCACACGTTTTTAGGATTCAAGATTTATCTTTTAACTTGAATTCAAATATGTTAATTTAAGTAGACTTTATTTTTAAGTTTAATAATTAATACAAAAATGTGAATTTTTGGTATAAATTGAAAACTTTGATATATAAAGGTATTTCAAGTAGATATATACGTTGAATTTACTTATTAAATTTTAATTTATATTTAAAATTTAAAATAATCACATGTAAGGATAAATTTTAATATTTATTATTTGTATTTATCAATAATCAATAATAATAATAATAATAATAATAATATATTTATCATTATATTTGATATAGATAAGTTTATGAAATATAAGATTATATTTAAATATATTTTTTAGCATTTAAATGTTAAAGAGATAAGTTTGAATAACAAATATCTATTACTACTCTTTAATTATGGGTTTCTATTTTTAAGATAATGAAAATCTTTTTATTAAAAGGATAATGTATTTCAAATTCAAATACAATCTTTCAATTCAAAACTTGATAAGAGTCCAGTTTGAACCTTCTATTGTGATAACTAACAATTTCTAATATGTAATTTTACTTTATAATTTTTTTAATTTAAAATTAACAATTTATTTGTCTAATTATCTTTTGATAGTTTAACCTTTTTTTTGTACTTTTGTTTTTAAAATAATAATAATAGTAGTAGTAGTGGCGGTGGTGGTGGTGGCGATAGTGGTGGTGGTGGTGGTGGTGGTGGTAGTGGTGGTGTTACATATATATATACTAATAGTAGTAGTAGGCAGAAGTAGTATGTTATATTTTTGTACATTTGGTTGAATGTTAAACGAAAGATAAAATATAATAATAATAATAATAATAATAATAATAATAATAATAATAATAATCCCATTGGTTTCAAATTATCATCTCAATTCAAATATATAACTTATTAGGTAAATATATATCACATTATTTTTAAAAAAGTAAGGATAAGAAAAAATAACAAACTAATCTTTTTCTAACAAATTAATATGATATTTGAAATTTGAGTTTGAATGAAATTTAATTGGTAAATCGATAATATTTGTTGGTGAGGGTTCGATTCCCCACATTGTAATTCCCTCCTCCATTCCCCTACCCCCAATTATAAAAAAAAAAAAAAATAATAATATTAATAATAATAATAATAATAATTGAAATAAAGTTTTCTATAAGTAAGGACTCATAGGTAAATCGACTCTAAATTAATACCATTTCTATTGTTTAATTTATGAAGAAGTGTTCTTGAAAGTTTATTTTACATTTTAGTGATATTTTTGTTGCTATTTTCGACTTGCATAAGACATAAAGAAGAACGAAAAGAAGAAAATAATTATAACTGCAGAAATATATATTAAAAGAGAAGAACATTATAAAATATTAAAAACAAAAAAGGGTCAGAAATACCCTTCAAGTATTGAAAATGGATCAAGAATACCCTTCGTTTATCTATTGGGTCAAAAATACCCTTCCATCCATCTTTTTGGGTCAAATATACCCTTATAACTAACAGAATTTTTTTAAACATAATTAGAAATTCTATTAAACACGTGGTACCTTTTTATTGGTTGTAAATTAAATTAATTAAAATATTAAATTAAATTCAAATTCAATTAAAATGCCGACCCATGGAGAGTTTACGTGGCACTAGTAATATATTCTCATTCAATTTTCACGATTCAACGTTCTTTTTTTCAAATCACTAGCAAATTCAATCATTTTTCTAGCTTGAATCGCGTTCAATTAATAAACACATACACGCAATTTCATCTTCAATTGAAATCACTCAATCAAAAATTATTAATTTGACTTTCTAGTAGGCTTGTTAGTTCCGCATCTTGAATCTTATTCAATCAATAAACATATAAGTGCAGTTTCATCTCCAATTGAAATCACTCGATCAGAAATTATTAATTCAACTTTCTAGTAGGCTTGTTAATTTCGCATCTTGAATTTCATTCGATGAGCCTTGCTTGGATAATACAAGCTTTTATTGAGGCGCTGAACCAAATATATGTTGTATGTATCAAGCAAGACATAAATAAATAGGATTTTCTTTTTAGTGAAGTGCTTGCCTCTCTATTAAATGAAAAGCGAATGTATTTATGTGATGTGATCGTCTGGTTCTCGAATAGTATAGTTGTATTCTCCTGGCTAAATAGATAACAACAATTTTATCATTCTTTTAAATAATACTTCCTTCATCTCATATTACTAATTGTCAAAGTTACTCTAAGTATGTTTTTAATATATTTGTCATTTTATAAAATCAAAACAAAATTAATTATTTTTATCTTACTTTTACCTTTTTATTTATTTTTTTTAAAAAAATTATTTTAATCTTGTTATTAAATAAAGCTTAATTTATTGTTGGGGTAAGGTAAAATAATAAACGGAGGGAGTATGATTTTAAACCAACGGTCTTTCAAATATTGCCAATAGCGCCATGCAAACTCTCCATGGGTAGGCATTTTAATTGAATTCGAATTTAATTTAATTTACAACCAATAGAAAGGTGCCACGTGTTTAATAGAATTTCTAATTATGGTTTAAAAAAATACTGTTAGTTATAAGGGTATATTTGACCCAAAAAGGTGGATGGAAGGGTATTTTTGACCCAATAGATAAATGAAGGGTATTCTTGACCCATTTTTAATATTTGAAGGGTATTTCTGACCGTTTTCCGTATTAAAAATAATCAAAAAAAATATTGATAAGTAGAAAAAGGTATTTAAAATATTCAATTGAGATGAGTAGGGGAAGAGATGAAGTCGAATATTCAAGTTAAAAGAGTTATTTGGTTTAAAACAAGATTAAAGGTAAATTAAAAGTATATGAAATTACATTATTAGAAGTAGTTAGCTACCATACTAAAGAGTTCTAATTGGATTTCTAATGTTATTTATTTCTTTTTTAAATTTGAGTTGGAGATACAATATCTTCCTCAAAGATAAGTTTATAATTTTTTTAAAAAATTATACATTTAATTATTAGATGTGTTAAAAAATATATCTAAATGTAATTTATTAAAATGTTAAATGAAATATAAGAATACAAATCATAAATAGTAGCAGTAGCATTAGCTGTAGATCATAGTATGTATGTGTATTAGTAGTAGTACTTAGTATGTGTAGTAGTAGTATAATACAATTAATATGTTAAATGAGAAAGTATTTTTTAAATCATAACAAGTAAACATTTGAATGTTGTATGTCATGCAAAGCATCAATAAACAACGAATTAAATAAACATTAGAATATAAGAACTTAAGTTACCTAGATTTAAATTCAATATCTTATATTTGAAATGTAAGAGAAAAAAGCTCAGCTGCCTATGAAATGTAACCAAAAAAAATAATTCAATGTATTATGGAGAAAATAATTAAAATACAATATTTTTTTTACAAATATTAGGGTTTGGGGGTGAGGGATAAGAATTTTGAATTAACTTTGAGAATATAATGAATAAATTAAATAAAAGAATTTCAGTAAAGAAGTTAACTAAAATTCGATAATAGACAAATTACTATCCATATATTTTATATTGAAAAAAAAAGTAGAAAATAAATGATTAAACAAAATAAATTTATAATTTTATATTAACAAAAAAATTACTTGATAATTATATTAAGCAATTTGATAAGTTAATAAAAGTCAATATTAACAATCGAATAATATTAGATAGTGAACAATGCTATAAAGAAAACTGTTGGTCAATTTATTTATTTATTTGATAATTATATGATTCATTTTTTTTCCAGATGATTTGATTATGAGATTGTTTGGAGGAGAGGTTGAGAGGGTTGAAGACGGGTGGGGGTGGCGTAGTGGATTGGTGGCGGCGGAGGGAGAATACATAGTTCAACTAAATTAATTGAACTATGTAATTTTATTAATTATTTATTATAAAATATATTCAATATATTAATTTCAAATATATTAATGTGATACAATAAAAGTTAATTTATTATTTCAAACTAATAAGATAACATGTTTAATGTTTTTTTTTTCTAAAAATATTCCGTACATCGCGCGAGTACCTATACTAGTTTGATGTTTATATCAAATTAAATAATATTTTAATTATAAAAGTATCAAAATATATATATAAAAAAAAAGTATGTGAAATGATAAAAATTTATATGTAAGACACATGTTATTTATATATGTACATCCTCGGTGCATGCAGTTATTAACTCTACAATAATATTTGCAAATAAGTTTTCTTAAGATGTATTGTCGTCCAAAACATAATAAAGGTAACCGCTGCAATAAATAAAGGTGCCCTTATACAATATATAAATAACTTAAACTCAAATTTCTTACCAAACGTGTCAGTTTGTGAGCAATGAAATTTTATTAAATTTAAATCTGTATGAGATTCAGAGTATATTAAGTTCAAAATATATTAGTCTCAAATAAGTATTACGGATTAATATGATTTGATTAATTATTTAAGTTCAAACATATATGAATTTAATTAAAGATGGGCTAATCCATTAATTTGAGCCACAAATAGTGAATCCTGATTTGCTGAGCCCAAGATGTCATCATGTTCTCGAGGCCTACTTGAGCTCCACGTGTCGAATAACGTGACATTCTAAATCAAGTGAAGGAGTCAATAGGATTGTCAAAATGATACAACATGCCTAGTGAAATCAAAACACATAAAAATAGTAAAAATCTATACTATATTAAAAGTGTGAAGCACATTAGAAATATTGTTTGAACTTTTTACCCTTCATTAAAAGTCTCTACTTTAGATAAAATCATCTTTTCACTATTTTCCTAATATTTAAGAGTTAAAAATTAATTAACTATTTATGGTAGAACCTTTTTTTATTAGAACTCATAGAATTAATAACAACTAATACTTTTTCATTAATTTAAGAATTCTAAATCAACTAAGTTGATTTTAAGAAGATTTGAAAAATCTAGAAATAAATATGAAAGTGTTAAAATAAAAAAAATAATAGAAATACCAAATTTTAAAATGTTTTAAGTAAGTAATCAAAGATTTTTTAATGATTTAACTTAAAAAGTAAAGAAAGATTTTAAATATAGAAAAGATTAAAAAAATTAATTGTACTACAAATATGATTCAAATCGATGAGTCTCTGTTAGCCTCTAGCAGCAATGAAAAGAGGTACTGTACAACAAACGTAAAAGTGACGATCTATTGACCACTTGAAATTTTTGGTGGTAAAATATACATATGTATTTATAATAAAATATATATTATATTTACATTAGTATATTAAAGTGTGAAGGATCTTTAAAAAGTGATTTGAACTTTTGCACTCTATTAAAAATCTTCGCAATAAACAAAATCGTTTAATTCTAAATAGTCAAAGATTACACGTGCGGGGTACGCGCAGTCAAACTAGCTATCTTAAATATATTTATTAGATTGTTTATTGCAAGTTATAACAACACTTTTCAATAATTATTGGATTAAAGAAATAATTTCCAGTTATAGCAACTTTTTTTAAAAATATTTTTTTAAATGTTAAAAATTTATTTTTTATAATAAATATTCACATTATCTCCTTATTTATAGCCTTTAATATTTATCTCTCTTCATTAAATCTTTTAATATTTATGACAAGTGTCATTGTTGTAACAATAACTATCTCCTTTTTATATTATTAATTAAGTTACAAAATCTGTTCTTAAATTAAGGAGAAAAATATGGATAGCAACTTTTAAAAAAATTATTTTTTTAAATAATAAAAAATTATTTTTTCATAATTAATATTCACATTATTTTCTTATTTTTAGACTTTAATGTTTATCCCTCTTCATTAAATCTTTTAATAATTATGGCAAGTGTTATTGTTGGTATCAATAATTATCTTTATTATTTTTTTATTTTATTAATTAAGTTTCAAAATTTGTTCTCAAATTAAGGAGTAAAATCTGGTAAAGATATTTCTTTACATTGATACATATTTTTTGACCTTTTTTAACTTTATTAATTAAGTTACTATTTTAATACTTACACGATTTTCCATAGTCACTTTACCGATAAAAGATTTCTCAACCATTAATATACTCTCTTTTCCATAAGTTAATTTTTTTCTCTTTTTTTTTTTTACTGAACAATGTAGTGCTTACGTATAAACTTGGGTTTCCCTTCTCAAAAAGCATCATCAGTGAAGAAGCCGATGTATAACATGCATATTCTTGCATTATCGAATAAAAATGGGATGAGTATATAAATTGAGCCTATTACTTAGAATTTTCTTAGAATCTTCGTGTATGAAACATGTATAAAATCAATATGAAATATCAATATTCCACTCAAGGTTTATAACATTGTTTCTTACATGTTATATTATATGTAATGAGTATAATGATTGCAAAAGTTGGTGTAGAAATCGAGTTTCACCAACTATTATATCTTATTATTTATTTTAGTGTATGAAATAAATATACAAACTTGTATTTTTTGAATTATGATATTCTAATTAGGTGATACCAATTTACACACTCATTCTATTACTACTTACTACTTGAGAAATTACCTACAAAATTTTTAAAAACACATGTTGTCAAAGACCCAATTTTTTTTTTAAAATATATTGCCTGATGCCTAAAATATCATACCACATATTAAATTAATTCACTGCTACAACCACCTGATATCGATTTATATACCATTTTTATAAAATTTGAAATAATTAATCATGTCATGAAATATCTTTTTTAAATATTTTTTTTCATACAACACAAAACAACTAATCACATCATATGGGACATTTATTTATATATTTTTTTCATACAATATTTTTTTTTTACCTCTTGAATAGAATACAACACAATACAATCAATGTGTATCTTAATAGAAAAACAGAAACAACTAATCACATCATTTTTAATGGTTGAATTGATAGATCTTCTACATTCGAATGATTATTGCTTTGGCCACCAAAATAATTATTTGAATATAGATCTCTTATCTCCCGAGTTTTTTTAGTTGAGTGTAAATTATTTTCATCAACAATAAATTCGACACCACACTATTACATCCATAGTCATATCTCTTAATGTTATACACAATAGATACTTGATGAAGAAATTTCTATTCACCTTTTCTTGATCCAAATTTACTCGCAGACCAATATGCAATTACGTTAGTCAAGTCATTGTATTGTGTTTTTGAATAATAAATAATTTCTTCGAATTTGAAATTTGCATATCTACCTTTTAAATCAATACAAAGTAAATAAAATATAATTAAATCAACTTAATTTGATCCCACATAATTTCATGTATGAAATTGGAAGAAATTGAATATTAAAAAATATTAAAATTATATATGACATCCCAGTTTCTTCCATATTGTATCATGATTGAATATAAATTATCACCATCCATATTATAAGAAAATCATTCCGTCTTTTTTAATTTTTTTCATTCAGAACAACTTCAGTTTCATTTAAAATACTTAGATCAGTATTATAATAGAATTTCTCACTGTGTATACCAAAATTATTTGAGAGATTATGATTGGATACATAAAAAGAATACCCTTGATATTCCATCTACATCTATGTTGTATCATGATTGAATGTAAATTATCACCCTCCACGTTTTCACACAATCAATCAGTTGTTTTTAATTTTTTTTTCCTTTGAATAATCGCAATTTCAATTAAAATGCTTTAGCCAGTATTTTAATCCAATTCAACGCTTTAAATACCACCCTTAATTGAGAGATTTTGTGTTTCAATTAGTATATTTTGATGATTTGTTGAAGAAGATTATTGTTGGAGAAGAAGAAGCTACTTTAAAATCGATTGAGAGAAATTAGGGGTGATTGATATCCTTTAATAACTACTATCTTTTTTTTTTAAGTGAAAGGTGGATCTTGGCCCATAAATAAAATAAAAGTGGAAGTCTTTACAAATATTGCCAGGCCCAATAGTGACCTGGCCCAAATAAACAAAAGGAAAGTAAATTAAAAGAAAATAAAAAAGGTAAAGAAAAATCTAAAAAGGGGAGAGTGAAGCAACAGACATCAATGGCCATGTAAAATTGTTGCATGAAGATTGAGCTCTATCATTTTCATTCATATTCTTCAATTCTAGCTAGTTCCAGTTATAGCTTCACCTTAATCAACGAAGTACATCTTCATTTACAGCCTCAAATCTCAGTTCACCTGCTTGTGTTGAGTGAGAAATCTTTCGACCTCAGTTAAGTTCGTTCGTTTCTTGGTCATCTTCTCCTAAATTCACTGATCCTATTCACCTCTAAATCAGTGGATTAAACCTCATTTGAAGTTGATACCACCATTAAATCTAGATGCAAACAAGGACTAGTACTCCTAGGAAATCAACCCTGATGCAGGTCTTTTTTGTTACAGTTATACAGGAAAACGCAGATATGTGAATCCATCAATGTGAAAAACTAGCCGGCTTAGACTTGATTTTTTACCGAGTATACACCCAAAAATTTCACAGGTGCGGATAATCAAATCGATTGAAATGGCTTCAGTCTAAGAGTCAGTTTAGATTTCATATTAATTTACCACCATGCCTGCATTTTGATCTGTATGTCTACATGTTGAAATCTATGCCAAAACCAATTATTGATTTGGTTGTTACCTTTTCTATACGTAGCCTCCTTTTGTGCAGCTTTCTCTTTGTCTTTTTTTAAAAAGCTTGGACTAGTAATCCTCTTATGTAGTCTCATGGTTCACCTACCAGTATTCTTCTAATATTCAGTACTCCCTGCTTGTCTAGTGTAACAATCTTTTTGCCCTTACTTGGAATGTCTTGGAATTGATCAATGTAAAAATCACCTGCAAAAGAAAAAACAAGATTAGTAAAGAAATCAGTGAGAGTATTTCCCTCTCGAAGAGAGTGTTGTACTCTCACTGATATAGTATCCATTATGTCCATTATGCAGTTAACATCCATTGCAATACTCAGAGGGATCCTCCATTCTCTTCTAAGAATCTGAATTAAAGCCAAAGAATCTGATTCTAAGATCACATAGCTCATAAGGTTATCTCTGTAGTATAATAAACCTTCTTTGACAGACCTTGCCTCAGCCACTAGGTTAGTGGTATCTTGAATCCTTAATCCCTTAGCCACCATAAAATTACCTCTTGAATCTATAATAATGAAGGCAGTATAACTGGGACCAGGATTACCCCTAGAAGCCCCATCTGTGTTACCCCCTAGAAGCCCCAATTCTGAGGAGGAGGAGTCTAGCTAACAATCTTGACAACATACACTGGACTATATCTTTCCAAAACAGCAATAATTTGAGGCCAGTTAATATTATAAAAAAAAATTAAATCTTTTCCTTAAGAACTTCTTTATTGTATCAGTTACTTCCCCATATTAGCTTTGCTAGTGAGTACCTTCCCCCATGAAAAACCACGTTCCTTCTCTTCCATAGAAACCATAATATAATAATAGGTACTGCTTGAAACACATTTAATTGTACTGTTCCCAGTGTTGCTCCACCATTTTTTGATTGTTTGTTTTAAAGTCATTAAAGGGTTGAAACCTGCTGCCCCTGAGAAGAACTTCCACACTATTTGAGAAATATTACCTTTCAAGAATAAATGCTCAATTGATTCCACCTGTTCATGATCACAACATCTATAAAATTCTGAAATATTAGAATTCCAAGCAAGCATGAAACTGGTACCTTTCCTTTTCAAATTCTCCAAGTTAGGAAAGAGAATTTGAAAGGAAGATCTTTGCACCATAACTTCTTCATGTCATCACTAATTTCCTCTTTTTGCCTTAGTAATTCCTAAGAACTTTTCACATCAAATAAACCAGTGCTTGAAGCTGTCCACTATGGTTGATCATCCTGATTAACAAGTTTGCAGTGTCCCATATTATTTTTGATATGTTCAACTACATACTCAGGAACATAGTTCAGCATCTCCTCAAAATTCCATTCCTCCTTAGTGAGAAATACTTCAATATCCCTCATCTGGTGGCAAGTGTGGATCTCTAAACTATGTTTGTATAGAGGACCTAAATTAGTCCAATTTTCATATCAAATGCTAGAAGTACCTCCTTTAGGTTCCCACCATATAACATGTTCCCACCCATCCCTATTTTTTAATATATGTTTCCACACTTGAGATCCTCCTTTCCATTCTACTAGTGCTGGGATATGTTTTTTGCAATACTTGTTCCAAAAGAAAATTAGACCACATATTATTTTGAGTTTTGAATCTCCACCATAATTTAGTATATAGAGCTTGGGAAATATCAAATACATACCTAAAACCAAGTCCTCCTTCATTTTTTGGAAGACATACTATACTCCATGCTACCCAGTGCTTACTCCTTCCTAATTCCTTATTGCTCCAAAAAAATTTAGCAAAAACTTTGTGGAGTTCCTTAATGACACAAATTGGAGAAACAATAGCAGTCAAAACATAGACAAGGATGCTTTGTAAAACACTAGAGATTAGCACTTCTTACCTCCATAAGATAACATCTTACCTTTCCACACTTTCTCAATCAGTTCAGCATAATGTTATTTTTTTTTCTTGTGTGAGTGATTGGACATCCCAGGTATTTTATCGGAAAGCTTCCCCTTTTCATACCTAGAATATGTTCAACCATCTCAGAGGTACTTCTTGCAACAATTTTATGTATATAGTAAAGACTCTTCTCAGTGTTCACTTTTTGACCTGACTGTCTTTCATACTCCCTTAGAATATCCATAATCATCTGCAATGATGTTTTATTAGTTGAGGATAAAATGATTATGTCATCAGCATATGCTAGGTGGTTTAAATTTAAACTCCACTTAGGCATTCCATAACCTACAAAAAAATCACTCATGAATAGATAATTTAGGGCTCTAGTCAAAACTTCAGAAGAGAGAATAAATAAAGCAAGAGACAGTGGGTAAGTTGCAAACTAAAAAGAGTTGCCATAACTTGCATTAAGCAATCTAATGTTGTATATTTAGGTTTATTTCCCTAAATATATGCCAAGTCACTTAAATTTGATTGGTCAAAAGAAGTCCATCTTTACCATGATACTTTAGGTTCTACAATTATAAACATGGGTCTCATAATTTAATAGAGGACCACCAATTCTAACAAAAAGCAAAAGAGAGATCATGGATCAAACAAACCATATTTTTTTGCAAGCTACAAATCAAGATCCAGTTCGTCAATATACAAGATCAAGACTACGATATTCAAGAACAAGCTCAAAAACCCTTGAATTCAAGTACAAGTCAAGATCAAATCCATAAAGTTCACAAATCAAGTCCAAATTCAAGATCAAGCTCGAAGTTTATATTTGAAAAGGCGAATCAAAGGATTCATAGAGATTGTAACATT
Source organism: Capsicum annuum (assembly GCF_002878395.1). Taxonomy (NCBI): domain Eukaryota; kingdom Viridiplantae; phylum Streptophyta; class Magnoliopsida; order Solanales; family Solanaceae; genus Capsicum; species Capsicum annuum. The sequence goes on from NC_061119.1 coordinate 175,476,092, forward strand.
CACATATTGAAATCAATAAAATGACTATTGTAATATTTTTCTTATCCCAATTAATTATTTTTCTTGACTCAAAATTTTATTGTCCAACATATTCTGGCATGCCCAGTGGGATAATCTCTATCTGTCATATCAATTTTTCCATTATCAAAGTCTATAAACACTTAAATGACTCCAAGAAGGTCAATTCTCAATCAAATGCTTCTAAAGCAGCTAATTTCAAATTCTCTGCTAAAGTAGAGAGCATCGTTGGTGTTACTTTTGGAAGCTTTAGAGCTATTACAAAAAGTAAGGCCACCATGCTAGGACAACAAACACATCAAGTGTCTTCTGCGCTATCTCCAATTTGTAGATCTTCAACCCCAAAAGGAGCGAGGTCCTATGCAAGTTCTTCGGTAGAAAGAAGTAATGTGGTAGAAACACTTAAGAAGTCTCTAGCTCTACTTGAGCACTCTGGTACAAAATACTGTGGCATAAAGAATGATGGTCATTCAACCAATACATCATCTCCACTTACACTGCATAACCTGAGAACTTCAAAGATCAACTTATGCAATAATTCGTGTTACTCTCCAATATCTCCAGTGATTATGCAATTAATGCACTACTAGAAAAATGGGCTATGGTAACGATAGTTTAGGTGACGGTTCTATAGTCGTCTCTATAGATATTCTACAACGACGGTTATAATCGTCGCATAATGTGACCATGTCTAATGGGACAATTAATTAACATAACCGTCACATGTTTGATTTAACCGTCCTAATAAATCACCCTGTTGTAACGGTTATTAGAACTGTTACTATAGAAAAGCTATAGCGACGGTTACAACCATCCCAATAGATATTATGACAACAATATAAGTTAACCGTCGCATAAGCCTTATTATAACCGTCCCAATAGTTATATTTATGATAACGATTATTATAACCGTCCTAATAGATATCTATGGTAACAGATATATAACCGTCGCATATTATAATCTCATCTGTATAATATTAACCAACGCCTAATGTATATAACCGTCCCTGCAAATTAATGTGTGGCGACGGTTATATAAACTGTCGTTATAGACATTTTATTGGGACCCTTTTTTTGATAAAAAATGTCACCGGGAATTTTCCCTCCAACATTAAAATGTTACCCGCGAATTAAGTAAATTTATTAAAGAACAAAACAAAATTGGGTCTTAGGGTTAGGACAATCCCCAATTCTCCATTCTTTCCTCGATCTTTCAATACGCAAGAAAAAGAACGGCTCACATCTCACATCTTCAATACGTAGATTTTACTTAATTCTTAGTGGATATTATGCTTAGTAGATTTTGCTGAACTCTTGTCTCCACTATTACTCCGGGAACTCGTCTTTGTAGACTGCTTTACTAAGGTGTTTTCTGTGAAATTGATGCTTTACTTGGTATATTTTGGTGTGAAACTGCTCCGTTGAAGGAATCAGTAAGGAGCAGTCTCTGAAACGAGTACAATATCTGTGATTTTTAAGTTTTGCTATTTTTGAGCTTTGCTATTTCTCCATTGAAGGAATCGATATTCTCCGTTGAAGGAATCGGTATTCTCCATTTGCATTTAAGAATCAAGAACCTATTGTTTGTAATTTACCTTGCATGTGCTTTTTCTTCATAATTGAAAGAATTTTTAAGTGGATTTTGTTCTCTTAATCAGTTGTGTTGCATTTTCCCCTTTCTGCCAGTGAAAGTACTGTATAAAGGTGAATAGATTCAGTAACAGAACTAAATATATTCAGTAACTGTTCATCTGCTTCACATCTAAATTTGAAAGGGACGTAGAAACTAGGAAGTGATATGTGCTTCTATTGTATGTCCGATGTGCGAATCTTGCTGTTTTCTTTACATCGTGGTGATAACTAGATAGCCTGAAGGGTTACTCTTCTACCTATCGATTTGCCCTTAGGGGTCATTTGGTTGGTGGATGGGATAGACAAAGGATATCCCATGGGATTATTTATCCCGCTTCTATATGGGATAATAACTTATCCCATCATCTATACTAAAATGATGGGATAAAATAATCCCGGGACAATAATACCCATTACCAAATGTACGAGAAAATAATTCCATGGAATATCTTGTGATTATTTTCCTTATCCCACCAACTAAACGACCCCCTTAATGTATGATATGTCATTTGTTGGTGTAAGCAAAAGTGATTTTTTCGATGGCTGTCCTGCATACCTGGACCATAATCAGGGATTCTACACCTAGTAAATTATTGGAGTGAATTTTTCCCCGCAAGGCACTTCAATAATGCTTCTCGTCTGAAATTCCTTTTTGTTTTGTTTGTGTGTAAGTAACAAAAACGTCAGCCAACAAACTTTTAAGTCGTGTCCTAGATATTTTGCAGCTTTTCATCTCTATTGGTTGTTAATTTCTGTTTCCTATTTATGGACTCGAATATGTTTGTTGTATACGAGCCAAAGTTCTACATGTCTCTAGACTATCAATTGTATGGTGGTTCATATACGCGTGATTAGATAAATGCACTTACGATTGAAACCCGATTTATACTAATTGAACTATATTTACGTTAACTATATATTAATGTGTAGAATGTTTCTTGGTATGGCAGACTGTTGTTGTTGTTGAACGAGGAATGGGGAAGGCATTTGGAGTGTATTGCAGCGATTTCCCCATTTCAATTGAGAAAGTTTTTGTTCTGCAAAAAACTTAGCTTGGTCAATTCTTGAGGGCTTGGATCGATTGGCAACTTGAGGTTTGTTCTTAAGTAAATTGTTCCCAAGTGAAGGGTTTTTTCGTTCTTGAGTAAATTGCAGCCTTAACTATAGGGGGATTAAGTTATTGAGTCACTCTATGAAGATCTGGGAGAGAGTGGTCGAGGTGAGGCTGAGACGGATAGTGTCTATCTCGGAAAACCAGTTCGGATTTATGCCCGGCCGCTCGACGACGGAGGCAATCCACCTGGTACGGAGGTTGGCAGAGCAGTACCAGGGAGGTGCTTTGGAGATGCTTGGAGGTGAGGGGAGTACCGCAGGCATATATCAGAGTAATTAAGGATATGTATGAGGGAGCGAAAACCTAGGTGAGGACGGCGGGAGGAGACTCAGAGCATTTCACTGTCCGGACAGGATTGCATCAGGTTGCGTTAGTAATGGATGTGTTGACGCGGCGTATTCAAGGGGAGGTGCCGTGGTGTATGCTCTTTGCAGACGATGTAGTTCTGATAGATGAGACTCGAGGGGGTGTAAATGACAAATTAGAGATGTGGAGGCAAACTCTTGAGTCTAAAGGGTTCAGGGTGAGCAGAAGCAAGACAGAGTATGTGGAATGTAAGTTTAATGACGTGAGGCGGGAGAACGAGGTAGTAGTGAAGCTGGAAGCACAGGAGGTATGTAAGAGGGATAAGTTCAAGTATCTCGGGTCCGTGATCCAGAGTAATGGTGAGATTGACGAGGATGTCTCGCACCGTATTGGGGCGGGATGGATGAAGTGGAAACTCGCGTCGGGGGTGCTGTGTGATAAGAAGGTGCCGCCCAAGCTTAAAGGCAAATTCTATAGGGTGGTAGTCCGTCCGGCCTTGCTGTATGGAGCGGAGTGTTGGCCAGTTAAGAACTCCCACATCCAAAAAATGAAGGTGGCAGAAATGCGGATGTTGCGCTGGATGTGTGGACTGACTTGAGGGGATAGAGTTCGGAATGAGACTATCCGGGAGAAGGTTGGTGTGACTTCAGTGGAGTGTAAGATGCGGGAAGCACGATTGAGATGGTTCGGACACGTGAAGAGGAGGGGCATGGATGCCCCGGTCCGTAGGTGTGAGAGGCTAGCGTTGGATGGTTTTAGGCGGGGTAGGGGTAGGCCGAAGAAGTAATGGGGTGAGGTGATTAGGCGGGACATGGAACAGTTATAGCTCACCAAGGACATGACCCTAGATAGGAAGGTCTGGAAGACGCGAATTACGGCAGAAGAGTAGGGCCAGATTGGGTCGCTAGTGTAGGGAATTACTTGGTGGGGTTTTTTTTATTTTTTATTTTTTATTCCCGTTATGATTCCGTATTCAGTGTTCCATGCTTATTACGAATCTGTGTGCTTTCCTCTGCTTTCCTCTGTTTTATATTCCTTATGGGTGCCGTATTTATGTTATGTCATCTGCTTCTGTGCTTTACTATGTGTTTGTGTGATATCTTGTGCCTTGAGCCGGGGGTCTTTCGGAAACAGCCTTTCTACTTCATCAGAGGTAGAGGTATGGACTGCGTACATCTTACCCCCCAGACCCCACTAAGTGGGAATACACTGGGTTTGTTATTGTTGTTGTTGTGAGTAAATTGCAGCCTTGGATGTCAAAATCAACTTGACTCAAAATCAACTTTCAGGATAAAATTGGAAGCACAATAAGAGCGTTGTTCAACAGGATCGCGGTTCTCTTGTAAGTAACGATTTCATTCTTGGTCTGAGCTTCAAGGGTATGGATATAATTGGAAGTTTAGGATTGTTCGCGGATAAAATTGGAAGTAGAATAAGAGGGTTTTCTTGGGATTGTTATGGGATTAAGAGTTGTAAGTAACGAAAATGGGATTTGGGGTTCACTGAGTTAGTTTTGATTTCCAAATAATTTATGTATTAAGAGTTTTCGTATTATCATTACTTTTGTAACAAGGAAAAAAGGTTCACTCTTTAGTTATTAGAAGTATTTGTACTTGTTTCTTTTTTAAGGTTGGAGGGTGCTAAATAGAAAATACTGCAACATTTTATTCTAAATTTTGCTGGGTTTTCCTATGTAGGTCATATAAATTCAATCTCGGTGCTTCTGGACTGCATATAGCTAGTTTTATAGTGTTTCTCTTTCTGAAGGTGTTAATGCTTCAACTTGCATAACTGCCAAATTGAGAAGCCTTTGCATATGGAAACAACTTGTGGCTCTCTTCTCTCTGAGATGCAGGTTTGCTCGAACTAGGCTCTTCAATTCTTATTAAGAAACACAAGATTTAGATTGTCTTCTGAGACTGTGCTATTTTTTTTCTCTTACCTTTTATTTTGTATCAGAAAATATGGGATGAGATGGGAGAGCCAGATATCGAAAGAGATAAGATGCTTTTTGAACTTCAACAAGAGTGCCTGGAGGTATATTGAAGAAAAGTGAATCAGGCAAGTTGTTGCCGGGATCAATTGCAGCAAGCTGTTGCAAGCTCTGAAGCAGAACTTGCAAAGATATGTGCAACATTAGGAGAACAATCATCATACTCTAGGAAGGTTAGAGACAAACAAAAATCTCTCCTTTGGAGCATTCAATAAAACTTCAGGATCTTTTGCTTGGTATGTAGAACTTTTTTAACATCGGGAGCTTCTTTACATAGAAGAGTACCAAAATTTTGAAGGAAGAGCTTGAGGCTATTAAGCCTCAGCTAGAAGAGATGAAGAGGAGAAAAAGAGAGAGGACTAACCAATATGCAGCTGTTGTCGACCAGATTCAGTCTATCTCGAAAGAGCTTTGTTTACACTTCCAAGAGAATGCACAAATGGGTGTAATTGATGAGAATGAGTTGTATATCAAAAGAAGCCTTTTTCTGTTTCATCTCTTTGCTTGCTTCGATATCTGCATGTTTTAAATCGAGATTGCTGTATTGAATAAAAGAGATAAAAAGTTTCAACTTTTGCAAAATGAGTTCGGTAAACTCTCACTTCACAGACATATAAGAACTGCTTAGAATAGAGGAACAACAATATTTCCTCTGTTATAGAGAATTTCAAGAGTTACTGTTTGTCTAACAGAATCTTGTAAACATTTTCAGAGTGACCGCCTGAAGCTGCTGGTTGAACACTTAACAACTATCAATTTATTTAACTACTTCTATAAACCTCAGGTACATATACTACTCTTCAGCTGGTGTATACCTCAACAACAACAACAACAAACCCAGTGTATTCCCACCTAGTGGGGTCTGGGGGGTAAGATGTACGCAGTCCATACTTCTACCTCTGATGAAGTAGAAAGGCTGATTTCGATAGACCCCTGGCTCAAGGCACGAGATACCACACAAACACATAGTAAAGCACAGAAGCAGATTACATTACATAAATAAGGCACCCATAAGTAATATAAAACAGAGGAAAGCACACAGATTCGTAATAAAACATGGAACACGGAACACGGAATCATAACAAGAATAAAACCCCCACCAAGTAATTCCCTACACTAGCGACCCAAACTGGCTCTAATCCTCTGCCGTAATTCGCGTCCTCCAGACCTTCCTATCTAGGGTCATGTCCTCGGTGAGCTGTAACTGTTCCATGTCTCGCCTAATCACCTCACCCCAGTACTTCTTCGGCCTACCCCTACCCCGCCTAAAACCATCCAACGCTAGCCTCTCACACCTACGGACCGGGGCATTCATGCCCCTCCTCTTCACGTGTCCGAACCATCTCAATCGTGCTTCCCGCATCTTGCACTCCACTGAAGTCACACCAACCTTCTCCCGGATAGTCTCATTCCGAACTCTATCCCCTCTAGTCAGTCCACACATCCAGCGCAACATCTGCATTTCTGCCACCTTCATTTTTTGGATGTGGGAGTTCTTAACTGGCCAACACTCCGCTCCATACAATAAGGTCGGACGGACTGATTAGCTGGTGTATACCTCAAAACTGATTATTTACCACACTTTTGAGGTCAGTTTAGTAGCATGTGATTATTTTTTGAGCTTATTTTCAGTATACTTGTGATACTAGATGGTTAAGAAATATAGGCTGCTTACACATGGCTGTCATTTTGCTTAGTAGACACATTTAAGAACCTTGATTGTTGCTCTCGCTGTCTGTAAAATAAGAAAACGCCATATATCATAACATAGCTGTCATTGTGGCACTAAAAGTTGCAGTTCAATGATATAATGCCATATGACTGGATAAAAGTTTAAAATGTCAATTGACTTTTACATAACATTAGTTGTACTGAAAGAAAATATTAAAGTAATTGATATTAAAGTAATAGCTGAAAGTTAATTTTGCATAGGAAACATCATATTGAGATTCAAATTTCTGAATAATTAAAATAATTTGAATTCTTCAAAGCTATTTAATAACGAGTGGTTTAAGCTAGAATGTTTCGAATTAATTTTGAGCCTCGTTATGATTAGGAGTTTTGGTTATGCTTTTAGTTTAATGCCAAAGTTTGTCTTCTGATTTCTGTTAGTAGGCCTCCCTTTTGAGAAGACTAGACAACATAACTATTAAATGTGAATGATTAGCTAGTGAGTATACTGATATGCAGGACTACTAGTGAGTATACTGATATACTTATAGAGTACCTTGTAATGAATCTGTAAAATTTAGGAAATAAATCTTTATTTGGACCCTCTTCTAGCCTATGATCATTTATAAATAGTGTTTTCCTTCCATTTTCCCACTCTTATACTTGTTTTGAACAATATGAAATTTCAAAGTTACCTGATGTTCTCCATACTATACAACTCTATAAGGGCTGGTAACAACTTTTGTGCACCATAAAGGCTAGTATCAACAAGTATCACTGAAGAAGTTGCTTATATTGGTGCTATTAGAGCAAATCTAGTAAATAAGACCATGCTCGAAAATTTCATGGGTTAATGATGCATGTAATACTTCTTTCAAGTCATATGTACATGATTGAGTTTGGAATGTGTTAAGATTATATCACCAGAATTCCTTCTTAATCCTTCCTTAAAATGATGTTAAACCATACTGTGTGTGTTTCTTCTTATGGGTTAACTTATATTTCTTTAAATAATGACTTCATGATTGCTGAATGATCTTAAGGTCATGGAGAGAACTATGTACTATGCTTTTTTGGACGAACATGTTCATAGAGAAAACATGTATATCAGTAGAAAACCTCTTCAATAAGGTACTCCTATTGTTTAAGACACTTGGGTTATGCTCTCTAGGCGAACATGTTGGTATTCGAAGAAACTAGAAAGCATGTATAGCAGTAAAATATTTGCGGTAAAACAGAAGTTTTTATAATTTGAATTTTGTAGGTTGTTTTCCAAGAGATAGTAAGCTCGATAGTGATCCCTAAGTACCCTGTGTTAACTTAGTGTTAGACGTTTCTTAGTTTTTTAAGTATGCTAGACAACTAGCATGTGTAGCTATGCTACGGTGTTTGTAAAGATACAACATTACATCTCAGTTGGGACCAGACAAGAATTTTCTATATGTATGCTTTAACTTATTGTGTGACTTCAGCAATATTAGTGATTACACTATGTGTCCTTTTTTTTAAATAACAAAAAATTCATTAGTGGCTTACATTTCTGTAATTGGAGAATAATGGTTCATTATTAGATAGTATACCAACTTTTGTTGATGTTGTGTAGTTTGTTGCTCAACTTTAATTTTGTTTTTCTTATTATTGTAGGTGATCATGACTTAAAATATGGTGGGAACGAAATTGATGAACTAGACCTGACCTAAGAGATCGATCACATTGGCTTCATGTCACACTAGCTGTTGGAAAAACTTGTGTATGTTTTGATAGAGATCGATCACATTTGACCGAGTATACGTAGCTTCAAGCATCTTTTATTTGAACATTCAAAACTTGTGTATGTTTTAAATTTTTTGAATGGTCAAAAAATATTTGGTTTCTTATTGGTTGATATTTTGGGAATTAATAGTTATTGATACTCTTGATGATTAATATATATGTACATTTTTGTGTTATGGTTGCTTTATAAAATCATTGCAATAGCATAATATAGTATTGTTATAATAGTCTAAAATAACTGTTCCTATAGCCAAAATTAACCGTTGCTATGTCGCAATAGCTTACAAAATAACCGTCCTATAAAGCTTTTAGGACGGTTTATAACTGTCACAATAGGTAGCCGGTAAATATAAATCAAATCATTGCAGTAGCTTAAAAGTTGTCGCAATAAGTTTTATAGGGATGGTTAAAAACCGTCCCAACATGTAATAAACCGTCGCTCTAGTAGATATATAAGAATGGTTTAAAGCTGTGTCGATAGCCTCATAACCATCGTCTTATCATACTTATAATTGTCGCTATAGTATATATATAGGAACGGTTTGGAACCGTCCCAACATCATAACAACCGTCACGATAGGTCAATGTAAATAAACGTCGTTAAAGATCGAGATTTAGCGATGTTTTTTTAACCATCGCACAAAACCGTCGCCTATGATCTATTGTAACGCCTTCAGTTGTATCGGTTCTCTAACCGTCACTATAGGTCTATTAGGACGGTTATGGTAGCTATGAAGACGGTATGAGAACCGTTGCCATAGCCCATTTTTCTAGTAGTGATGGTAACTGATGCCTCACCTATGAAGGAGCAACTTGAGAACCTGGCGAAGGTAATTGAGGTCTGACCAAATATGTGCAAAATCAATACGATCAGACTGATAAATTAATGGATAGAATAGATGGCTTAATAAACGAAGAGTCTCGCCATTTATCTGAAAAAGCTCCAGGGGTTACGAGACAAAACATCCTACAAGAGTCTCTTCCAAGGGAATGATCCCAATTGATCAATTAAAGGAGTTCATTGAATGGAACCTTAAAAAAGTATGTTGTTGTCACCAAGTATTCCCTAACATACGCCAAGCCCTACACTGCAAGAATTGATAGCCTCAAATTGCTTGCCGGCTATCAACTCTCCAAATTTCAACAATTTGAGGGCAAAGAGAATCCAAAGCAAAACATGTCATGCCCTTTGTTAAGATATGTAATAATGCTTGAATCTACAATGACTATCTTGTCAAATAATATATCTATTCCCTAAAGGAAAACGCCTTCGATTAGTCCAAGGACCTTGAGCCTAACTCCATCGATAGGTGGGAGCAATTGGCGCATGAGTCCTTGAATCACTTCTATAGCACAAGGTGTAGAGTAAGAATGGTAGAGCTCACAAAAAATTGGCAAAGAAAGGATGAGCTAGTCATTGACTTCATCAATCAATGAAGAAATGTGAGCGCCTAAACTGCAAAGTTAGGCTCATCAAAACTTTTGCAATAGAGATGTGCATTCAAGGAATATACTGGGAACTTCTCTATATCTTGTAAGGAATTAAACCAAAATCCTTGGAAGAATTATCTACTCATTTTCACGACATGGAGTTGAGCATGTATTCTGTAAAAACGGAGCAACGTCTATCCATGACCCTCGAAAGGGAAAGGATAAATAGAAACTAGAAGATAAAGCAAGTTCATACCAAATGTGATAATAAGGAATCCATGAATTTCGATGTGTTTCCTGTAAAGTTCACCACAAAGGCGATCAAAAAGCAAAGCGTGAAGATAACTTATCAAGCACGTCCAAATCAAAAGTTGACCTTGAAAGAGATGCAAAAAAAGGAATATTCCTTGATTCAGATGTTGTTGAGCTTTTTAATGAACTTCTTGAGCATACTCTCATTGAACTACCAAATAAGAAGCGACCTGATGAAGCTGGAAGGACCAATGACCCAAAGTATTGCAAGAATCATAGGCTTGTGGATCACCCTCTAAAAAAATATTTGTCTTCAAGAACAAAGTCATGCAATTGGAAAATGAGAAAAAGATCTTCTTTGATGATGAGAAGGCTAGTTCTCATCAAATCTCTATCACTTTTAGCTCACTCAATACGGTCCAAATATGATTCAAAGAGAATGAAGAGGATCCATTATAACATAACAAGTCATCATTTGATAAAGGTGATGATAAAGGTTGGACCTGGTGACCAATCACAGACGCAAGAAGGTGAGTCTACAAAAAAAGTTATCCAAGAAGCCAACTAGAAGGATGATGGTGAATAAACCGAGAAAATAGAGGCTAGTTGAGCTTCCAAAGAGTGCGAGGGCAGTAGAGCATCACCACCAAAAACCATGGCGTCCTATGAATTTGGAAGAATTCTTTCCAAGTTGGTTTCGTGCCAAGACTGCTCAAGTCAACCTTGAGGCATCTCGCTTTAATATAGACAAAGAAGGAGCAAAGGGTGAAAACCCACCAATGGAAGTTCTTTCATCTTCTAAAAAACTACAAAACCTCTTAGAAGAAAGGCACATGTATGTGATACAAAAATCACATTTACAAATGATGATCTTCTTCTTGGTGAAGCCCTACATAATCATCCCTTGGATATGGTGGGTCATGTTTTAGGAAAGAAGATAAATAAAATCTTGAAAGATGGGGATCCAGAGTTAACATCCTGTCTATTCTCACAATAAAAGAACTTGGCATTGCTACTGATGAACTTGCTGAAAGTTATTTGATGATCCAAGGTTTCCACCAAGGGGGTCAGAGAGCCATAGGATCTATAAAATTAGGAATTCGTACGAATGATTTTCTTATGTATTCGTATGGATAATTTGCGATCAAATTCTTTGATGTATGCGATCGATGCTAAGACTTCATACAATATATTGATTGGTAAGCCTTGGGCACATGAGAATAAATTTATCTCATCCTCTTACTGCCTATATTCGAAGTATCTCAAAAGTGGGGTGGAAAGAAATATTGTAGACGGTGATAATCCATTCACTGAGGCTCAGTCACACTCTACCGATGCAAAATTCTATTTGAAGAATTATGTTGTGAATGAGAAAAGGATTGATGATTTCACAACAACCAAATGTGATGATCTTGAAGCTAAGAAGGTCATGGTGGTTTTCGAAAAATTTTCCACTAAGAAGCCTCCCTCAACTTCAAATAAGGAAAATATTGCATTCTTGAAGAAAAAACCAACTTTTGTGCTTCATTCGTACCAAAGGTAAAGAAAGAGTAAGATCATTCAACCATACCAAAGATAATCTACTAGGTGGTCTAACTCTACCTATCAAGTGGATTGAAGCAATAAACCCTTTCTCTAGGCTACTTGGAGAGTTTGTGGAAAGAAATTCTCCACACGATATAACACTCCCTATGAAGCGTACAAAAAAAGGCTTTGATCTATATGTTTGCAAGTTATTTGTAAAGGCTGAATACAATCCTAATAATCCATCTAGGTTGGGTAAGATTCTGATAAAAAGTACGACCAGACATGCACGTAAAGACCTAGGATGCACACCGCCACCTCCAATTCACATCTTAATAAGAAGGGCAGTTAGTAACTACATCATTGCAGAAATGGAATTCACTGCTTCCAATTGACGACCTTCTTTCTTTGATAGACTTAGAGAATCAAACATAAGAACTTTTGTGTTTGAGAGGTTGAGTCCACTAAATAAGAAGAATTGCAACAAGTATCGGAGAAATTTTCAAACTACGACAATGCACTCTTTACCTAAAATTCAGAAGGATTTCCAAAGTTTGATTCCTTCTAGAATGAGGTGACAGACGAAACTCATGGTTTTATACAAGGTAGTGTTAAAAACAAAGACTCATACTATGGTATATAGCAAGAAAAGTGAGAAATATGAAGAAAGTGTAGGATCTTCATATCATATTGCAATCCAATGTAAGAGTGATGTCTCATCTCAAATGAAGGTTGATGAAGATTTAGAGAATATTTCCTGGTTTTACCATATATGTATCAATGATGATTATGCTAAATAGGAGGAAGATGCTGGAGATGCTTCATCAAAATTGGAAGAAGGAGTAAAGATCATAATAAATCCATTAAAGGAAGTCAATCTTGCACTAATAAAGACACAAGGATAACTTATCTGAGAGATTTTCTAGAAATAGATGTAGAAATCAATTATATGGACATAATTAAAAAATATAGGGATTTCTTCATTTGGTGTGATAAGGAGATACCTGGCTTAGGTCCAAAAGTAGCAGTCCATCAATTGGCGGTTAAGAATGGTGCTCATCTTATTAAGCAAGCCCCAAGGGACTTTAGGCCAGAATTGGTTCCATTGATTGAAAATGAGGTTAACAATCTCATCAAAGTTGGTTTTATTAGCAAAGTTAAATACCCCACATGGATTTCAAGTATTGTTCCTATGCGGAAGAAGAATGACCAAATTCAAGTTTGTGTAGACTTTTGGAATCTCAACAATGCCTTCCCTAAGGATGATTTTCCAATTCCCATCTCGGATTTAATTATTGATTCCACCACTACTTATGAAGAGCTATCCTTCATGTATGGTTCATCCGGCTATAACCGTATCCATATGGAACCAAAGGAAGAAAAACTCATTGTATTTTATATGCCCAAAGGTATTTATTTCGACAAGGTGATGCCTTTTGGTCTAAAGAACACTGGTGGAACATACCAAAGGGCTATGCAAAACATTTTTGATTGACTACTCCATAAAAATATCGAGTGATATGTGGATGACTTACTGGTGAAGTTAAGAAAGAGGGACAACCACTAAAAGGACCTAAGAATGGTATTTGAGTTGCTCCAAAGATATCAACTGAGGATAAATCCATTGAAATGTGCCTTCAGAGTTACTCTTAGAAAGTTCCTTGGATTCATTGTACGACATCGAGGAATTGAAATTGATCAGGCCAAGGTCGATGTGATTTTGAAGATGCCTGAGCCTCAAAACATTCATGAGTAAAAGAAGCCTTCATGAAAGGTTAGCATATTTAAGGAGGTTTATCTCGACCCTGACTGAAAAGTGTCAACCATTTATCCGTCTCATGAAGAAGGATACTCATTTTGAATGGGACAAGGCTTGTAGTAAGGATTTTGAAAGTATTAAATCATACTTGATGAATCCTCCAATTCTTGCGACATCTATACCTGAAAAAGCACTGATACTTTACATCATGGCATAAGAAAGGTTAGTTGGAGCACTACTGGCATAATAAAATATTGAAGGTAATGTAAACTCTCTTTACTATTCGAGTAGAATGATGACACCAAATGAGTTGATGTATTTTCCCAATGAAAGATGTGTTTGGCATTTTACTTATCAATTCAATAGATGAAGCATTAATTTTAAGCTCATGATATTCCTCTTGTGTCTGGGATAAATCCCATTAAGTTTGTGATGTCAAAATCGGTCCTTAGCGATCGACTTGCAAGGTGGTACCTTCAATTTTAGTAGTTTGAGATCGTGTACATTTTTCAAAAGGCTATAATGGGATAAGCATTGACAGACTTCTTGGAAGATCACCCGATACCTAATGATTGGGAATAGATTGATGAAATTTTTGATAAAGATGCAATGGTTATTGAAGCCAGACCCCATAGAAGATGTACTTTAATGGTGCAGCACGTCATGGTGGAGCTGGTGCTGGTGTGGTGTTTGTCACTCCATAAGGAGAGACCATCTTATACTTTAATACCCTGACAAACCGTTGCTCCAATAATGTTGCTGAATATTATGCGTTAATACTCGAATTTAAGATAGGAGTTGACATGAAGCAACTAAAATTACAAGTCTTTGGTGACTCTCAATTGGTGGTTAAGTAGCTTTGGGAAACTATAAAGTAGAAAGCCTGAGCTATGCCCTTATCATGGTTATGCTCAGAAGTTGATGGGATGGCTTAGAGAAGTAACGTTCTAGCATGTGCCAAGGAAAGTGAATAAGCAGACTAATGCTCTAGCTATTTTGGCCTCAACCTTAACTCTTTCAAATTAGACAGGAGTTACTATCCACCAAGAATGGGTAGTACCGCTGCCAAATGAGGAAGAGGACATAGAAAATAAGGTTTAGCACCTCATCACTGTGTCTGAAGCCATATGTAAAGATTGGAGACAACCTGTCATTGACTACTTATGTTATGGAATACTTCCAGAAGATCCAAGGAGAAAGACTGATATTGGCCATCATACACCACACTTCATTTACCACAAAGATACTCTATACAACGTCAAGCCATTTTGATAACAAGCTGCTGAACAAGAATTGTGATCTCTCTGGTTTCAAGTAGCGCAAGTCTTCTATGTACTGTGTTGGCACCAATGGTCTAGCCAAAGCATTCAATAAGACTTTATGCAATCTATTGAAAAAAGTCATCTCTAAATCCAAATAAGACTATCATGAATGAATGACAGAAGCTTTGTGGGCATATAGGACAAATAACCAACACTGACACAAGCAATCCCATACTCACTTGCTTTTGGAGTTGAAGTAGTCCTACCACTTGAGCATCAAATACCTTCCTTAAGACTGGCTATTCATGAAGGGCTCACTGAAGAAAAAAATGCTAAGTTGCTTTTTATAGAGTTGGAAACTCTTGATGAGAAGAGGCTTGAGGCTCAACAAAATTTTGAATATTATCAAGCTCGTCTATCTCCTTCGTTCAACAAAAAGGTTCATTGAGAAGCTTTCAAGTCAGAGACCAAGTCCTTGCAGTAAGAAGGTCCATTATCACTTCTCGTAAGTCTGGGGCAAGTTCCCCTCAAAATGGGACGTACCAGCATAATACCCCCAAGTTTTCAAGATCCATACCCTTTACAAGATAGGCTAGTAATTTAGTTTTCCAATTCCCCAAGTCTCGCCTTAATCCGATATCATGGCAAAAAGTTATGCAAATTTTCCTTAAGTGTCAGTCAGCTGCAGTGGCTATGACTCATGTGAAGACCCATTACTAGCCGTAAAGAGTCATTACGAGAAGTCATCATCATAATAATAAGGATCCTCAGTTCTAATCCCAGTGATAATGATCCCACCATACGACCCATCACCAGTGACAACGAGTAGTTTGGAGGGACTCATTATCACAACAGTGTATAGTCATAAACCCAATATTAGACTACGATGTTACCTAATGACTCATGATCATTCGTGATGAGTCTTCAAGAGGGAATTCATAGTCATAACAAAAAGGAACTAAAACCTTAGGATTTCAGGTTACGACTTAGACCACGACACATGGCCAGTCGTAGGGTAAGTCGTAATAATTGGGAGCAGAATTTCCTGCATGATTTTTCAAGGACTTTTATGTATTTTCCTACTCTTTCAAAAGCCAAAGACACATCATTTGGGCTTTCCAAAGAGTGGTATAAAAGACCAAAATTCTCCAAATCCATGATTTACTCATATTCCACCTAGAGGTAATTTTCTCTTCTCCCCAAATATAGCTAGGGTTCTTTAAGTTTGAGTTCAATCCCAAGAAATTCCTCCAAGGAGTATGCCTTCAGGTATGTGGGATTTCATTCGTGGGTTCCTTCCACCCATTGAGTTACAAGAACTTTCTTAATTTATAAGTACAAATTCTTTTCTCCTTTCTAATTGGGTTCCAAGTCAAATATGAGATTTATCAACTTTATCTTAGTTGCTGTGGTTATGAACCATGCAAATATGCTTCCCCATAAGAATTGTGTTTCCATATGTCTGATAATTTTGCTTGTCATTAACACGATCAGTTATTGAAACAATAAGTACTATTCATGATTTTCCATACCATAATCAGTTTTATCTTTATCATGTTCTATCTTTATCATGTTCTATTGTATCATGTTACTTGTCTTTTCTTATATGCTAATGAGCAGTTCATATTGTACAGGTATTGTTAATTTCATAATACCATGACTTGAGCGTATCAATTATTAGTTCGTGTTCTAATTTATAATTTAGTATCATTCAGTTGGGAGTAATACTTAGCACTGAGTAAATGTAGGAATAATGGCTCCCGTGTCAGTTAGGCATGATACTGTTAGCAGCAATTCCTAAGTTCTAAAACCATCGACCGTCGTAGGTTATAAAGGGTCCCCCATTAGTAGAGGCATGACACCCTAGTCTTTTGAGACATCAGTTTAGTAGATCCACGCCAGCTAGTGTTGGTACCCTTGGCAAAGTACTAGTACCCTTTTGATAGGGGTTACAAGTTTGACCCCGATAAACTCAGATTGGGACATATCGGTTATTATTATCTCCCGTAGTCCTTAGTTAATGTTCAACTTAGATATGGATGTCTTTATATTCAGTTATCCAGTTATTCAGCTTATTCAGTACTTGCTTATATTTGGTCTTGCATTCAATTTACATTTTCATGCATTCATGCTTAGTTATACCAGTGAGCCTTCCCATCTTGCATATTCAGTACATTTAAAGTACTGCTCGCATGCTCTCTTTTGTGTTATATTATCTTATAATATAGGTTTGAATGCTCAATTCTCAGATCGCACCTAGTCAGTTTCTGTTCCACTCAGTAGAAGTTGTGGTGAGTCCTCATCCTTTGAGGATGGGTTATCAGTTATCGCCTTTAATATTTTATTTTATTTCAATCAGTTATCACCTTTAATATTTTATTTTATTTTAGTTAGATGGAGTTAGTTGGGGGTTTGTCCCATCAATTCCCCATGTTTTAGAGGCTTTCAGACAGTCAAACTTGTTTTTAGTTTCATCAGATAATCAGACATGATTGATATTATTTCCATTACTACTTATTATTAGTTTTTTCCAGTTTAGCTTCCTCCAAGTATTTTATTGTTTTCTCTAGTGTTCATAGCAGGCACCAAACCACAGGTTAGCTTAGGGTCACTTGTGACTCTAAGCACCGTGTTCAACTAGGGGGTAGTCTCGGTTCATGACAAACTTGGTATTAGAACTTAAGGTTAGGGTGTCTGAAATTCACATTAAGTAGAGTTTTTTTCATGGGTGTGAAGCAGCCACACTTATGAACAAGAGGCTATGAAATGGTTTAGGAAAGTTTTACTTTTTTCATTGTTTATGTCGTGCGATGGAGCATGAGCTCCTTTGTGTTTTCTCTTCTAACTTGTTCTCTACCTATATACAGAAAATGCCTCTTAGAAGGTCTAATGGAAGAAGGAATGGGGACCAGCCAGCACCACCACCTATCTTGAAAGACCCTTTGAATAAGCAGGTCTCCCATACTGAATTCGGGGCTGCCTTCACAATGCTACCCCAATCCATGTCTTCCCAAAATAACTAAAAAGCTGTTGCCCCAGCCAACCCAGTAGTCAACATGACAACAACCAGGATTCGAGACTTCACTCGGATGAATCCCTTGGTGTTTTCTAGATCCTAAGTCGGAGAAGGATCCACAAGAGTTCCTAGATTATATGCAAAAGGTGACTTCTATTATGGGTGTTACCCCACATAAGAGTGCTGACTTATCTGCTTACCAATTTCAATCGGTGGCTCACACCTAGGTTAAGTATTGAAAGTAGGATAAAGATGTCGATATAGAGCCTATTGAGTGGGATGAGTTTGCTGTTGCTTTTATAGATAGTTTTTTCTACTTGAGCTGAGGGAAGCCAAGGTACATGAGTTTATTAACCTAAAACATGGTAGTATGAGTGTTAAGGAATATTTGCTTAAGTTTACTCAGTTGGTAAGGTATACTCCTGATATATTGGCTACTTCTAGGGCTCGATTGAGCAAGTTTGTATCTAGTGTGTTAGAGGATGTAGTCAAGGAGTGTAGGACAAAAATGTTGATTAAGAAAATGGAACTTTCCAGGTTAATGGTTCATGCTCAGCAAATTGAGAAGGAGAGGATCAAAAAAAGAGAAAAGGGAGAATAAAAGGGCCATGACAGGTAGTTTTAATTTCTCTCAGCCAAGGTCTGATGGTGGGAATCATTCTTGATTCTTCCAGAAATCTTTATCCCTATCCCCATCTTCTTTTATTTCCCTAGTGCCTAAATTCTGATAGGATACTCGTGATAGAGCACCCGGCTCTAAGTCTTAGGGTAGTATGAATAGTGGTCACACCAACCCAGTTTGTAAGAGGTGTGGTAAACACCATAAGGGTAAGTGCATGGACGATAGTGATTCATGTTTTAGATATGGTAAGTCAGGCCACAGGATAAGAGACTGCCCATCAGGTATGTGGAAGGACATGAATGATCATCAAGAGGGCCAAACTAACTCCTCTTCAGCTTTAGCAGGTCGCCCGACTCAGCAAAACGCCACCTCTAGTGCCACTATTGGACAATGTTAGAATTAACTCTATGCCCTTCAGACTCGTCAGGATCAGGAGGGTTCTCCTTATGTGGTTACTGGTACATTACAAGTTTTCCACCTTCATGTTATGCATTATTATATCCCAGAGGCACACTTTCCTCTGTGACTTCGTATATAGCATTAGATTTTGGTGTTAGTCCCAAAATTCTCACAGAACCTTTCTCTGTGTCCACTCTAGTTGGTAGTTCCATTTTATCTAGATAGGTATACATAAATTACTCAGTCATAATATCCCAAAAATTCACCTCAATTGATCTTGTAGAATTAGAGATGATCGATTTTGATATCATTCATGGTATGGTATGGATTGAATTCACTCCTGCTATGCCTTAGTTGGCTGTAGAAATATAATAGTTCAATTTTAGATTCCAAATGAGCCAGTCATAGACTGGAAGGGTAGTACCTAGACACCTATGGGTTGATTTGTCTCTTACCTTAAGGCGAGGAAAATAATTTCCAAGGCGTGTGCCTATCATCTCATTCGAGTCAAGGATTCAAGTGTCAGAATCTCTAGTCTTAAGTCAGTCCCAGTAGTGAATGAATTTCCAGAGGCGTTTCCTGAAGATCTTCTTGGAGTTCCTCCTGAGCGGAAAATTGACTTCAGAATAGATCTCCTTCCATATACCCAGCTGTAATACCCCACAAGATTATAGATGAGTTCCTAGCTATCCGTCACATGTTTAGAAGTCCCAAAGTAATTATTTGATACAAAGTACAAATAAAATGGACATTTTAACACCCCAAGAGTGCAGGACAGGCAATGATACGTGTTTTGGATGTGGCAAGCTAGCCCACAACATTAGGGACTGCCCACTGATTGCCCAAAAGGGTAAATACTTTCATCAACCAGGTCATTCTAGTTTCTCATTAGCTCTAGCAATTCACCTGACTCAGAAGGTCACCTCCAGCGCCATCAGTGGGCAATATTAGAACTAGTTTTATGCTTTCTAGGCTCGACATAATCAAGAGAGTTATCCTAATGTGGTTATGGGTTCGTTACAAGTCTTTCACCTTCATGTTTATACACTATTAGATGCTGGATATTCATTTTATTTTGTGACTCCTTATATAGCTGTAGACTTCAGTGTTAGTATCGATATATTAGCAGTGCCCTTCTCAGTGTCTACCCAGTGGGTAGTACTAGTGTAGCCAGATGAGTATACAAAAATTGGACGATCAAAGTGTCTAAAAAATTCACTTCAGTTGACCTTGTAGAGTTAGAAATGGATGATTTTGATGTCATTCTCAGCATGATTTAGCTCCACTCATGCTATGCCTCAGTTAATTGTAGAAATAGAATAGTCAAATTCCAGTTTTGTAATATGCCTGTTATTGAATGGAAGGACAGTACTTCAGTGCCTATAGGTTTGTTTATCTCCTATCTTAAGGCAAGAAAGATAATATCCAAGGGTTGTATTTGCCATATCGTCCAAGTCAAGGACTCAAATTCTTAACTCTGAGTCTTGAGTCATTACTAGTAATGAATGAGTTTCCTAAAGTGTTCCCTGAAGATCTTCCTGGAGTTCATCTCGAGAGGGAAATTGATCTTGAAATATATCTCCTTTAAGAAACCCAACCTATTTTAATTCCACCTTACATAATGGATACAATTGAGTTTGAAGAATTAAGGGAACAATTGAAAAACCTCTTAGATTAGGGTTTCATCAGGCCTGGTGTTTCTTCATGAGGTGCTCCAGTTCTCGTTATACGCATGAAAGATGGTTCACTCAGAATGTGCATCGACTACCATCAGTTGAAGAATGTTACAGTCAATAATAAGTATCCTCTTCCTAGGATTTGATGACTTGTTTGACCAACTTTAAGGTTCAAACTATTTCTTTAAGATGGACCTCAGATCCGGGTATTATCAGTTCAGAGTTAGATATTGTGACATTCCAAAGACAACCTTCAAAACTCGGTAAGGTCACTTTGAATTTCTCGTTATGTCTTATTCAACTCCTTCTGGGTGAACATATATTGCAGGATCTTATGATCAGAAAAGATATCTACATGTACTTCATATAAATAGTAATGCCAAATCTTTAATGAGAACACAACTGCGAACAACTCCAAGTCATGAGTCAGATAATTTCTATCATGAACTTTCAAATGCCTAGAAGCATAGGCTACCACCCTACCATACCGCACCAACACACAACCAAGTCCTATCTGTGACGCACCATATCAAACCATAAATCCATCATTGCCTTTAGGTAAAGTCACAACTGGAGCTAAAGTCAACTTATCTTTCAGCTTCATGAAACTACCCTCACTTTTGGACTAACAAATTCTCCTGTAAATTAAATGGACATGATGAACAGGGTGTTCAAGTTCTTGGACATGTTTATCATAGTCTTCATAGATGACATCCTCGTCCATTCTCGTAGTGAAGGTGATCATCCAGACCATTTAAGGATTGTATTGTAGAATGTCAAAGATCACTAATTATTCACTAAATTCAAAAAGTGAAAATTTTGGTTGAGATCAGTAGATTTTCTTGGTCACATCATTTTAGGTGATGGCATTCGAGTTGATCCTCAGAAGACCGAAGCAGTAAGAAACTATCCTAGACCCATCTCTCCATTAGATATCTAAGGTTCTTGGGTTTAGCTGGTTACTATAGATGGGTTTTTGAAGGATTTTATTGTATTGATTCCCCCATGTCTCGACTATCCCAAAACAAAGTCAAATTTTAGTGGTCGAATTCCTATTAGAAGAGTTTTTAGGAGTTGATGACTAAACTCACTTCTTCTCCAGTATTGACTCTACCAGAGGATTCAAATGTATTTATTGTTTATTGTGATGCCTCTAGAGTTGGTATTGGTTGTGTATTGATGCAGCGAGGTAAGGTCGTAGCCTATGCCTCTAGACAAATTATACCCCATGAGAAGAATTACCCAACTTATGATCTTGAGTTGACAGAAATTGTCTTTGCCTTTAAGATTTGGATGCATTATCTTTTTTTGGGTTTATGTTGATGTGTTTATGGATCATAAGAATTTATAGTCTGTGTTCACTTAGAAGGATCTAAATCTTCATTATAGAAGGTGTCTTGAACTATTTAAAAACTATGATATAAGTGTGTTGTATCACCGTGGTAAGGCTAATATAGTGGCCGATGCCCTTAGTAGATTGTCTATAGGAAGTGTTGCACATGTTGAGGAGGATAAGAAGGAGTTAGTCCATGAGGTTCATCATCTTAGTAGATTAGGTGTTTGGTTGGTTGATTTGGGTGAAGGTAGTATATGGGTTCAGAGTGGTTCAGAGTATTCTTTGGTTTTTGAGGTAAAATAAAAGCAAGATAGGGATCCTATGTTGGGTTCAGAGTGATTTGGAGTATTCTCTAGTTTTCAAGGTAAAATAAAAGCAAGACAAGGATCCTATGATATGCTTCGCTGTCAGGGTAGATTATGTATTTTGAGCATGGATGATTTGAGGAAGAAAATACTATCAGAGACATGGTGTGTGAAATTCTATTTACCCAGGAGCCACTAAGATGTATCATGATTTGTGAGAAGTCTATTGGTGGAATGGTATAAGAAAGATATTACAGAATTTGTGGCTAAGTGTTTGAAATATCAACAGGTTAAGGTTAAGCACCAAAGGCCTAGTGGTATACTTAAGGAGTTTAGCATCCCCACTTAGAAGTAGGAAGTGGTGAACATGGATTTTGTTACAGGGTTACCTCATACTTGTCGTCATCATGATTCGATTTGAGTTATTATAGATAGAATGACCAAGTCAGCCCATTTCTTGCCAATTCATACTTCTTATTCAATTGAGGATTATGCTAGGCTCTATCTCAGGGAGTTGGTAAAGTTGTATGGGGTTCTGTTGACCGTCATTTCACATAGAGGTACCCAATTTACCTCTTACTTTCGGAAGGCTTTTCAAAAGGGTCTTGATACCCAAGTTTATTTTAATATAACTTTATATCCTGATACAGATAGTCAGGAAGAGCAGACTATTCAGATGTTATAAGACATGTTGAGGGTTTGTGTTCTTGACTTCACAGGTAGTTGGGATGTCCACATACGTTTGATTGAGTTTTCCTACAACAATAGCTATCACTCCAGTATTCAGATGGTTCTATTTGAGGCTCTCTATAGAAGGAGGTGTATATCTTCTATTGGCTGGTTTGAAGTAGGTGAGACTACTTTGATAGGGCCAGAATCAGTGTATGAGGTAATGGAGAAAGTTCAGTTGATTTGAGAAAGGTTAAGACAACCCAGATCCGACAAAAATCCTATACTGAAGTGAGACGAAGAGATCTTAAGTATGATGTTGGTGACTTGGCTTATTTGGAAATTTCACCCATGAAAGGGGTGAAAAGGCTTGGTAAGAAAGGGAATCTCAGTCCCTGCTTTGTTGGCCCTACAAGATTTTGAGTCATTTTGGAAAGGTAGCTTATGAGTTAGAGTTCTTTGCAAATTTGGCATCAGTGCATCCAGTGTTTTATGTCTCTTTTCTAAAGAAATATATTGGTTACCCAACTTCTGTTATTCCCTTAGATACTGTGGGTATGGAAGATAGCCTTTTCTATGAAGAAATCCCAGTTGAAATCCTTGACCGTCAGATTCATTGGTTAAGAAATAAGGAAGTTCCCTTGGTTAAGGTTATATGGAGAAATCAGTCCATTGAGGGAGCGACTTGGGAAGCAAAAGCTGATATGTGGCCCAAGTATCCCATGTTTTTTCTACGAATTTAGGTTTAACTTGAGGTCATGATTTTTTCTTAAATTAATCCTTTTATTTTCTATCTCAACTATTCAACCATCCTCATGTCATATCATGTATTCATGAATTCAGCTTAGTCCATGCATCATTTTTCAAATTCAGCACTAAATCATGATTTAGCTCATAAGTATTTAGTACATGATCTTAGTCTTCCTAGTGTCTCAGCTCATACTGTTTTATTCGGGGATGAATGATCCCAAGGGAGATATATTGTAATACCCTACAAGATTCTAGATGAGTTTCCAGCTATTTGTCACATGTTTAGAAGTCCCAAAGAAATTATTTCACACTAAGTACAAGTGACATAGCCATTTTAACACCCCAAGATTTTAAGCATTTTATTTTTGGCCTTTCTGAGTTCCAAATGTTGACATGTTTAGGAATGTTAAAATGGTCACTCGAGAGAGTTTTGGAATTTTCGGAAGAGGTTCGGGCTGGTTTTGGACCAGAGAGGTAGTAAGCCTCTGTGATTTTAGTGTGTCATGGAGGATAGTATCCGCAATATGCAGCGTGTCATGGAGGTTAGCCTCCGTGATACGTAGCGTGCCCTAGAGGCAAGCCTCCCCGATAACCTCTGTGGCATGGAGGTAGTGTAATTTTGGGCAGTTTCATCGAAGTTAAAGGTGGAATTTTAGTCCCTTTAACCTCTACCAAAGCACCCAACTCACGACTTAAAACCTAAGAGGGGCATTAATTGATGAATTCATTATCAGTTCACGATACTTAGTCTCCTCCCATTCTCAAGTACATAAAAAAATCTAAAGCTTATTTCAAGAATTCATCATCCAAGGTCTCAATTCTAAGCTTTCTTCAAGAGTTCAAGAAAACCCAGGTATGTGGGGTATTCATCAGTGGGTTCCTTCCATCCATTAAGTCCCAAGAATCCCCTTTCTCAAGTATAAACTCTTTTACCCCTTTTATGAAAATTTCATTGTCAAGTATGAATTTCTTATTTTCCTCTTAGTTGTTTGGAATTCAAACGATGTCAGTGTGTTTTCCCCAAGTGAATTATGTTCATACATGATTTATAAACTCAGTCACCCATCTTATGTTCAATTGACACCATGTTAATTTATCCATTTATGAATTGAACCATGTAAGCATGATGTCCTCATAAGTTTAACATATTCCCATGCTTATAATCATGGATTTCATCAGTTTAGTGAAATATATTATATAAAGGTCTAAGAATCATGAATTTTCTTACAGTATTATGATGATGCTATAGTATTTAATGTATTATTTAGTGCTGGTATGCTGTGAACACCTGATACCTAGATGTCTATGAATGTTTTCAATTACAAGTAACAAGTCAGTCAGATCATGATTTTTACCATTATATTCAGATTTTTATGTTTATGTTGAGCAATTATCAGTTGTGAGTCCTGTTAACTCTGATCAGCACCAGTGTCAGTTCAGTTGGGAGTAGGATTTAGCACCGAGTGAACCTAGGGATAAAGGGCCACCGGCCTGTAGAGGACTAAGACCTTTAGTAGCAGTCCCTAAGTTCCAAAACTATGTAGCCAACATAGGTTATGAGATATCACCTTCCAGTAGAGGACTGTCACTCTTTTAGGGGTCACCCACCAATAGAGGACTGACACCCTAGTCCTTTGGGACACCAGTTTAGTATATCCACACAACCAGTGTTAGTACCTATGGTAAGGCACTAACACCCTTCCAATTGGGGTTACAGGTTGGACCCCGATTAGCTCAGATTGGGGCATGTCGGTTACATGATAACTCCTATAGTTTTAGTCTAGTATTTAGATTTTATTAGTTTAGGTCTGCATGACCAAGTGTTAGGTTTACCAGCTATCCAGTCAATTAATTTTATAGATTATTTCAGTACATAATCTATTTGGTCTTGTATTCATTTTACATGTTCATGCATTCATGCTCAGTAGCTATATGTACTATAGTTAGTGCTTATCCCAGGTACCAGTATATTTAAAGTCTTGATCGTATACTTTCTTTTGTGCTATGTTGTCTTATAACATAGGTTTGGATGACTAGTTCCCCACTCACCCTTAGTCAACTCAGTGCCACTCAGTAGCAGTTGTGGTGAGTCCTCATCCATTGAGGATAAGTTATTTGCAGTTATTTTTAGTACTTTCTTTGTTTTAGTCAGTCGGAGTTAGTTGGGGTTATTTTTCATAAACTTCTGATGTTTTTAGAGGCTTTCAAATATTCAGACTTGTTTTTAGTTTGATTAGTAGTTAAGACATGTTGGGTATTGTTTCAGTATTACATATTTAATAGAATTTCTCCCCAGTTTAGCTTTTGTATATGATGTTTTATTATTAGTTTATTTAGTACTCACAACAGATATCAGTTAATGGGTTATCTTGGGGTCACTTATGGCCTTAAGCACTATGTTACGACTAGGGGTAGTCTCGAGTCATGACACCAGCCTATTTTAATACCACCTTAGAGAATGGCTTCAGTCAAGCTTAAAGAATTGAAAAAATAGTTGAAGGACCTCTTAGACAAGGGTTTTATCAGACCTAGTCAATGCATGCTTCGAGAGAACCATCTTTCAGAGAAAGTGACATTCTGAAGACGACCTTCAGAACTCGATATGGTCATTGCGAGTTTGTAGTTATGTCTTTTGGACTAATAAATGCTCCTACAACTTTTATGGACTTAATGAATAGGGTGTTCAAGCAATACTTGGACAGGTTCATTATAGTCTTCATAGATGACATCCTTGTCTATTCTTATAGCAAAGATGAACATGCATACCATTTGAGGGTTGTCCTGTAGACCCTTAAGAATTACATTTATTTGCTAATTTTAGCAAGTGTGATTTCTGAGTGAAATTAGTAACTTTCTTTGGTCATATTATTTTTGGTAAAGGCATTCAGGTTTATCCTAAAAAGACCGAAGCAGTAAGGAACTAGCCTAGACCCATCTCTCTATCAAATATTAGGAGTTTTTTTGGGTTTAGCCAATAACTATAGATGGTCTGTTGAAAGAGTTTACTCATTGTCTCTCCCATGTGCAGACTGACCTAGAAGAAAATCAAATTTCAGTGACCTAATTCTTGTGAGAAGAGTTTCCAGGAGTTGAAGACTCGACTCACTTATGCCCTAGTTTTGAATCTACCAGAGGGCTCAGATGGTTATGTGGTTTATCGTGATGCTTCCAGAGTTGGTCTTGGTTGTGTGTTGATGCAGGAGGAAAGGTTATATCCTATGCCTCTAGAAAACTCAAACCCCATAAGAAGAACTACCTGACTTATGATTTTGAGTTGGTAGTAATTATTTTTGCCCTAAGATTTGGAGGCATTATCTTTTTGGGGTTCACATGGATGTGTTTACTCATCACAAAAGCCTTCAGTATGTGTTCACTTAGAAAGACCTAAATCTTTGTTAGAGAAGGTAGTTAGAAATATTGAAAGATTATGATATGTGTATCTTATATCACTCAAGAAAGGGCAATGTAGTGGTCGATGCCCTTATCAGCTTATCTATGGGAAGTGTTATCCATATTGAGGCTGATAAGAAGGAATTAGTTTGGGAGGTTCATCAGCTTGCTATATTGGGGGTTTAGTTGGTTAATTTGGTAGAAGGTAGTATATGGGTTAAGAATGATTTGGAATCTTTGTTGGTTGCCAAAGTGAAGGAAAAGAAATATAAAGATCCCATTCTGCTTAACTTGAAAGTGGCAGTTCGAAATCAGAAAGTTGAGGTTTTCTCACAAGGGGGAGATATTGTTCTTCATTGTCAAGGTAGGTTATGTGTTCCAGACATGGATGATTTGAGACAATGGATTCTAGTAGAGTATCATGGTTCTCGATATTCTATTCACCTAGGAGCCACTAATATGTACCGTGACTTGTGCAAAATCTATCTATGGTATGGTATGAAGAAGGATATTGTAAAATTCGTGGCTACGTATTCTAATTGTTATCAGGTTAAGGTTGAGCACCAGATACCTAGTGGTATACTTCAGGAATTTAGTATTCTCACCTGGAGGTAGAAAGTGGTGAATATGGACTTCATTACATGGTTGCCCCGTACGTATTGTTAGCACGATTCTATTTGGGTTGTTATTGACCGAATGATAAAGTCAACCTATTTTTTACCAATTAATACTCCAAAGATTTTGCTAAACTCTATCTCAGGGATTTGGTAAAGTTACATGAAGTTCCGTTAACTATCATATCGGATAGGGGTACCTAATTTACCTCCTATTTTAGAAGGATTTTTAGAAAGGTCTTTGTACCTAAGTCCATTTCAGTACAACCTTCCACCCACATATAGATGGTCAGACATAGAGGACTATTCATACTTTAGAGGATATGTTGAGGGCGTGTGAGTTTAACTTCAAGAGTAGTTGGGATGACCACTTTCCTTTGATTAAGTTTGCTTATAATAAGAGTTACACTACAGTATTTAGATGGCTCCGTTTGAAGATCTCTATGAAAGGAGGTATAGATCTCCTATTGGTTGGTTTGAGGTTGGTAAGGGTGCCTTGATAGGCCCAGATTTGATGCAGGAGGTGATAGAGAAAGTTTAGTTGATTAGGGACAGATTAAAAATAGCATAGAGTCGTCAGAAATCCTATGCAGATGTGGGGAGGAGGGAGCTTAAAATTGATGTTGGGGATTTTGTTTACTTGAAAATTGTAATACCCCAAAAATCCGAACCCGTGTTTCAAGAGCATGCATAGTATATTATATTTCTTTGGTAGCGTTGTGCGTGAGTTCGAGGTATATTAAGGCCTTAAATAACTCCCAGCTATTAGACGAACCAAATCATAGGAAATTGAATTAGCTTTCCAACTATACCAATTTTGCTCAAATCCGATACTCGGGTGAGAAGTTATGGAATTTTAGTGCAAATTAGTAGCCCAAAGCGATAAGTCCACGTCGCGGTGATGGCAGAATCACTTTTGTCCTTTTCCAATGTGTCACTGCGATTGCCACCATGTCATGCCAAGGGGCCATTTCGCAATTGTCCTTTTTCAGTGGGCCACCGCGATTGGAACCGCATCGCTCTAAGCTTCCAGTTGGGGATCGTTCGTTTCCAAAAGCCCAACGCGATAGCACCGTATCGCGTCGTTGGGCAAAATGGGAATTGTCTTTTTTCTAGTGGCCCGACGCAATTACACCGCGTCACACCAACATGCGAAATCAGGATTTCCAATATTCGCGATTTAATTTCCAAGGATTGTTTGGTCTTTTTCCAAGGTCCTAAACTCGTCGAAAGTACGAAATTAAAACCTGACAGCGACCAAGCGCACACACAAGTGTATGTGGTCTTATCAAGTAGTAAAGTGGCCTAATTAAATCCAAGTATCAATCCCACCGAGACTTGATTTAACAACGATTCAATTTTAGTTCACTGTTTAGATTAATTTAGTGCAAAAGTAACCAAAAGAGAGTTTGGAAATTGGTAATTAAAACTAAAGTATTAATGCGTAAATAAAATTACTTGGAACAATCAATGGATTAAAGCCCAGGATTAAAGTATTGCGAACAATCATACTATGTTGTTGAACTTCATTAGTTAATTTGCTTATCTTGGTTGTTGATTCGTAGGGTTAATTGCATGATCAAGGTTTCCCAACCTCTAATCTTTTAACCTAATATGGACATTACAACTACATCATTGAGCGGGGATGTAATAATCCAATCAATTTATTTAAAAATCATCCTACGTTTGAATCAAGTAAGTCATCTAAGTACATCCTTGTCCTAGACTCTAAGTTCAATTCTTTATTTTATTAAAGAATAAAAACCCAAACTTTGTTTATTCCCGTGTTCTATTTACCTATTCCCTCTCCCGAGATCAAAAGGTTGACAATATATGTATTTTATGGATGATCAATCCATAAAATAATTAAATCAAGATTAAACACACAACCAACTATGATAAGCAAAATTAATCAAAATTAATCCAAAATAATAGTACTCATGTTCTTGGCTTTAACCCCGGAAAGAGGGTTTTTAGCCGATAATATTCATAATCACGATCCAAAAATTTGAATACATGATACAAAAAATTAAAAGCTAAATAAAAAATTAATAAAACCTAAAGTAGTAGCAACCACCGAATTGTCCAAGAATATGCCCAAAATTGTCCACCCCCAAATTGTGCCCAGGTGTGTATATATATATATTCTTTAAAACTCCAAATTATGGTGGGATTTAACAGGGATGGAACGTATTTCCAAAAATTTCCAAAAGATTCCCTAATTCTTTTGTACTTGTGCCGTGCAAATTGACTTAAAATAGGACATTTCCCACACTGTGTCGGCGATCAATTGTAATTGGCACTTTATATGACCATCGCGGCGCGACTTCTGAAAATATGAAATATATGTCGCGACACAACTTCTGAAAACAAGAAATGGAGGTTGCGACGCAAGCAAATCACAGGAGCTCACTTGAAGTTGCATTCGAAATTTTGGTTAAGTGTTGAACATCCCTCTTTTTTCCCATGCCTTTTGTAGTGTATTTCCAATGAATTTTGAGTCTTTTTATCATCAATATATCACTGTATTCAGTTCACAAAGTCTCCTACAATATCATACACCGCAAATTAGAAATTAAAACAACACAATAACCTCAACGATGAATCAAAACAAGAGCTAAGATAAGGTAAATTCGCAATGATTTTCACTTTTATGTTCCAACTCTTGACTTAATCAAATTGAACTTCGCATATTACAAACAAGTTGTCCCACTCATAATTACACATTTAAAATATTTGAAACAAATTAAACACATTAGAATCCATCGAGACCAACTAGACACACAGCTAGCTCAAGCTAGTAAAATAGTTTTTCGGATTAAACTCTAAATGACTCAATTAAGCACAAACTTATTTGAACAATAATTTGGACATTGTAATCACACACTAGGATGCTTAAATGCTTATTTATATTAATATGAACACGTTAAGCACACGAATTTCTCTCAAAACAAGGTGAAATAAGCTAAAATAATGATACCGAAGTGTATAAAACCAACTCAGATCATCACCCCACACTTAAATCCTTATTCGTCCTCGAACAACTCTTTACTCTAAGCATAAAATTCTGAGGTGATGCTACACTTCTACTAAAATAAAGACACTCAATCTAGTACTACAATCACTACACGAAATGCAAGTTTCTATACAAAGCACGTTATTTACACAATTGAAAGCTCAAAAACACTACTTCAAAACATCCTAGCCTCACAAATTGACTCACCTAAGTGGAAAACTGATGCTTATTATTAAATCAAGGACATCATACCAATCACCCTCATTCATCAAACATGTTCCCTCACAACAAGAGAGTTACCCATAAACACTCACAATAATGCAATTTATAACATAATGGATACAAGAATCAAATTATACTCACACTCATAAAGAATTCACAAGTTACACACAATGAACCATAAGCTTGCCCTTAGTGTAATTCTCCACTAATATTAGAATGTAAAGCTTAAGATCAATTAGGGCTTTTTTAAGTTGTAATGTAGGCGAAGGGATGAGTAGAAACTATTTGGAAATAGTGACTAACCTCTCTAAGTGCTTTAATACACTACATTAAACATTAGAACCAATCTTCAACAACCAATGCATACCATTTTTGTCTTACCCATTCTTTTATTTTGCACCATCTCTTTTAAGCATTTTCACAAAACATGGTGGGCGTATTGTTTATTCCTTCAAGATTCAATTTTTTTCTTTTTATACAACCATGGGAATATTTCTAAAACCATTAATATCATCCCCAACCACCACACATCAAATATAAACACCAATAACTATTACTTTGGGGCATCAATTTTATCTGTTTCTTCTTCAATTTCTCCAACTCCTTACTAATTCTATTTTTTGTTAAAGCACTTAGGAGCTTTTTGGATCAAATTATGGTCTATCAAAGAAGGGATTAGGATACTTATGAGGTTGTCAAAGAAAAATCTAAAGGATCAATGGGGGTTAACTAGGATAATGCATAAGGGTAGGACAAATAGAAGGTTTAAAACAAGGCTATCAAAGAAATGCCTAAATCATCTCCTAAACCCACATTCTTTATTTCGCTTTACATACACCGGTCAAGTTCTAGACATCACTTGCAACAAGGAATATACAAAAATTCTCACACACACATGGCACATGCTCAATTCATATAGGATCATCATAGACTCCCAACCAAACAATAGCATAAATTCAATTTTAAGACAACAAGTACAAGAGTCACAAACAAGAGCCTAAGAGTTTCAAAAGTAGTAATTAACTCTATCAACATGCTTTTACAAACAAACCCACTTGCATATTGTAATAAAAAATAGCACCAACAAGAATATCTCACACCAATTTTTTTTGTAAATTGAGCCAAACTTTGGGAATTTCCCCACCCACACTTAAAAATATATTTTGTCCCTAAAGTATAATTTAAAAAATAGGAGATAGAAATACTCCCTGAGGCCTCTAGGCCTAGCTAGTAGCATCTTTACATATAAATGAGATCCATGGGACCCCACACTCAGTCTTTGCCATGATTTTTAGCTCAACTTTATGGTACTCAGACATACCATTAACCTGTGACTCAACCAAAAATAAAAACTACGTAAAATAAAACTTAAAAAAATCTAAAAAGAAAACATACCTAATTAACTTAGGTTTCCTTCCAAGCAGCGCCTGATTTAGTGTCGCGGCACGACTCATATCAACTCAACCATATTTCTTCACCCATTTACTCCCTTTTGGGAGCTATTTTTTATTCGTTTCTGACTTCTTGAGTTTGCACTCTCAAGGTCAATATCTCTCTTCACCTCAACCTTTATCCTATTGGGAAATAGTGGATTTTGCTTAGTCCACTCAATTTGGTAATTCAAAGAGTTCTTTGGTAGATTAATCACCCCACACTTTTCTCTTTCAATAACATTGATCAAGAACAAATCTTTATATTGAAAATTTTCAATGGGTTCTTTGTAAACATCAAATACCATCTCTTTATTATCTACCCTCATTTTGAGCGTGCCTTCTCTAATATCAATTAAGACCCCTCCAGTTGCTAAGAGTGGACGCCCCAAGATGATTGATACCTATTCATTTGCCTCAAAATCAAGAACAAAAAAGTCAGCAGGTATAATGAATTACCAATCTTTATGAGGACGTCCTCAATTATTCCTTTCAGATATGTTCTGGATCTGTCTGCGAGCTGCATAACTACTGGTATGGATTTAGGTTTCCCCAAGCCTAATGTTTTAAATGATGATAGGGGCATAACATTAATGCTCACCCTTAATTCACTCAATGCATGGACCACTTTACTCCCAATTTGAATAGGGATAGCAAACTTCCCCTAATTTTTTAATTTCTTGGGGATTTTCTGTGTCATTACAACACTACACTCTTCAGTGAGTGCTATTGCTTCCATATCCTGCAATTTTACCTTATTCGCAACCACATCCCTCAAGTACTTTGCATACTTGGGAATACTCTACAAAACATCTAACAAAGGTAAGTTAATATGTAGCTCTCTAAATGTATCAAAGAACTTTTTGAACATAACCCCCTTTCATTTTTATTTGCTTCCGAGGGAAAGGTAATGTCAGTGTTTTCTTCACTTTTGGTTTAACAACTTTTTTCTTCAAGTACTCAGCCTTTCTTGAATATTCAGCAACTCTATCATTTATCTGTTGGGTTTCCATATCAGCATCTACCTCCTTTGTTGCCTTGGGAGATTCTCCTTGAAGCTCCTTACCGCTCCTCAAGGTAATTTTCATAACCTGCTTTGGATTTTTTGTATCTGCTAGCAACCTACCTTGTGGTCTAGTATTTATTGCCTATAATAATTACCCCAATTGCAACTCTATACTTCTTATGGCAGCTTATTAATTCTTTAATTCTGCATTCTGACTTTTTATATCCATAAACAATTGTGCTTGACCAACTAAAAGTTGTTTCAATATTTCTTCCATGTTGCTTGTTGATTGATTTGATTGGGTGTTTGGCTGTGGGGCGTTCCATGGCTAATTTAGTTGCTGAGTTTGCCACTTTATGTTGTAGGCATTACCATAATTCGGCCTTTGAGAATTACCTACAAATATCACAGACTCCAAATTTAAAGCATACATGGTCACTGTATAACCACTATTTTTATACCTCACACCAACCTACAGCTTATTGGATGGCATTGACTGTGGCTGTAGGTTGTGATGCTCCTAACTTCATGCTGCTGGACGATGTGTTGATCAAATTCTGTAATTCAGAAACCTGTGCTGATAAGGCTGTGAATTGGTCCACCTCCAATATGCCCGCAATTCTTTTCATGACACTTCTAGAATTTGCATGCCACTCGGGATTTCCTTGTGCTATGCAGTTTAGTAATGTGTACAACTCATTATAAGTCAACTCCAGTGCTTGACCACCTGCGCCTGAATTTAGAAAATTTTCGTATTGTGATCAAGAGCTTCTACAAAAGTATGAGGAAGTACCTCATTGGATTGTTGGTGATATAGACAATCCCTAAGAAGAGCCTTGAAGCATTCCCAAGCATGATAGGGGTTTTCATTAGGTTTCCATTTAAAGCTCACTATCTCACTTGAAAGTCTTGCCTGATGGAAAAAATCTGATAAGGAACTTCTTGGCTAAGTCATCCCATGATGTGATTGAATTGGCTAGCTCCGTATTTAACCACATTTTAGCTTCCCCCAAAAGTGAATGGGAAAATAGTGCCAGCCTCACATAATCTGGACTCACCCCAGTCGGAGTGAATGTATCAGTAAGCCCAATAAAGGTCTGCAAGTGGACTTATGGATCTTCATGTGAAAGCCCTAAAAACTGTCCATTGTTAATAAAAAGCTGCACCATATTGTTTTTAAACTCAAAATTCCCCCCAGCTGCTGGTCTTTGAATTGGGGAAGTCTAGTTCGTCGGAAGTGGGACTGCCACTTCCCTAACTGTCCTTTGGGCTGGTTGTTCTTCATCCATTGGAATAATATTCTCTTGGTCCTCTTGGATTTGAGGAATTTTGGGGAGAAGGATTGCTTCTCTCTTACATTGGTGAAAGTCTTGCTCGGGTTCGAAGCTTGGTTCTACCAACTCCCATTCCCTTGCTAGCTTATCAACCTATAAACCTGTTTCCTGCAATAACAAAATCAAGACCAAACGTAACAACACCAAATAAATTTAAAAGTAAAACTAAAATAAATAATTACCAAATAACAAGTCCCCGACATGGTGCCTAAAACTTGACAGCGCCCAAGCGAACACACAAGTGTGCGTGGTCTTATTAAGTAGTAAAGTGGCCTAATTAAAGCCAAGTATCAATCCCACCGAGACTTGATTTAACAATGATTCAATTTTAGTTCACTGTTTAGATTAATTTAGTGCAAAAGTAACCAAAAGAGAGTTTGGAAATTGGTAATTAAAACTAAAGTATTAATGCGTAAATAAAAGTACTTGGAACAATTAATGGATTAAAGCCCAGGGTTAAAGTACTGCGAACAATCATACTATGTTGTTGAACTTCATTAGTTAATTTGCTTATCTTGGTTGTTGATTCGTAGGGTTAATTGTATGATCATGGTTTCCCAACCTCTAATCTTTTACCTAATATTTACATTGCAACAACATTATTAAGAGGGGATGTAATAATGCAATTAAGTTAATTAAAGCTATCATCCTACATTTGAATCAAGTAAGGCATCTAAGTACATCCCTGTCCTAGACGCTAAGTTCAATTCTTTATTTTATAAAAGAATAAGAACCTAAATTTTGTTTATTTCCATGTTCTATCTCCCTATTTCCTCTCGTGAGATCAAAAGGTCAACAATATATGTATTATATGGGTGATCAATCCATAAAATAATTAAATCAAGAATAAACACACAACCAAATGTGATAAGCAAAATTAATCAAAATTGATCCAAAACAATAGTACTCATGTTCTTGGCTTTAACCCTGGAAAGAGGATTTTTAGCCGATAATATATATAATCTCGATCCAAAAATTTGAATACATGATATGAAAAATTAAAAGCTAAATAAAAATTTAATAAAACCTAAAGTAGTAGCAACCACCGAATTGTCCAAGAATATGGCCAAAACTGTCCACCCTTTAAATTGTGCCCAGGTGTGTGTATATATATTCTTTAAAACTACAAATTATGGTGGCGTTTAAAAGGGATGGCATGTAATTCTAGAAATTCCCAAAAGATTCCCTAATTCTTTTATACATGTGCGATGCAAATTGACTTAAAATAGGACATTTCCCACACTGTGTCGGCGATCAATTGTAATTGGTACTTTATGTGACCATCGTGCCGCGACTTTTGAAAACAAGAAATGTATGTCAAGACGCAACTTTTGAAAATAAGAACTGGAGGTCGTGACGCAAGAAAATCGAGAGAGCTCGCTAGAAGTTGCATCCGAAATTTTGGTTAAGTATTGAACATCCCTCCTTTTTCCCATGCCTTTTGTAGTGTATTTTCAGTAAATTTTAAGCATTTTTATCATCAATATATCACTATATTTAGTTCACAAAGTCTCCTACAATATCACACACCACAAATTAGAAATTAAAACAACACAACAACCTCAACGATGAATCAAAGCAAGAGCTAAGATTAAGCAAATTCACAATGATTTTCACTTTTATGTTCCAACTCTTGACTTAATCAAATTGAACTTTGCACATTAAAAATAAGTTATTCCACTCATAATTGTACATTTAAAACATTTGAAATAAATTTAACACCTTAGAATCCACCGAGACCAACTAGACACACACCTAGCTCAAGCTAATAAAATTGATTTTCTGGATTAAACTCTAAATGACTCAATTAAGCACAAACTTGTTTGAAAAATAATTTGAACATTGAAATCACACACTAGTACACTTAAATATTTATTTATATTAATATGAACATGTTAGCCACACAAATTTCTCTCAAAATAAGGTAAAATAATCTAGAATAATGAAACCAAAGTGTATAAAACCACCTCAGATCAAAACCTTAAAGTGGCATTATATGCCATATTACTCACAAATACTCTTCAAGCAACTAATATACTTTCAAGAACAAAAACCCTAGCCTTCAAAGTTCAAGATCAAAACTCAAGAATTCACCATCAATTCTTACGAATTCATCACCTTAGCTATGTTAAGTGTTCATTCATGGGTTCCTTTCACCCATGGAGCCTAAGTATCCATTTTAAATTTAAGTTATGATCTTTACAAGTTATTATGATCTTAAATTGTGATTTTAACTATGAACTCCCATGAATTGTAATTCTATACCATGTTTACATGAAATTGTTATTGTTATCAAACCCTACATATTTTAATGTTGTTATTCGCTGATTAAATTCATAATCGGTGATGTTGATATTGAAATCATGCTATTACTACAAGCTTTAAACTATTCCCATGATTAGCTTACACTATGAATACCAAGTGTTTGATGAAATGCCTACAAGAGTGAATTATGAATAAATGCTTTCATATTATGTCCCCAAAGTTTGGTACTATTTTACTATTACTGCTATCGAGTCCTGGAGGTTATGAATACTCAAAACCATAGCTGTTTACTTTGTCTTAGTATTTTTAGAATAGTTTCAGAATATGTTATGAGCATTATCAGTTCAGTCACTTATCAAAATTAGTTAATCTTAGCACAGTTCAGTATTCTAATTCAGTTCAATTGCGAGAAAGATTTAGCATCAAACAAACCCAGGGATGGGGGCTCACCTGCTAGTTGAGGGTGAGACCTTTAGGGCCCTGCCAGATGAGGGTGACCCTTAGTCCTTTGGGATAGCACTTTAGTGGATCCACACAGCCAGTATTAGTACCCGTGGCATGGTACTGACACCCTTCCAACTAGGGTCATATGTTGGACCCTAAATTTTCTCATTGGGGCATGTCGATTAGATGATAGCTATTACAGTCTCAGTGTAGTAATTAATTCAGTAATTCAGTTTCAGTTTGCTTGACCATAGCATACAAATATAAGATATTTCAGTATTTTAGTTTACAGATTATCTTCAAAACATGTTTTATGGTTCGTCATGCATCAATTAGTATTTATAGATTTCACGCATCTTCAATATTTACAGATTTCATGTTTTCTATTCAGTATTTCATGCTATTTATTCAGTCAGTTATTATTTATGCACATAAAACCATGCATATCAACCTACCTA
This sequence comes from Capsicum annuum, assembly GCF_002878395.1. Taxonomy (NCBI): domain Eukaryota; kingdom Viridiplantae; phylum Streptophyta; class Magnoliopsida; order Solanales; family Solanaceae; genus Capsicum; species Capsicum annuum. Next base: position 175,513,779 of record NC_061119.1, read on the forward strand.
ATTTAGCATACCAGTACATTCAAAGTACTAATAGCATACTCTTTTCTTGCACTATGATGTATCATATCATAGGTTCAGACACTCAGTTCCCCAATCGCACTTAGACTTTTCAAATTATCAGCCGTAAAAGTGGTGAGTCCTCATATTTCGAGGATAGGCTATATTTAATTTCATGATTTCAATTTAGTAGTTAGTTTGAGTTAGTTGGGGCCTGTCCCTTCAACTCTTATTCAGTCAGTAGAGGCTTTTCAAACTAGAACAAATAGTTAGTTTTGTTATTATTTTATTAGTTTCAGACAATTATTTCCAGCAATTGTTTCCAGATTCATGATCTAGTATTATTTTTAGTTATTTAAAACCTTGTGGCTTATCAATTGTTCTTCTGCATATGTTAATATATTATTCAGTGTCACAGCAGGTACCAGCTCATGGGTTAGCTTGTGGTCTCTTGGGGCCGTAAGCACCATGTGTCGCCCAGGGTGTACTCTCGGGGCATTACAAATTTGGTATCAGAGCCTAAGGTTGTAAAGTGTCCTAGAAAGTCTAAAAGCACTTCAAGTAGAGTTTTGTGCAAGGGTGTGAAGCGCGCTACACATATGGGCAAGAGGCTACAAGACATTTTAGGAAAAGTTTTCCCTTTTTCCATGTTCATGTCGTGCGAAAGATCATGAGCTCTATTTGAAAATCTTTTTCTAACACATCCATCCTTTCATGTACAAAAAATGCCTCCCAAAAAGAACAATGGAAGAAGAACTGGGAACTAGCCTGAACCTCCACCGGTTTAGGAAGATTCCCTGAATGAGCATGCCTCTCACGTCAAATTTAGAGCTGCTTTTACTACTTTAGCTTATTCTGTAGTTTCTCATAGCAATCTACAAACTATATTTCTATCTAGGATTTTGATTTATGCTCAGCAGAGTGAGAAGAAGGAGCGTAGAAAGAAAGAGAAAAAGAATAAGAGGGCCAGAACAAGTAGTTATAAGCCTAGGACAAGGGGTAGTAACCACTCCTAATTCTGCTAGAAATTCATAGCCCCAGCTCCGCCTTTAGATAGTGCACTAGTGCCTAAGTTTAAGAATGATAGTCGAGATAGAGCAGTAGGCTCTAAGTCACAAAGTAGCGGAAATAGTAGTCGTACCAATCCATTTTGAGATGGATGTGGTAGGAATCATACATGTGTGTGTAAAGCTGGTAGTGATGTATGTTTTAGATGTGGTTATCTAAGCCACAAGATGTGGTCATATAAATTAATGGATTAGAGAGAAAGGGATTTATGCCAACAGGGGCAGTCCAATCGTCCTCCAGTTCCATCCGGTCGCCCGACTCAGTAGGGTGCCACTTCCAGTGTCACCAGTCAATGTCAGAATAGAATTTATGCACTCCATCCCCAACATCATTAGGAAAGTTATCTTGATGCATTTACGAGTATGTTATAGGCCTTTATAATCTTCATGTTTATGCTCTATTAGACCATGGAGCCTTGCTTTCTTTTGTAACTTGGTCTATAGTTGTTAACTTTGGTGTCAGTCTCGAAACTCTAGTAAAGCTCTCCTCAATGTCTACTTCTGTAGATAAACCTATTCTAACCAGATAGGTATACAAAAATTGCTCGATTATTGTATTCCAAAAAATTACTTCAGTTGATTTTAGAAATAGAGTCATACAGTTTTAGTTTCTAAATGAATCGATCATTGAATGGAGGGGTAGTACCTCAGTGCTTAAGGGTTAGATGTGTTTTTAGAGACCTTCCCAAAATTCTATGATAGTAAATAGCCTAGAATTAGAAGCATGAATCTAGAAGTTTAGCGGCAGTAAAGTGGGGATAGTGTTATCTGAATTTGGTGGACTAATTATCTGTGGGGCTAGTTGTATTAAAGGTGAATTAGTAGGCTTGAAAACAATGTATGTAAGAATTTAATCTAAGTATGATGGTGTGGGTGTGCTTATATAGTATCCTTGAGTTTTAAGGTTGAATGGGGCTATTGATGTAGAAATTGATGTTCCTACCAGCTTTGTTATGGGCTATAAGATGTTAATGTTAGATGATCAGGTGTAATGGTAGTCCTCATGGTTTAGGGAGAAATATAAGTTTAGAGATGTGATATTTTTTGGTTATGATGAAGGTAGTATAGCTATTACAGATTTGGGGATATCCATGTTATGTGTTAGAATATAAGTTTGAATCTTTGAAGGTTGAGCTAATAGAATGAGGAGTTGAAAATTCTATGTTAGTCAATTTTAAAGTTGTTACATGATGATTATTGGGGATATATAGGGCTAAGAGTTGTATCTCAGAAGAAAGCACTGGCAGAAAGTTTTACATTATTGGGCATAGTCATTCAGGGTGAGTTTACCAAGTATGTATATTATTATACCTCAGATTCTAGAGTAAAGTAGTGGCAATTTAGTTTAGAGGTGTTGATTAATTAGTTCCCAGACTTATAATGATGTCTTTAAGCTAAGGGGGAGATGGTAGAACAAGTAACCAAGTTAAGCTCTCAAATTCTAGTAGTGGTGCCCGTGTGTTGTAAAACAACACTAGGGAGGAAGATGCCCGACCCATTCTTATTTCAGTCTTTATGCTTTAGTTATCATGATATATACTCATACCTTACATGTCAGCCCTATGATCATAGCTCATATTCGTGCACTTTATAAAAAATTATGTACGCTTCCAGTTCCTAGTATAAGGAGTTCCAGTTCACTCAGTGGTCCAAATCATGTTCCACAAATTTAGAAACTCCAAACTCAGGTCAAGTAGCTTATGACTCATGTATTCATGTTTTATAACATTCTTAGTTTCCATGACTCATGCTACAATCTTAATAATCAATGAAATTCAGATTATGTCATGTATATTCTCAGTTCAGATCTCTTGATAAATCCATGATATTGATATTCTATTCCTCAGGCCTCAGTTAAGTGTTAAGTTTTGTATAGTGTTTGTTCATGCTTCAGGACCTCATGTTTAGCCTTTCAGTGACCTCTTCTTATGAAATAGTGTAGTGATGAGCAATTGCTTAGGTGGGAGAGATTAAATATTTCATGTTAAGGAAAGATTGTTGCATACTTGTTTTACTCGAGGCTGAAGTTATGAAGATAGGCTTGAATGTCACGTTGGTGTGTAAGTGGATAAAGGCATTACACATTAGTGAATGGCTAGTAAGAGGTTGTATTTAGTTGTTGAAGGGGTAATCCGGATTATTTAGGAGATGGAAAGTTATGAAAATGCAGAGTGTATTGAATTCATGACTCAAACTAGTATTACAGTATTATGTGTGCATTTTGTGATTAGAGTGGGCTTGTACATAGTAGAAGAATTTAGTCCAACTCAGACTTCAGTAGGTAGAGTTATCAGTGCTCATGTGAGTATCTTCAGTAGCCTAAAGTATAGTGTAGTATTGAAGAAGAGTAGATACCATAGGGAGAATTCGGGGAGTATGTCTAAGCTTGAAGGTGGCAGTTGCATTATTTACGGCATAGTAATTCTACCCTATCTTATGTTTTGTAGGCCTATGTTCCATGTCCCAGAATTATAGCCATGTTGGGATTCCTTATACAGATGTCTTGTTCAGATCATACCCAAGATTCTCTGCTTTCTAATGTTATTAGAACTTCTTAAAATGAGCATAGAAGAAATTCTCCAGTTGAGTATAAGCTTTTAGTATGAGTTAGTCCATAAAACCAGTAAGTCAGTCTAGCAGTTAGACAAACAAGTTCCTATAGTTCTCCGTCTTTTGATCTAGTCTTACTATCTGAAGTTTCATGAACAGGGCCCTTCCAAGAGATAGTTTGTTCGCATCTATGTGGATTGTGAATCCAGTTCAGTTCACGCATCATGCATTAGTTTTAGATTCCATATATTTAGTTCATAAATATACCGTACATCATCTCAGTCTTTCCTTAGTAATTCAGCCAAGTCGGTATCAGTCGGGGGACAGACTATCCAATGGGGGAGATGTTGGAATACCCTGTGCTTTCCATGTACTAAATATCTCATATTTTCTTTACAAAACTAGATCCAGCCAGAGGTAATGGTTACTCATAAGTTGACTCTCTCGTTCCTATCTCAGCCTTATAACCACTCTCATGTCACTACATGTGTTCAAGAAATTAGTTTAGTTTATGATATCCAATTCATGTATCATGTTTCAGATTCAGTTATGATATCATGATCCCATTCATGCATGTTCAAGAAATGATCTTCTCAGGTTAAGGTAACAATCTTCTTAGAATTCCTCTTTTCCATCCTCAATTTCAACTACATATCATTCTCGTACCAGTCATGCATTCACAGAACTAGTTCAATCATATGCCATATTTCAGACTCAGCCATATAATCATGTTTTCATCACATATTTCATCATGTAATATCAATTCCATAGTGTTTTCAGCTTAACCAGTCTCAATCAAGGACTAATGTTCCCAAGGGGGAGATATTGTAATACCACAAAAATCCAAACCTATGTGAAAGCCATGTTTCAAGCTAATGCATAGTATATTATAGTTCTTTTGTAGTTTTGTGTGTGAGTTTGAGGTATATTAAGGCCTCAAATAACTCCTAGATATTAGATGAATCAAAATAGTCCTTACTAATTGAATTTTTGATAAGAATGTTGCTTTAGTCAACTTCAAATAAGCATATCTTTTTCTCTACTCAGAATTTTCCAGCTCAAGACTCACCAAAAGATAGAAAATTGAATTAGCTTTCCAAAAATACCAATTTTGCCTAAATCCAATACTCGGGTGAGAAGTTATGGCACTTTTAGTACAAAATAGTAGCCTAACGCGATAAGGCCACGTCGCGGTGATGGCCGAAATCATGTTTGTCCTTTTCTAGCTTGTCACAGAAATTGCCATCGCATCATACCAAGGGGCTATTTTGCAATTGTCCTTTTCCAGTGGGGCACCATGATTGACACCGTGTCGTGCCAAACTTCCAGTTGGGGATTGTCCATTTCCAGAGGTGCAACGTAATAGAACCGCGTCACGCCGTTGGGAATTGTCATTTTTTCCAATGGCCCAACGTGATTGCACCGTGTCGTGCTGACATGCAAAATCGAGATTTCTAATATTCGCGATTTAAATTTTAGGGGTTGTTTGGTCTTTTCCCAAGGCCCTAAACTCATCCAAAAGACAAAATTAAAACCCTAAAAAGGCATTATATGCCCCATTACTCACAAATCCTCTTTAAGCAACTAATCTCCTTTCAAGAACAAAAACCCCAACCTTCAAATTTCAAGATCAAAACTCAAGAATTCACCATCAATTCCCACGAATTCATCACCCCAGGTATGTTAAGTGCTCATTCATGGGTCCCTTTTCATCCATGGAGCCCAAGTATCCAATTTTAAATTCAAGTTATGATCTTTACAATTTATTATGATCTTAAATTGTGAATTTAACCATAAACTCCCATGAATTATAATTCTATACCATTTTACATGAAATTTTTGTTGTTATCAAACCCCACGTGTTTTAATGTTGTTATTAGCTGATTAAATTCATAATTGGTGATATTGATATTGAAATCATGCTATTACTACAAGGTTTAAACTATTCCCATGATTAGTTTACATTATGAATACCAAGTATTTGATGAAATGCCTACAAGAGTGAATTATGAATAAATGCTTTCATATTATGTCCCCAAAGTTTGGTACTATTTTACTATTACTGCTATCGAGTCCTGGGGGTTATGAATACCCAAAACCATAGTTGTTTACTTAGTCTCAGTATCTTTAGAATAGTTTCAGAATATGTTATGAGTATTATCAGTTCAGTCAGTTATCAAAATTAGTTAATCTTAGCATAATTCAGTATTCTAATTTAGTTCAGTTGGGAGTAAGATTTAGCACCAATTGAACCCAGGGATGGGGGCTCACCTGCCAGTTGAGGGTGCGCCTTTTAATAGAAGTCCTTGCATTCCATAACTACGTAGCCATCATAGGTTGAGATGTTAACCTGCCAGTTAAGGGTTGATCTCATTAGGGCCCTGCCATACGAGGGTGACCCTTAGTCCTTTGGGACAACACTTTAGTGGATCCACACAGCCAGTGTTAGTACCCATGGTACGGTACTGATATCTTTCCAATTAGGGTCATGGGTTAGACCTCAAATTTGATAATTAAGGCATTTTGATTAGATGATAGCTCCCACAGCCTTAGTCCAATAATTAGTTTAGTAATTCAGTTTCAGTTTGCTTGACCATAGCATACAAATATCAGATATTTTAGTATTTTAGTTTACAGATTATCTTCTGAACATGTTTTATGCTTAGTCATGCATCCATCAGTATTTACAGATTCTATGCATCTTCAGTATTTATAGATTTCATGCATTTTATTAAGTATTTCATGCTATTTATTCAGTTAGTTATTATTCATGCACATGAAACCATGCATATCAACCTACCTCATTTAGTATACTGATATATTCAAAGTATTGATCACATACTCTTTTCTTGTGCTATGATGTATCATTCATAGGTTCGGATGCTCAGTTCCTGAATCACACTTAGACCTTTCAGATTACTAGTCATATTAGTGGTGAATCCTCATATTTTGAGGACAGGCTATATTTTCTTTCATGATTTCAGCTCAGTAGTTAGTTAGGGCCTATCCCATCAACTCTTATTCAGTCAGTAGAGGCTTTTCAGACTAGTACAGATAGTCAGTTTTGTTATTATTTTATTAGTTTCAGACAGTTTTTTCCAACAGTTATTTCTAAATTCATAATCCAATATTGTTTTCAGTTATTTAAAACCTTATAGCTTTTCAATTATTCTTCTGCATATATTATTATATTATTCAGTGCTCACAGAAGGTGCCAGTTCATAGGTTAGCTTTTGGTCTCTCAGAGCTGTAAGCACTGTGTGGTGCCCAGGGTGTATTTTTAAGGCATTACAAAAATTTCACCCATGAAGGGGGTGACGAGGTTCGGTAAGAAGGAAAAACTCATTCCCTGCTATGTTGGCCCATATAGGATTTTGAGCTGATTTGGTAAGGTAGTGTATGAGTTGGACTTGTCTGCAGATTCATCATCAGTATATCTAGTTTTCCATGTCTCTTTGTTGAAGAAATACATTAATGATCCATCATCAGTAGTTACCTTAGAAAGTGTAGGTGTGGAAGATAGCCTCTCTTACGAGAAAGTCCCAGTTGAGATCCTTGACCATTAGAGTCATAGGTTATGAAATAAAAAGGTCACCTTAGTAAAGGTCTTGTGGAGGAATCAATCAGTCGAGGGAGCTACTTAGGAAGCAGAGGATAATATGCAAGCCAAGTACCCCATCTTTTCCTTTAGAACCCAGTTTCTGCTTGAGGTAATAGTTTCCTTAATTAATTAATAAATTCTTTCATCTCTATCCTGGTCCAACCAGCTTTATGCTCATGTCATAACATACATTCAATTCAGTATATGCATCAGTCTCAGATCTAGATATTAGCTCTTGTTTATCTTAATCAGTTTCATTCAGGGATGAATGACCCTAAGGGGGAGATGTTATAATACCCCTAAGTTTTCAATCTCTATACCCCTAAAAAAATAGGCCAGTAATTTAGTTTTCCAACACCACAAGTCGCATTTAATCTGATATTATGGAAAAAGTTATGCAAATTTTCCTTAATTATCAATAGCTGCCAGTGGATATGACTCATGTGATGACCCATTACCAGAAATAATGAGTCGTTGTGAGAAATCATTATTACAATAATAAGGATCTTCAGTTCTAAGCCTAGTGATAATGACCCCACCCTACGACCCATCACCAGTGATGATGAGTCTTTAGGAGGGATTCTTTACTATCTAGGGTAACCAAGATGTATCATGATTTTAAGTATCATTACTGGGGGGGGTGTATAAAGAAGGATGTTGCAGACTTTGTAACTCGTTACTTATGTTATTAGAAGGTAAAGGTTGAGCATCTGAGATCGAGTGGTTTGCTTCAGAGATTACCCATTCTTACGTGGAAGTGGGAACAAATCAATGTGGACTTTATAAGTAGGTTGCCTCATACTTCTCATAGTTTTGACTGCATTTGTTTCATCATTAATAAATTGACAAAATCAGCCTATTTTGTCCCTATTCAAATTTTCTTTTGGGCTGAGAGGTTAGGTCATATCTATGTTTGTGAGATAGTTCTTCTTCATGGGGTACCCATGTTTATTATTTTCAGCCGAGGATCGATGAACACTTCTAACATCTGGAGGATATTTTAGTAGGATTTGTATTCTTAGGCTGACCTTAGCATAACTTTCCAACCCCATACTGGCGGTTAGCTGGAGCGAACTCTTCAGATTTGGGAGGATATGGACCACATATGTGTTATCGACTTTGGAGGTTAGTAAGAGCAACATTTAGCCTTAGTAGAGTTTATTTATAGTAATAGCTACCATTCGAGTATTAAGATTGCACCTTTTGAGACATTATATCGTAGGTATTTTTTATCTCCAATTGATTGGTTTAAGACGTCATAGATTAGACCTCATGGCACCGACTTGATTTGTTGATATTTGAAAAGGGTTTGGGTGATTCAATATAGGCTTTGGACAGCCCAGAGTAGGCCAAAGAATTATGAGGACCACAGGCTTCATGCTTTGAGGTTCGGGATTGGTGGTCAAGGCTTTCTTTGTGTGTCTCCTATAAAAGGCGTGATGAGATTTGAGAAGAGGGGCAAGCTTATCCCAAGGTACATTGGACCTTTTGATATAGTTTAAACAGTTGGGGAGGTTGCTTATAATTGGCCTAGTATCCATAGGTTTCATCCATTCATCTAGTTTTTCAGGTATCTGTGCTCGATGCTATATTCTTGAAGAATCTTCTGTGCTTTGCTGGGACTCAATTCAGTTGGATGAGAGGTTGACCGTTGTAGAGGAGCCAGTGTCTATTTTAGCCAGAGATGTTAGAAGCTTGCATTGTAGAGATATTCCAATGGTTAAGATTTAGTGGAGACAACTTCTAGTTGAGGAGGTTACTTGGGAGGTCGAGTCCATCATGCATAGTAGTTACCCTTAGCTCTTTATCTATTCGAGTATTTCCTCGCCTTTTAGTTGAAGGATGAACTAGAGTCCTAGTGGTGGATACTGTTATGACCTAATTTTTAAAATCTTACTTTTTATGTGATTTGATAATTTTGTTTTTCCTCATAGTTGCAACATATTGATTTTGGGGGTGGGAATGGTTGACACTGTTTCCAATGCATTTGGGAGTATTTTAGGAGAGTTTAAGGAGTTTAGGATCTTTAAAAGTCCTATAGTTGGATTTGGTCAACAATTAATGCTTTGAGTGTCGGATGGCGATTTAAACAGTTCCATTTGACCTGAAATGTTGAACTTCCCAACCATAATTATTTTTGAGGTATTTCACTACAAAATAATAAATTTTATTTTCCTAGGTTTCAAAAATATAGTAAACAAAAGAAATAAAAAAAGAAATAATGGGTTCGTTCGTTTCTATGGTTACTTCTTAAACGGTGAGGTCTTCTCTATACATCAGAGCCTTTACTTTATACTTTAATTTAGTGTATATTTAATTAACTAATTGATATTATTGGGAACTTGTATCATTCACACACTTTGGCTCTACCCAAGAATTATCCAGTAATAGGTCCTTCACAATCAGATCTACCTATAAATACCGGTACTTAATTATGAATGTTTTTTGGGGTTAGTTATGGTTGGTTCGGGTTCAAAACCTCTAATTTGCAATTTGATCCTCATTTAAAAACTAGTGAAGTTAAAATTAAAGGAGTCTTGGGGGTTAATTTGTTGATAATGATCTTTTTTCAAAAATCTGACATTGCCATTGAGGCAGAAACATCGAATTTAGGTTTGTAGCATAGTTCGTTTGCATTCATGAGATTTCAAACAAATTACGAGGGGTCGATAAAAAAATTTGCAACTTAGTAAAATTGTTGCTTCAGTTGAAACTGGTGCATCTTCTTTAGCGTCCAAGAGACCACTTTGACCACTTTAGCGCTAGTCTCTTTAGTGACAATGCGCCGCTTTAGCAATCATAAATTGACAAGTTGCCTACCGCTAAAGAGGGAACTTTACCTCTTTAATGGGTGCCATTTTAATGAAAAGGGGCTGCTTTATAGGAGCCATCCATGTAGGCCAGACCACTTTAGCATTGAGTAGTTGCTTAAACGGTGGTCACTTTTATAGTCATTTAGCCGCTTAAGCGGCGAACGTTGGGTTTGTATATAAAGTTCAATTTCGCGATTTTCTCTATTTTTGGACCTTCAAGCTTTGGAAAGACAATTTTTTAGGGTTGTTTTAATCAATTTTCATGTAGGTAACCTCTAAACTCATATTCCCATTATTTTTCATGGATTACGTCTTCGAAAAATACTTTTTTACCTCGATTTTGGAAATGAATTTTTGGGTTTCACCGGTAAAGCTTAGAAATTATTTTCTTCAATTTGGACCTCATTTTAACTCATTTACGCGTGGATTTTCAACTTTAGACTTCTGTAAAATTAGAAAATGTGTTTCAAAAGGAAAATTATGGTTTTACCCTTTCATTTTTACCAATTTTGACCCGACTTCAATTGTTAATATGTGTATCATTAACTTATTTTTAATTCATAGATATTATATTTGTATATTATAGTTGATTCCAACTCTTTTCAAAAGGGAAAAGCTCTGTGTTGTAATATTTTAAGCTTGAATTTCAATGCATCGAGGTAGGTTATGGTTAACGTTCTTCAGACTGGGTTGGGTAGGTAATAAATAAGTAAAACATTGGAAAAAATAACTATGAAAATAGTTTTTATAGCTATTTTATATTGTGTGATTCCCGAGTTGGGGCTTATATCCTATTTTTGTTGACTTGTGATATTATATATATTGCGTGTTGCTCATATAAGGACTTTATTGACATCATTGGCCTTATATGTATATTTGATACCTTCATTCTTAATGTGATGCCCGAGTAGGGGCTTGAATTGATAGTATAGTCCTTCTTTAGGCATAGCTTTTCGTTATCATGGTAGAAATGCCCATGTTTTAGGATGATATGATATTAATGATGTCTCAAATGTATATTTTTTTCAATGGTGCCAAACTAGAACTGATACGATAAAGTATTGACATATTGAGTTGATTTTCGAGCAAACTTATATAAGTATTGAATGGATTGGTGATTTTTATACTAAAGTGATTGTGAGCATGTTATCCTCATTTCATACATACATATTCATGAGATAGCGATATTACTGAAAAACATTGGTTTTTAAAAGAAAAAGATACTTTTAAAATGCCTAGACCGAGGGATGTGCTAGTCAGGTACATTGAGACATGAAATTGAGATTGATAGAAAATTCTAAGATAGTAATGAGTTGCGAACCCCCTATAGGTCCTATTTTGGAAGAACTGTGGCTCGATAGGTGTATCCAGAAAGTCATGCAATGACTTTCAATAATCCGTGACTATAACAATATTCATACCTTAATTCAAACATGGGAATAACAACAACAAATATGCTAAACATTTGCAGTTTACCCCAAATCAACTCAAGGATCCATGAATAAATAATAATAAAAATCAACATACATTCCAAATTTACATGAGAAACTACTTTTATCAATAAGAAACATAGACCCGGTTCACTCATGGAACCAATGTAAACAACAACAATAACAATAATCATAAACCAAATCCACTCTAGGAACCATTACAGTCATAAATACCTTTTACATACATGCTAAAGATCTTCTAGTTTCCCACTAGCCCTTACCTGCATGGGAAGAGATCTTATCCATGTACTATATCACCTTGGTACCCGATCCAATCAATGAATCATATCGTTCAATACCGTGAAGATCTTTAAATATCAGTACATCCCATAATAATAAATGATATCACAATAATTACAACCACAATAAGAATAAACAATCATACTTGTACAATAAACAAGACTTCAATATAACCTCATTATATGTGATTAACACTTAGGATTTTATTTATCAACTACATTCCCTCGGTATTCATTACAACAATAAAAAACCATCCAAATACTTGGTCAACTCGAGTTAATCAATTCATGTAAGCAATAATCACACTTTAACACACTAAATCAAAAGTATATATGAATCATTTGTTTCATCAATTATAGCATGTCCTAGACCAATCCCTGACTTATTCAAGTAAGCACCATCAAACAATATTTTAAATTCAAGTATTCCTTTAGGGGTGTACATTCAACCCAAAAGAGTCTAAACTCTAGTCCAACATTCATAAATTCATTCACTAATCTATACCGAGACCAATGATTCCACTATTATCTAGCAACCCTTGCATTCAAGTCATTACTAGGTTCAAGACCTGCTTCATTAGCCAATCATTCAACTTATAATTTAGCTTCAGTCATATACCTTCATACCTTGTACTTACTAACCCTTAACCTAACTTGACTTTAGGACCCTATGTTATATCACTGCCTCTACATTCCATAATAGTTCTCATCACTAAATTTAAGTAGGATTATTCCATATTCCATCATACATAAAACCAAGTTCATCTTTTGTATGATAATTCGGCTAAATAACTAGAGTATAAGACCACATAATCTCCTTATCATCGATATTCACATAATTCATATTACAATCCACCATTGAGTCATACAAATACAAACACCTATCAAGGATTCATACATTAATATAATACCACACAATTAACTCTTTGTTACATTAAATCCATATTTTACCCATCCATACTCCATGCTCACAAGTCTAAGCATGATATCTCTCATCAAATCCATATTATGGATTTGATTTCTAACCATAGTCTACTATTCATAAATCATTTTATTGAAATGCCTTTATTCTAGATATAGTGCCCGTGCGGAGGCTTAGTTGTTAATTTACACCTTATTTGAGCATTGCTTGCTTTTATAATGTTAAAAAGACCCAAGATAGGGGTGGATATGATATTAATAATATCCAGTATGCAGAGGTCATGTTCGTAATGGGTACTTGGGTTCAGACACAATGAGGCTTTCACAAATAGAAAGACTTGGCTGCAAATACAAAGGCCATTTTAGTTTCCTGATCAATGTTGCCCCTCGAAAAGACGATGGGTTAATCACATTCGCAAGACACTGTTCACAAAACCTTATAAATTTTTCCTTTTTGTGATTTTTCACCATTTTTGGATTTTCATGTTTGGATTTGGAAATTTTTAGGGTTTTCATCACCATTTGAGCTTGGGTAAGCTCCAAAACCTTACTTACATTACTTTTTATTGATTTATGTCACCAAAACACTCTTTAATCTTGGTTTTAACATAAGATTTTGAGATTTTTTTCTTGAAAAGCTTAACGATGGTTTTTCTAGGATTTGGATCTCTTTTTTAACTCATTTTCACATATGTTTTTAATTATATATTCCCTTAACCTTGAAAAATTTATATCTAAAACAAAATTCTATTTTTACCTTTTTCAACTCATTTTGGACAAACTCAAATATATGCACTATGGATATTATTAGTTTTTTTTTAATGTATAGATGTTATATTTGAATGTTCTAGTTGATTTTGAGGTCGTTCAAAAGGGAAAAGCTTTATGTGAAATCATTCTAGGCTTGGATTTCATCATTTTAATATTGGTTATGGCTTAACTTCTTTCAGATTGAGATAGGTAGTTAATAAATAAGTGAATCATGCTATCTATTGAGGTTTATATTTCAAGATTATTATTACTGCTGTGTTCCTGAGTAGGTACTTATATTTTGTTATTACTGACTTGTTATATCTAATGCTATATATTACCCACATCTAATTGCTTTTATTCTAGATATAATGCCAGTGTGGGGGCTTGAGTTGTTACAATACACCTTATCAAGCATTAGTTGCCTTTATCATAATAGAAATGCTTAAGTTAGGGGTTAATATGATATTTAGTGATGTCTTACATGCATATTTATTTCGATGGTGCCCAATTAGAGTTGATAATCATGAATTGTTGGCATATTAAGTTGATTTCTAGGCTTATTTATACACATATTTAATGGATTGGATATCGTTATACTGATTGATTGTGAGCATTACATCCTCAATCCATACATATACATTCATAAAATACTAATACCACTGAAAAACACTAATTTTGAAAGAAAATGAGACATTTTTATAAAAATTCTCTCTGTCACCATGAGCAGAGAGGTGGGTTGAGATTTGAGATATGATATATAGTATATGGGTTGTGAACCATCATGGGTCTTATTATCTTGGCAGTTTGAAGTTCGATAGGTGTATAAAAAAAGTTATGAGATGACTTTCACTGTTTATTCTATCATCATTGTATTTTGCATATGCATATTTCATAATTCCTTAGTTTCCTTGGCTTGTGTTTAGATTTTGTATATTTTTTTATGTATATATGTGCTATTTTGTGTCAATATTTATATTAGAATTGTTAGCGGAGATGGTGTGATCTACCATTTTGAAACTTTTCTATTTGAAGGTGATGCGTTCATAGTTTTCTTTACTTGTCTATTTTTTTTTAGCTCAGTTGGCCTATGATACATACAGAGTACAACTGGTAGTACGTACCATTACTATTTCCTTTCGGTGTAGATCCTTGTTTGGGTAAGACCTATGATGGCTTATCTTGCTTTTTGAGACCTCAATTGAGGTACTAGGTTGCTCTAGGGTCTAGTGTTGTTTTTCAAACCTCCTCTTACTTTTATTATGTATTTACTTGTTTTCAAAGAAAAATATTTTTCCGTTTCTATATTCGAATTATGTATTAGATGCTCTACACTTATGACACCGTATTTTTGGGGATTTTATGTTATTTCTTTCAAACTTCTATTTTTTATGTTTTGTATTGGCCTGACTTCATTCTAGAATTCTTATCTTATTATTATTGTTACTTGTTGAGAATTTATTTTCTATTTGGGCTATTGGCCTACTTATCCAGCCTAGGCTCGATAAGTTCCATTGTGAACTCATTTTTAGGTCGTGAAAAATTTATATCAAGAACTAGATTCATCAATCTCAAAATTGTAAGAGCAGGATGTCATTTAGAGTCTTGCGGATCAGTACATAGACTTCTAGATCTATCTTCAAGAGGCTATAAGAAATAATTAGGAAAAACTTCTCTGATTAATTTTTCTACCATGAGGGTTTTCCATACCAAATGTTCTAAATTTATATTCCACTCTTTTCCATATAGATCGTAAGGACTAGGTCTAAAGAGGCTTGAGATATTAAGCCGACACCTGATATGGGATCCTTGGTTCAAGGATGCGGCAAAGGTCGTGTTTGACCCAGAGGTAAATAATGAACATAAGGAGTTGTCCCACCTAGAGAACATTTTAGAAAGGCCTCTCTTAAGCCTGAGGTTGTATATTACAAAGATGATTATCGAACAGAGGGTGCAGGGACAACTCAAGTTCCATAAATTTTAGTTGATACCCCAGTGCTTTAGGGTATTTTAGTTCATCTATTGAGTTATTTGAAGAGTGTTACCTTGATTGTATCGGGTATTCCTCAAACTCTGGATGATGTTCCACCATCAGTGTCGACATCTTCTAGTGTTATTCCTCTTTTTGGGCTATAACCATCATCAAAGGTACCCCAACATATGGAATCTTTTCCTACCAGAATTACTATCCCTTTGATTTCTTTAGGTATAGTTATGTTTTCTGATGATCAAAAGAGAATTAAGAGGTTTATTCACTTGGGTCTACCCAAGTTTAGTGGAGCTATTATTGAGGATTCCTACAAGTGTTTGATTAATTGTCAGGAGAAGTTACATAATCTTGGATCCTTTAAGTCTCACGGAGTTTCTTATACTACCTATCAGTGGGAGGATATGGCTACGGATTGGTGGAGGTCACTTGCCAGTTGTAGGCCTTTGGGTTTGCCTTCTATGCCATTAACTTAGTTTTCTCAGGGCCTTCTTAAAGAGGTTTGTACTGTATAGCTTAAGAGAATGGATGAGGATGAGCTTGATCATTTAAAGTAGATCTCCATGTCTCTTTCTGAGTATAAAGTACATTTTTACTCCTTATTCAAATATTCAACTGTTAGCATCTCTATCGAGTCTGAGAGGATTCAAAAGTATGTGAAAGGGTTATATTGTTTATATCAGCTAGCTATAGCCCAAATAAAAGTTTTAGGGACTTCTTTTCTTAATATTACTGAGCATGCCAAGATGACTGAGACTATTATTCATGTTACTTAAGAAGGAACTAAGAAGGTGCATCGTCAAGGTGAGATTAGTAAATATGCCTACCGAAGTAGAAATTTTTCTAGTAAAGGTTTTCGTGGTTATTATAGTATACCGATTGATTCCACATTATTGAAATCAAATGGAAAAATTTGAGTTTATGCATCTTCTGGTAGCTAAGTATCAGGTCATTTAGGTAAAGGATCCAAGATTGGCCGTTCAGGACTGGGAGGTCGTTCTAGTTCATCCATAACTTTTCAGATTGTATCAAGCTATAGGAGATGTTTTATATGTGATGATTTTGGCCATGTGGTAGAGGATTGACCTCAATGTGTGTATGGACCCACTCAATAGAGTTGTCAGCTTTCACTTTGTACAACTTCAATATTAGTAGTGAGACTGGATCATATAGTAAAAAAGTGATGTTAGAGGTGCTAGAGGTAGAGGTAGGAGAGCTTATGGAGGTGGTCATAGGGATACTCAGCTTTAGAGAGGACATGATTAGTGTTATGCTATACTGAGAGACTCAAGGTAGTGATTTCTGATGTAGTTATTACCGGTATCATCCTAGTTCACTATAGATCTGCCTCTGTGTGGTTTTTGGTCAACATTCTCCTATGTATCTACATATTTGTCTTCTAGATTTGATTTTGCATATGATCCCCTTGATGTGCCTCCTTATTTTACTACGCCGTAGGAGATTCTTTAGTGATGGATTGAGTGTACGAATCTTATGTGGTCACCTCTGTAGACCGTAAGACTTGGATAGAAATGGTTATCATAGAAATGGTTGATTTTGATGTTGTCATGACCCTAGACTATCCTTAGGCATAGCACAGTGCTTAGAGTCATAAGTAACCCCAAGATAACCCATGGTCTGGCATAACACTATGGATCCTCAAGAAGTAACAAAATACTGGGCAGAAGCTAAACTGAAATATTCTGATAATAATGATAAAAGAATCAAAACTGAATAAGAAAATCAAAACTAGAACTATCTGACAAACCCAACATGCTGTAATATAACTAACTATCTGTCTAAAACCCTCAACTCATATGAGTTATTGGTACATGACCCAAACTAACTCAAACTGACTGAAACTAAAATAATACTAAAAATAAATACTGATGACAACTTAAATGATGAGAAATCACCAAACACTGTGACTGAATGTGGTACTAAACTATACTAAGCGTGATCTGTATGCCAAGTGTCGAAACCTATAAGAAAATATAGCATAGGAAAAGTATATGATCAATACATTGAATGTACTGAGTATGTGAGATGGGAAAACTAACTAATATAAGCTAAACATGAATACATGAAGCATAATAAATTCATGCAAGACCAAGTATTAACATGTACTGAGTGAAAACTAGGTAACTAATACAAGGTTATGCAAGATCTGAAATTGAAACATAAACTGTGGATTGTGAGAGATAACAATAACTGACATACCCCAATCTAAGCTGACCGGGGTCCGGCCTATAATCACAGTTGGATAGGTGTTCATGACATTTCCAAGGGTAAAAACACTAGTTGGCGTGGATCAACTAAACTAATGTTCTTGAAGGACTAAGGTGTCAGTCCTCAATTGGCGGATGACCCCTTATAACCTAAGGTGGCACCATAGTTCTAGAACTTAAGGACTTTTACTAAAGTTCTCAATCCTAACTGACGGGTGAGCCTTCATCCCTGCGTTCACTCAGTGCTAAGTACTACTCCTAATTGAAAGATATTGATAACTGAATTGCTCATTATAATTACATTGTAAGATATCAACATTGGATAATCTGAAGTGCTCAAATACATGTAAACTGATATATATATATATATATATATATATGCATGATCCCCTAAGTATTGGGCGTTCATAACCCACCAACTCTGACTAATGCAACTGAATATGATAATATTAAAAGCTAATCATAATAGAAAATTCATAACTAAAGACCAAAAATCAATAATTTTAATAATATAAAGAGATATCATGATTTTGAGTATGGAAGATGATTAAACTTATGGGAAGCACATATTCATGGTTTAATTCAAGAAATAAATTGAAGAATTTATGAAACTCATGCTTTTCTTGGAACCTTAAACTTGATGGGTGAATTTAGATTTGATGATTGGAGAAATATTTCGGACTCAATGGGTGGAAGGAACCCATTGATGAAATCCCACATACCCCGAGAAGAATTTCTCAAACAACTTCTTAAAATTTGTGTTGAATTTGAGGAACCCTACTTTGCCTTTATAGAAGAGAGAAATTTCCCTTTTTCTAAGTGTAAGTTGAATTTATGATCTAATGAGGAATTTTGAATATTTTCCCCTTATATTCCAGCCTTGGGAAAGCCTAAATAACGTAGCTTTGTAGTTAAAAGAATAAGAAAAGACCAAAAGGCACTTCTTAAAATATTTAGAAATTTATGGGAAACAATTGTGATGACTCAGTATAAGACTCATATGGTATGGTCATGAGTCGTGACATGGAATCGTGACATAAGGACCTAAGGCTTGGGTACTTACTGTTATGACAAAGACTCTTCTTCTAATGACTTGTTTAATCTGACCATGAGTCGTCATGAAGGGTTGTAGTTAACAGGCTGATTTTTTGGACCCCTTTCTACCATGACAAAGAGTCTTCACTATGATGCATTGTGTCTTGCAAATGATTCATTACCAGAGTCATTGTCACGGGTAGTTTGACAATTCCTCAGTCAATTTACCAAAAATTCTTACTATGATATCGGATCAAGGCGAAACTCGCGGCGTTGGAAAGTAAATTCAATTTTCTACCTCTTAGTGGGTTTAGAGCTCAAGACCTTGGGGTATTACAATATCTTCCCCTTAGGATCATTCTTCCCAGAATGAAATAAACTAAGCTAAAATGTTAGGGAAAAGTTGAAATTTCCACACTGAATCTCTATGAGCTGAACAAGGAATTCATGACTGAATCTATTACTGAGATATGGACTGAGATAAACTCATGAATGCATGTTAGGACATGAAAATATTTGGTTGGCCTGAGAGAGAAAGAATTAATTAATTAATTCAGGAAACTATTACCTCAAGTTGGGACTGAGTTCGAAGAAAAAAATGGGGGTACTTGGTCATCATATCTACCTCTGCTTCCCAGGTAGCTCTCTCAACTAACTGATTTCTCTACAGAACCTTTACTAAAGTGACCTCTTTATTCCTCGACCTACAAAACTGATGATCAAGGATCTCTGCTGGGATCTCTTCATAAAGGAGACTTTCATGCCCACACTCTCTAAAGAAATGACTGATGTTGGGTCACTAATTCATTTCTTTAATAAGGAAACATGGAAGACTAGATGCACTGATGCTAAATCTGTAGGCAATTCCAACTCATAGGCTACCTTACCATAGCGACTCAAAATCTTATAAGGACCAACACAGTGGGGACTAAGACTTACTTTCTTACCAAGCATTTTCACCCCTTTTATGGGTGAAACTATACAAAATCACTAATATCAAACTCAAGCTCCCTTCTCCTCACATTTGCATAAGATTTTTGATGACTCTGAGCAGTTTTTAGCCTTTCCTTAATCTGCTTAACTTTTTCCATCACCTCATGTAATGAATTTAGTCCCATAAAAGTATCTTCAGCTACCTCAAATGAATCAATAGGATATTTACACCTCCTGCCATAAAGTGCTTCAAATGGGGCTATCTGAATATTAGAGTGATGGTTGTTATTATAAGCAAACTCAATCAAAAGCAAGTGATCATCTCAAATACCTTTGAAATCAATCACACACACCCTCAACATGTCTTCTAAGGTTTGATTGGTCCTCTTTGCCTGACTATCTATCTGTAGGTGAAAAGTCATGCTGAGATAAAATTAGGTACCAAGACCTTTCTGAAAAGTCTTCTAAAATTGAGAGGTGAACTAGGTACCTATATCTAAAATAATGGTTAAAGAAACTCCATGCAATTTCACCAACTCCCTATGGTAGATTTAGCATAATCTTTAGCTTAGTATGAAGTGTTAATAGGAAAGAAGTGGGCTGACTTTGTCATTTGGTCCATGATTTAGTTATTTGGTCCATAATAACCCAAATAGAATCATTCTGTAGAGGAGTACGAGGAAACTCCGTAATGAAGTCCATGTTCACCACCTCCCACTTGCAAGTAGGAATTCTAAATTCCTAAAGTATACCACTAGGTCTCTAATTCTCAACCTTAACCTACTGGTAATTTGGACACTAAGCCACGAATTTTGAAAAATCCTTTTTCATGCCATTCCGCCAAAAAACTTCCCACAAATTATGGTATATCTTAGTGGCTCCTGGGTGAATTGAATATTGAGAACCATGATCTTCTAATAATATCCGTTATCTCAAGTCACCCACATCTAGATTACGTAATCTTCCTTGACAATGAAGAACACCATATCCCCCCTTGGGAGAAAATCTTAACTTTCTAACTTTGCACTACTTTCTTTAACCTTAGCAAAATAGGATCTATATCTTGCTTTTCCTTCACCCCAACTACCAATGAATATTCTGATACAATTTGAGCCAAGATATTACCTTTGGTTGAAGCAACCAACCGAAATCCCAACCTAGCAAGCTGATGCACTTTACGAACTACTCCCTCCGTTTCAAAAGAATAACCTACTTTCCTTTTTAGTCTATTTCAAAAAGAATGACGCCTTACCTTTTTTGGTAATACTTTAATTTCAAACTTCCAAATGGCATGTTTATGACCACAAAATTAAAGGGAATTTTGGTACATTTGACACTACTTTAATTTAAGGCCTCAAGATTCAAAAGTCTTTTTTATTTTCTTAAACTTTGTGCCAAGTCAAAGTAGGTCATTATTTTTGAAATGGAGGGAGTAAATATTTTCTTTTATATCATCCTCAACGTGAGAAACACCCCCATAGACAGTCTACTAAGAGCATCGACCACAACATTGGCCTTACCAGGATAGCACAAAACACTCATATCATAGTCTTTCCACAACTCTAGCCACCTTCTCTAGCAAATATTTAGATCTTTCTGGATGAACACATACTGAAGACTCTTTTGATTAGTGATCATATCAACATAAACCCAATAAACATAATGCCTCCAAATATTTAAGGCAAACATCATTGTTGCCAACTCAAGATCATGAGTCAGGTAGTTCTTCTTATGAGGCTTGAGTTGTCTAGAGACATATGTTATAACCCTGCTCTACTGCATCAACACATAGCCAAGACTAACTCTGGAAGCATCACAAAAAACAAAAAACCATCTGAACTCTCTGGTAAAGTCAAAAATAGAGCGGAGGTGAATCGAGTCTTCAACTCTTGAAAACTCTTCTCAAAAGAATCAAACCATTAGGATTTGACCTTTTTTGAGCCAGTTTGGAAATAGGAGAAGTAATAGAGGAAAATCCTTTAACAAATTGTTTGTAGTAGAGCCTAAACTAACGAAACTCCTAATATTTGATAGAGAGATGGGTCTATGCCTGTTTCTCACTACTTCTATCTTTTGAATATCAACTTGAATGACTTTACCAGAAATAATATGACCAAGAAATGCTATTTATTTCAAATAGAATTCACTCTTAATGAATTTAGCAAATAGTTGATCTATATGAGTTTGCAATACAATCCTTAAGTGATTTATATATTCATCCTTACTCCAAAAATAAATAAGGATGTTATCGATGAAGACTATAACAAACAAATCCAAGTACTTCTTGAACACTCTATTCATCAAGTCCGTAAAAGATGCAGGAGAATTCTTTAGTCTGAAGATATGACAACAAATTCAAAGTGACCATACCGAGTTCTGAAGTCTATTTTTGAAATGTCACAATCTAATCGTATCGAGTTCTGATGTCTATTTTTTAAATATCACAATCTCTGACTCTGAGCTAATAATAGTCGAATCTAAAGTCTATCTTAGGGAAATGACATGCACCTTGAAGTTGGTCAAATAAGTCATCAATCCTAAGGATGGGATACTTATTCTTGACTGTGACTTTGTTCAACTGACGGTAGTTGATGCATATTCTGAGAGAACCGTTGCACACGAAGAGAATTGGAGCACCCTATGGAGAGAAACTAGGCCTGATAAAGCCCTTCTAGAGGAGATCTTTTAATTGTTCCTTAAGTTTATTAAGCTCGGTTGGATCCATCATATAAGGTGGAATTAAAATAGGTTGGGTATCTAGAAGGTGATCTATTTCAAAGTAAATTTCCCACTTAGGAAGAAATCTAGGAAAATTTTCAAGAAACACTTTTGGAAATTCTTTACTACTTGAACTGACTCAAAACTTAGGGTTTTATACCTTGAGTCCTTACTCAAATAAGATAATAGATGCATCATTTGGAAATCATTTTTCTTGCCTTAAGGAAAGAGACAAACCGACCTATAGGCACAGAGGTACTACCCTTTCACTCTAAGACTGGTTTATTTGGAAACTGAAGATGGACTACTCCATTTCTATTATCAAGTGAGACATAGAAAGAGTGGAGACAATCCATGCCAAGATAACATCAAAATTGGTCATGTCTAACTCTACCAAATCGATCGAGGTGACTTTCTAGGATACTTTGACTGGGCATTTTATTTCTACCCATCTGGCTATGATTGAACTATTGACTGGAGTAGAAACTAAAAAGGGTTGTACTAGGATTTTGAGGCTATAGAAACTAGGAAAGTTTCTACAAGGATTTTAAGGATAACATCAAAATCTACTGCTACATAGGGAGTCATAAAAGAAAGTGTGGATCTGAGATCTAGTTATACATAAACATGAATATGAAAACTTACAATGTACCAGTGACCACATTGGGGGAATCCTCCTGATCTTGTTGAGTATAAAGGTAATAGAACCTACCCTATAGCTATCTACCAGTTGCACTAGAAATGGCACCTTATTGCGTCAAGCGGCCTGCTGGAGTGGCTAAAAAATTAGATTGACTTGGCTGACGAACATCCTTACTTCTCTACGCAACTGCTGGACAATTCTCCACTTAGTGGCCTAACTTGCCATACCTAAAACAAGCATTACTACCTTTCATGCACTCACTTTTGTTGTTCCTACCATATTTCTTACAAACCAGAATAGTGTACACACTATTCACACTACCCTGGGACTTAGTCCTGGTGCCCTATCTCGAGTATCCTGTCTGAACTTGAGTACTGAAGCAATAGTAAAAAATGGGGATGAGGATGAAGATTTATGGTGGAACTAAGAATAATTGCCACTATCAGACCTTTGTTGAGAGAAATTAAAGCTACCAGTTCAGGCCCTCGTATTCTCCCTTTCATTCTTTTTGATCTTCTCTTACTTAATCTGTTGAGCATGGACCATCAGTATGGAGATATCAATATCTTAACCAACATCGCCTTCCTACACTCCTTGACCAAATTCTCAGAAACCCCTAACACAAACTTGCTCATTCAGGCCCTAGAGTGAACAACTATAGTTGGAGCATACCTCTCCAACTAAGTAAACTGAAGTGAATAGTTCTTCAAACACATATTGCCCTGCATCAATTTTATAAACTCCTTCAACTTGGCTTCCCTTAACTCAAGTGGGAAGAACCTATCCAAAAATACAGTAACAAACTTATCCCACTCTACCGACCCGGTATTTGTGCCTTTATCCTCCTTCTATTGCTTGAACTAAGTGTGAGCCACTTTTTATAATTAGTAAGTATCCAAGTCAGCACTCTTAGTAGAAGTGACACCAATGATGTCATTGACCTTCTAGATACTATCTAGAAACTCTTGTGGATCTTCTTCAGGCTTAGACCTAAAGAACGTCGGATGATTTATCCAAGTGAAATCCCGTACTCTAATCGATGTTGTTTTCATTGCTGGGTTTGAAGAAAAACTACCTATAATTTATTATGAGTCGCCATTGACTAGGATAATGCTATGAAAGCATCCCTAAACTTAGCATGGGAGACCTGTTCATTCAGAGGGTCTTCTATAGCTAGCGGTTATGCTTGTTGATTCCCATTCCTTCTTATGTTAGTTTGCTTAGGAGGAATTATTTGTAAATAGGTAGAGGATGAGTTAGAAGAAGAATTTTAATAGAGTTAACACTCTATCACAGACATGAGTAATGAAAGAAGTGAAACTTTTCCTAAGACATTTCATAGCCTCTCACTCATAAGTGTGGCGCGCTTCATACCCATGAACAAGACTATACTTAATGAAACTTTTAGACAACCCAAGATAATTTAAACCAGATGCTCTAATACCGAGTTTTTCATGACTCGAGACTTCTCCCTAGTAATAATACAATGCTTAGAGTCACAAGTGACCCCAAGATAACCCATGATCTGGCATAATGCTATGAATACTGAAGAAGTAAAAAAATAATGGACAGAAGCTATACTAAAATAATCTGGTAATAATGATAAGAGAATCAAAAATAAATTAGAAAATCAAAACTAGAACTGTCTAACGAACCCAATATGCTGAAATAGAACTAACTGTCTGTCTGAAAGCCTCTACTCATATGAGTTATTAAGACATGCCCCTAACTAACCCCAACTGACTAACACAAAAAATACCAAAAATAAATACTGATGACTAGTCCTTAAATGATGAGGACTCACCAAATACTATTGCTGAATGTGATAATAAGTTGTACTAAGTGCGATCTGGAAGCTGAGCGTCAGAACCTATATTATAAGACAATATAGCGTATGAAAAGTATGTGATCGGTACTTTGAATATACTGAGTATATAAGATAGGAAAACTATCTAATATAAGCTGAAAATGAATGCATGAAGCATGGTGAACTGATGTAAGACCAAGTATAAACATGTACTGAATAAAAACAAAGTAACTGAATACAAGGTCATGCAAGATCTGAAATCGAAACATAAACTATGAACTGTGGGGGCTAAAAATAGCCGACCTACCCCAATATGAGCTAACCTAGGTCCAACCTATAACCCTAGTTGGATGGGTGCTTAGTACCCTTCCAAGGGTACGAACACTGGCTGGCATGGATCCACTAAACTAATGTCCCAAAGGACTATGGTATCAGTCCTCAACTGGCGGGTGACCCCTTATAACCTATAGTGGCACTATAGTTATGGAACTTAGGGACTTTTACTAAATATCTCAGTCTTAACTGATGGGTGAGCCTTTATCCTTGCATTTACTCGGTGCTAAGTACTACTCTTAACTGAAAGACACTGATTTACTATTGAATTGCTGGTTATAATTATATTCTGAAAATATCAACATTAGATAATCTGAATTTCTTAAGTAAATATAAATTGATATATGCATGAATCCCTAGGTATCGGTTGCTTATAACCCACCAGCTCTGACTAATGCAACTGAATATGATAATATTAAAAGCTGATCATAATAGGAATCTCATAAGTAACACCCAAAATTCAGCAATTTTAACAATATAAAGAGATATAATGATTTTGAGTATGGAAAGGATCTTAGACTTATAAAAATCACATATTCATGGTTTAATTTAATAAATAAACTAAAGAATTTATGAAACTCATGTTTTTCACGGAACCCTAAACTTGAAGGGTGAATTTAGCTTTGATGATTGGAGAAATCTTTGGAACTCAATGGCTGGAAGAAACCCATTGATGAAATCCCACACACCTCACGATGAATTTCTTGAAGAACTCCTTCAAATTTGTGCTTGGATTTGAGGAACCCTACTTTGCCTTTGGAGAAGAGAGAATCGCCCCTTTTTTAAGTGACGGTTGAATTAATGACCTAATGAGGAATTTGGGGCATTTTCCCCTTATATTCTAGTCTTGGAAAAGCCTAAACGACGTATCTTTAGGGTTAAAAAAATTGGTAAAGACCAAAAATTCCTTCTTAAAACATTCAGTAATCTCTGGGAAACAGTCGCGATAACTCAGGCTACGACTCATCGAGTTTGGTCATGACTCGTGGCCTAGAGTCGTGACCTGAGGACCTAACCCTTAGGTCCTCACTGTTATGATAATGAATCCTCTTTTGATGACTTGTTTAGTCTGACAACGAGTCGTCATAAAGGGTAATAGTCAAGGGGCTGATTTCTTAGATCCCTTTCTGCCTTGACAATGAGTCTTCACTATGACTCGTTGTGTCTTGACAATGAGTCATTGCCAAAGTGGTGTCACTAGCATTTTGACATTTCCTTATTTAATTTTCCATAACTTTATACTATGATATTGGATTAAGGCGAGACTGGTGGTGCTGGAAAACTAATTCAATTTTCTACCTCTTGGTGAGTCTAGAGCTCCAATACTTGGGGTATTACAAGTGTTACTTTGGATATGAATTGGTTAGCTCGTTATCATGCTATTTTAGACTATTATATCAAGACTGTGACCTTAGCTACGCCGGGTGTATCAAGGTTAGCTTAGAAGGGTATGCATAATTCGTATTCGAAGGGTATTATATCTTTTATACGTACTCATCACATGGTAGAAAGTGGGTGTTTGTCTTATTTGACTTATGTATACAATACTAGTGTTGCCTTAATGCCTCTTATGGATTTTATTTGGGTTGTTCATGAGTTCATGGATATATTTCCAATGAATTTGCCTGGTATGCCTCCAAATTATGATATTGATTTCGCTATTTATGTGGAGTTGGGAACTAAACCCATTTTCATTCCTCCCAATAGGATGGCCTTGGCTAAGTTGAAAGAACTAACAGAGCAGATGCAGAATTTATTGAGTAAAGGGTTCACTAGACCTAGTGTATCATGTTAGGGTGCTCCAGTCTTATCCATGAAGAAAAATAATGGTTTTAAGAGTATGTGTATTAATTATAGGCAATTTAAAAAAATGGTAGTTAAGAATAAGTATCCTCTTCTACTTGAGATCATTCTCAAGGGAGAGGCTCCGTGTTGAAGAACTTTAGCCCAAAATTTCATCGTTTTGAGGTAGGTTATGTCTTAACTTCTTTCAGATTGAGTTGGGTAGTTAATAAATAAGTAAATCATTCTACGAGATGATATAAATGGCTATGAGGTTTGTATTTTTGAGATAATTTTTATTGTTGTGTGGCCAGGTAAGAGGTTGTATTCTGTTATTGTTGACTTGGGATATCTGATATTGTGTTTCGACAGAAATCACCCATATATATTATTGCACTAATTTCAATGTTTTGGACTCAATGAGAATATCGAATTTTTGAAGAAAAATATCATTCTCAAATAATTAGTCCCAGGACCCCTTATGGTATATTTCACTAGTTTTCAAATAGAGGGTCAGAATGCAAACTAAAGGCTTTGACCTCAAACCAACCCCGCTACTAAGTCAAATTCGACATTTCGGACAATTGTCAAAATCACCATATGAAATTGGAAGCATCAGATGTTGACTGAAGTTAAGTCTATGGATTTTAAAGCCTCCAAAAGTTATAAACTCTCCCAAATTACTCTCAGTCACATTGAAAATTATGTCAATCATCCCATACCCCAAAATCAATATGTAGTAACTAGGAGAAAGGGCAAAATAATCAAAACACATAAAGAGCAAGATTTCTCACTTCAGCTGATTACATTTTTAATGTTTAAACTATTTTAAATTTGATAATAGTTGATAAACAAAATATATGGTTATTTGTTGTGCACATTATGTGCTAATTTGGTGATATATAAGTTCTTGTTAATATTATTATACATATTACATTCTGATTTTTATACATTAATACTAAGAACTTCAATAAAGAAACAAAAGAAGTAATTTCACTTATAAGGAGGCAAGATGATAGAAATCTTCTCTCACTTTCGGGTTAGCATCTTACAAGATGCATGGACAAAAATGGGAAAGCCCGTAAAAAATTTAATGACCTTCAGTGTTGTTGATTCTGAGCTAAACCAACTTGATTGTACTCATAATGATTTCAATAGTTTTTGTTTTTTGGTTTCCCAAGGTATCGCAGTAGGGAACTGGCCACAGAGTTTACTCCATTCGCCAAAGGCGGGAATCGAACCCCCGACCTCTTGCTTAAGGGACATGACGTTGAACCACCATGCCAACTCTAGTAGTTGATTTCAATAGTTTCACCTCAAAGGCCTACAACATGTTTTTCATTTTGAACTCAATTGAAGAATAGGTCTCATGTTATTATTATTATTTTTAATTTAGTTTTTATTATATGAGAACCTATTTTTGCTATATTTTGTATTTGATTAAATAAGAAGTAAAGTCTTTTTTTTTTATTTTTTATTTTTTTTATTTTTTGTATTTGACAATAATCTATTAGCGATATATGAAATGTTGGTTGTGTACATTATGTATTTTTGTTAGTGACAGATCTGTGCATGTTAAATTTTTTAGTTTTTCACACTTCAACTAGTATATGTATCCACATGATGTGCGAAAATATTAGTTCTTAACGAATGTCTTGTTGGAGGTTCTTTTAAACGAAATTCTAATATTCATGTTAATTACAATTTATAATTTTAAACTCCATACAATTAACGGAAATGAATTATTCAATAATTTGCCCAGAGATACATCAAAAATATGAAATGAGGTTACAAAATAAAATTTATACAATTTCAATGTAAAATTAGATTCTTCACTAATGACCTATGTGTAGTTTTTTCCCTATCTTCTATCACACAAAACATAAAAAATAAATACATCGTGAATATAAGCAAATCAAGCAAATAAGAACACGAACCAATAAACTTAACACAAAAATCATAATAAGTGAAAAGAATCTTAAAATGTATACGTGTGGATTGCTCCCAATGCCTTTACAAATCCTCTCCTTTAAAAATACGACATATAAAAAATGATTCCATCGAGCTAAATACTTTATTTATAGATAGAGAGAATTGATATTGATAATGGGAGCAAATGCCATCACAAACTCATTTATTGTAGTGAATGATTAAGAAATCCATTACAGATGCTCAAGTTAACTTAAGTTGCATTTATTGTAGCTTCCAAATTACAGTTATTCATCGTAGCAACATTTCCTAAATGTAATTGCTAGCCGTTAAGATGATCAGTTAAGTAGTTAGTTACTAATTTACTTAGTTAGTTACCTCAACTATACATGTATGACTTGTAGAGAGTTATCCTTTAAAGGAGAAGTAAAAACATTTCCATATCAGTTTCTTCTTCCCTGATTCTCATCTTCTTCTTCTCTAATCTCATCTTCTTCTCCTGTTTCTTTTTCTTTTGATTTCGTTCAGTTTCTTACTTCATGTTCTTCATTCAATTCACATAAAACTACATGGTATCAGGTCTTATCTCAACTGGTATTACTAGTTGAATAAATCAGTCAAATCTCGCTAAAAGATTGATAATATATAGTTAGTTCTGGTAGTTTACTAGAATCTTGAAAATCAAGAATGGGAAACAAGGCAATTGGTTCTGACCTTCATCGGGTGAGTGCAGAGCCACAATTAGGAATTGGTAGCACACAGATTCCTATAATCGATTAGAATCATCTACTTTTCTTGCATTCTTCTGATGTAAGTGATACCAAAATTATCTCCTTCAAACTTACTTGTGCAGAGAACTATTCTCTGTGGTATAGATCTATGAAAATAGCATTGTTAGGAAGCAACAAACTTGGTTAAGTGGATGGAACATGTACTAAAGAAAAATATCTAGGACTAAAGGGCAATTGGGAAAGAGTTAATGCAGTTGTGTTGTCATGGATAATGAATTCTGTAGAGAAAAGTCTTCTTGGTGGCATTATGTATGTTTTTTGTGCATAACATGTTTGGGAAGATCTTGCTGAACGATATAATAAGATAAATGGGTCAAGAAGTTTCAATTTACATTAAGAAATTTTCACCTTATCTCAAGGAACCAATTCAGTGTCTGTCTACTTCTCTAAGTTGAAAGGGTTATGGGAAGAATTTGAAGCTACGGTGCCTGCTCCATCATGTGAGCTTGATAAATCTAAGGAGTATGTGATAGACCTGCAAAAGCTCAAATTATTTCAGTTTCTTATAGGTTTAAATAAGTCTTACGTGCAGGCAAGATCACAAATTGTTAATGAGCCCTCTCCCTACTATGAACTAAGTATACTCTATGATCAAGTCTGATGAAAGCCAGAAATCTTTGGTGGCTACACAAGAATCTTGGTTTCTAATCCCTTTTCAGGACATCAAAACTTTGAGGTAGCAATGTACTCTAGGAATGGATTGAACCCAGGATTTGATTCTATTGCATACTCCAGAAATGGTGGACCTCAAAAATTCAAGAAGAATGGTCATTTGTTTTATGACTACTGTAAACTCAATAATCTCACCAGAGAAAATTGCTACAAACTAGTAGGTTATCCACAAGACTCTAGGTTTAAGAAGAAAGGATCTAATATAGCATACAATGCAGTATATGAGCATTCAATTTCTCAAGATCATGGAGGTTCTGCATTAATATCAAACCATACTACTTAGTATACTACTTTTGACATTGACTAGCACTCAGTACAAGGGTCACAGCTGGAAAACAAAATTAACTCAAAACTTGCAGTCTCAAAAAGGAACAATATCAACAGTTACTTCATTTTCTAAAAAACGCCCCTGATCAAGTCCATTCAGCCAATGTTTTAGGTAATATGATAGGTATGGGTAAATGTTTAACTTCCACTAACAATACAAATACAAATTCAGCATGGATTGTTGATACAGGTGCTACCAATCACATGGTAGCAGACTTGAATTGTCTGAACAAAACTACTGTCCACAGACCTCTTAATATAAAGAAAGTATATCTACCAAATGGTGTATTTCATTGGTTGAATTGATTGGCTTAAGTATTTTACCTAACAACAATGTCATCATTGGAGTGTTTCACATACCTCAATTCAAGTTCAACTTACTCTCAGTAGCTCACTAAGGAACTACATCGTTTTGTTATTTTTTTTCCTAACACCTGTATGTTTTAGGATCTCTCACTGGGAAGGTGAAGATGATTGGTAAATATGATGATGGACTCTATCTACTGGCCAACAATTCAAGTTTAACAGATGTCAATATTACAACTAGTTTTTCTGTTCCTTTGCTTAAGATAGATTCCAATCTAGATATAACTCTGTGGCATAAAAGATTTGCTCATGTATCTATCTCAGTGGTAAAGAGATTTCTTTTATCAAACACAACTTGTATTACTAAAATAGTTGATAAATGCACTAACTGTCCTTTTGCTAAGTAATCTAGAATCCCTTTTCCTATTAGTACTTTAAAAAGTTCTTTTTGTTTTGATATATTACACATCGATTTATGGGGACCATATAAAACTCATACTCATGATGGTCATAAATACTTCCTTATCGTGGTTGATGATTTGTCAAGATACACTTGGTGTAACAACCTGGGACGACCCCCTTGTCGATATATGGTGCTTACAGTCTTGAGGGATCACAAGCTAACCCATGAGTTGGTACCGGCTGTGAGCACCGGATAACATGATCATAAATACGAAAGAATACTGACATGCCAAAAGGTTTTAATAACTGAATTTAAAACTGAAATAGAAGTCTATAGAAATAACTGACTGAATTTGATAAAATAATGATAAACTGGATAACTAACTGTAATGTCTGAATACTGAATAATAGACTCTAATGTATGAAAAACCTCTAAAATTGACTGACTGAATATGAGTTTATGGGACAGGCCCCCAACTAACTCTGCTAACTACTGAAATAAAGATATGAAGTAAAATAATTTGTCCTTGAATAATGAGGACTCACCACTACTACTGTACTACTGATAGCCTGAGAAGTTAAGTTTAAGCATGGTCCGGGAACTGAGCATCAGCACGTATGATATAATACATCATAGTGCAAAAGAAAGGTATGCAATCAATACTTTAAATGTACTGGTATGCTAAATGAGGTAGGCTGGTAGACATGGTTTCATGAACATAACTAATAATTCACTGAATATACATGTAAAACATGGAGTAATGAGTAGAGAACATGGAATCTGTAGATACTAAAAATACGGAGAATCTATAAATATTGAGTATGCATGATAGTCTGTAAATACTGAAGATACGTGAAAATCTGTGGATACTGGGGATGCATGACCAAGCATATAACATGGACTAAGTAAAATCAGTAAATTGAAATACTGAAAAATACAGATATCTATATGCTTTGGTCAAGAAACTCTAAGATGGCATAACTAAACTGAGACTGTAACTGAGACTATATCTGAGACTGTGGGAGGTATCATCTAACCAACATTCCCCAATTTAAGAAAATTGGGGTCTAGCCTGTAATCCCGGTTGGAAGGGTGTTAATACCGTGCCACGGGTACTAATGATGGCTGTATGGATCTACTAAACTGATATAATGTCCAAAGGACTAAGGGTGTCATGCTACGAGATAGTCAAGCCTAATCTGACGAGTGACTTCTCATACCCTACGCTGGCTACGTAGTTTTGGAGTATAGGGACTGCTACTAACGACTCTGCCTACCTGATGGGGAAGCCGCCATCCCTACACTCACTCGGTGCTAAATCCTACTCGGCGCTAAATCCTACTCCTAACTGAAAGACATTGAAATACTAGACTGTTCTGAGTTCATCTGACTGGTAACTGACTGTTCCCCAAGACTCAAAAACAATAATAGTAATATGACACTAAAGCTTGGAGATCAAAACATGAAGGCTTTTATTAAATAAATCACTTTTGTAGGCATTTTATCAAACACTTGTAGTTCATGGTTTAAAACAATCATAGGAATGTCATGGAACTTACAAAAATAGCATGAATTCAACATAATAGTACTAAATCATGGTTTAATTAAATAAATAAGCATGGAGAATTGAATAGTAACGATAATTTCATGGTAACATGGTATAAAATCAATAATGCATGGAGATTCATGGATGAAGTCATAATTTAAAACATAATAACTTGAAAGATTATAACTTGGTGATTAAAATAGGTTACTTGGGCTCCATGGATGAACATCTAACATACCTGGGATAGTGAATTTCTTGAAGTTATGGGTGAGTTCTTGAGGATTGGCCTTGAAATTGGAGAGATAAGGTTCTTGATTTGGGAGAGAAAACTTCTTGATTTGGGGGAAAATAATTAAAATAATGAGTTTAAAAATATTTTTAGGGTTTAAAAGCACACCTGGGTGGATTAAAATTAGGGGAAATGACTGTTTTACCCTTGAGTGAAACCCTTAATTTCAGTCGAATTTTTTCGAAATGAGCACCTGGCGCGACACGGCGCTATCGCGCCATGTCACTGGAAACTGACAACTGGGAACTAGGCTGATGGCGTGACGTGACGAAATCTCGGTGCCCATTTGATTCTGATTTTTATCATTGGTACGACGCAACGTGCCACTATTGCGGAGCAACACTAAAAATTGACAATTGCTATTTACCCTAACTTCGCGATATGCTAAGAGTCAAAATGACGGTGTTTAACGATTGAAACTTAAAATCGCCATAACTTCTTACCCGATTATCAGATATAGGCGAATTTTATATTATTGGAAAGCTAATTGAATTTCCTACATAATGGCAGGCTCTAAATTGAAAATAATGAGTATTTCTAAAATTATATATATGAATACTCACGTATTGGGACTTAGATTATTCTAGAGAAATATAGGTCATTATAATATCTTTTCTTTAGGATCATTTGACCTCGAATGAAACTGGTTAAGCTGAGGAAACTGATGGAATAAGTTTATACACTGAACATGCATATCTGATGCATGGAATGCATGACTGAACTGATTTGTAAATGCACGATTGAAATGAACATGATGTGCAACTAAAACTGAGCATGATAGAGAGAAATCTTAAGAAGATTAGTACCATATACTGAATTTAGATTCACAGAGAAAAGATGAGTGTACTTGGTCCACATATCTTCCTCTACTTCCCAAGTGGCTCCCTCAATGGACTAATTCCGCCAAAGAACTTTGATTAGTGGAACTTCTTTGTTCCTTAGTCTATGAACTTTATGATCAAGAATTTCGACTGGAACTTCCTCAAAGGAAAGACTGTTCTGAATCTCTGCACTTTCTAAGGGAACAACTACCGTTGGATCACTAATACACTTTTTCAACAATGATACATGGAACACTGGATGTACTGAGGCTAAATCTGAAGAAAACTCAAGCTCGTAAGCTACCTTTCCAAAACGACTGAGAATTCTGAAGGGTCCGACATATCGGGGACTGAGTTTCCCTTTTTTTCGAATCTCTTCACTCCTTTTATGGGAGAGATTTTCAAGTATACAAAATCACCAACTTCAAACTCGAGATCCTTTCTCCTCATGTATGCATATGATTTATGTCAGCTTTGGGAAGCCTTAAGCCTTTCTCTGATCAACTAAACTTTCTCTAACGCATCAAACACCAAGTTAGGCCCTACTACTGCAGCCTCACCTACTTCAAACCAACTAATTGGAGATCTATATCTCCTACCATAGAGAGTCTCCAATAGATCCATACGGATACTGGAATGATAGCTGGTATTATATGCAAATTCAATCAAAGGCAAATAGTTATCCTAACTACCCTTAAAATCAATAACGTATGCTCTCAGTATATCTTCTAGAGTCTGAATGGTCCTTTCTGCTTGGCCATCTATTTGAGGGTGAAAAGTTGTACTTATATGGACTTGGGTACCAAGACCCTTTTGGAATGCTTTCCAGAAATGAGAGGTAAATTGGATACCTCTATCTGAGATGATAGATAAGGGAACACCGTGCAACCTAACTAATTCTCTGAGATAGAGTTTGGCATAGTCCTCGGCTGAGTAAGAGGTATGGACTGGCAAGAAATGAGCTGATTTGTTCATCCTATATATGATAACCAAATAGAATTATGTTGATGACGGGTATGAGGAAAACCTATCATAAAATCCATGTTCACTTCCTCCCACTTCTAAGTGGGAGTACTGAACTCCTGTATCGACCCACTAGGTTTCTGGTGCTCAATCTTAACTTGCTGGCATATAGAGCACTTAGCTATAAACTCTGTAATATCTCTCTTCATCCCACTCCACCAATAGATCTCCTATAAATTATGGTACATCTTAGTGTCCCTTGGATGAATAGAGTAATGCGTACCATGTGTTTTCGTAAGAATTCGTTGCCTCAAGTCATCTACACTAGGCATATACAATCTACCATGACAACGCAAAACACCATGTATTCCTTGGGAGAAAATCTCCACTTTTTGATCTTTGACTGATTCTTTCAACTTAACTAGATTGGGATCTCTATCCTGCTTTTCCTTCACCTTGGAAACTAGAGATGATTTGGCGCTACTCTGCACCCATACACTACCCTCTGCTGAGTCGACTAACCGGACACCTAGTCGGATAAGCTAATGAACTTCCTAAGCTAACTTTTTCTTACCATCCTTAACATGAGCAACACTACCTATAGACAATCTACTAAGAGAATCAGCCACTACACTGGCCTTCCCCGGATGATACATAACACTCATGTCATAATCCTTCAATAACTCTAACCACCTTCTCTGACGCAGATTCAAATCTTTCTAAGAGAACACATGCTGAAGGCTTTTGTGATCTGTGAACACATCTACATGCACCCATACAAGTAATGCCTCTAAATCTTTAAGAAAAACACAATAGCTGCTAACTCAAGATCATGAGTAGGGTAATTCTTCTCATGGGGTTTAAGCTGTCTGGAGGCATAGGTTATGATCTTACCTCTCTACATAAAGACACAACCCAAACCTACCCTGGATGCATCACAGTATATAAAAAAACCATCTAAACTATCTAGTAGAGTCAAGATTGGGGCTGAGGTGAGTCGAGTCTTCAATTCCTGAAAACTCTTCTCGCATGAATCTGACCACTGAAACTTAACTTTCTTCTGAGTCAATCTATATATGGAGGATGCAATAGAAGAAAACCTTTCATCAAATCGATGGTAATAGCCAGCTAAAACTAAGAAACTCCTGATATCTGATGGAGAGATGGGTCAAGCCAGATTCTCACCACCTCGGTGTTTTGAGGATCAACTTTAATGCCATCACCGAAAATGATATGGCCAATAAAAGCTACTGATCTTAGCCAAAATTCACACCTCTAAATTTAGTAAACAACTGGTGAGCTCTAAGAGTCTGAAGTACTATTCTGAGATGGTTTACATATTTAGTTTCGTACGGGAGTAAATAAGAATGTCATCCATGAAGACTATGACAAACATGTTCAAGT
Organism: Capsicum annuum; assembly: GCF_002878395.1. Taxonomy (NCBI): domain Eukaryota; kingdom Viridiplantae; phylum Streptophyta; class Magnoliopsida; order Solanales; family Solanaceae; genus Capsicum; species Capsicum annuum. Next base: position 175,550,124 of record NC_061119.1, read on the forward strand.
ACTGCTTGAACACTCGGTTTATCAGGTTAATGAAGGCTATTGGGGCATTGGTAAGACCAAAGGACATGACTAGAAATTTGAAGTGACCATACCGGGTTCGGAAAGCTATTTTTAAAATGTCATATTCCCTGACTCTGAGCTGATGATAGCGTAATCTGAGGTCTATCTTTGAAAAATAGCTGGCACCCTGAAGTTGATCAAACAAGTCATTGATTCTAGGAAGTGAATATTTATTCTTGACTGTGACTTTGTTTAATTGACGGTAGTCTATGCACATTCTGAGAGAAATGTCTTTCTTACACATGAATAGAACAAGTGCACCCCATGGGAAGACACTGGGTCTGATGAATCGATTATCTAGGAGATATTTTAACTATTCTTTTAACTCCTTGAGTTCTACTGGAGCCATTCTGTATGGCGGGATAGATATGGGCTGAGTATCTGGGAGAAGGTCTATTTCAAAGTCGATTTCCCTTTTGGGAGGAACTTAGAGCAGATCTTTAAGAAATACATCTAAGAATTCATTTACTACTGGAATTGACTCAAGAGTTGGAATTTTTGAGTTAGTGTTTGACTTGCACAAGATGGTAAATACACTCCTTCGATATCATCTTTCTGGCTTTAAGGTACGAGATCAACTGACCCCTAAGAGGTGTAGTACTATCCTTTCATTGAAGGACTAGTTCATTTGGGAACTAAAAATGAACTATTATATTTCTACAATCAACTGAGGCATACCATGAGTGGAGCCAATCCATACCAAGAATGACATCAAAATCTATCATCTCTAACACCACGAGATCAACTGAGGTAAATTTCTGAGATAATGTAACTAGACAGTTCCTGTATACCTGTCTAGCTACAATGGAAACACCTACTGGGGTAGATACTAAAAAGGCCTCTGCTAGAGTTTTGGGACTAACTCCAAAGTTGACGGCTAAATATGGAGTTACAAAAGAAAGAAGCTCCAAGGTCTAGTAAAGAAAAAACATGTAAGTGAAAGACCTGCAACATACCAGTAACTACGTCAAGAGAATTTTCCTGATCTTGGCGGGACTGAAGAGCATATATCTGTTCGAACGCTGACCACTGGTAGCACTGGAAGTGGCACCCTACTGAGTCGGGCGACCAAATAGAACTAACAACTGATGGGACTGGCCCTGTTGGCGCACATCCCTACCTTTCTGAGAAACTACCCGACATTCCCAAATCTGATGGCCTAGATTTCCACACTTGAAGAATACATCACTACCCACTCTACACTCACCCTGATGGTGTCTGCCACATTTTTGACTTAGAGGATTTATACGAGCACTGGTAACACTGACCTGGGACTTAGAGCCTTGGGCCATATCCCTATTGTCATTTCTGAATTTGGGTATTGAGGCATTAGCTGAAGAGGGTGCTAGGGCTATAGACCTCTGATGAAACTCAGGACAGTTACCATTTTCTGACTTTGGCTTATTGAAATTAAAATTACCCGTCCTAGTTCTCTAGTTTTCTCTTTCTCTCTCTCTTAAATATTTTTCTCCTCAATATGTTAAGCATGGACCATCAGCCTAGAAAAGTCCATCTCACTAATAAGAATTATGGTCCTGCACTCCTTGACCACACTATCAATATGCCAGACACAAATTTACTCATCTTGGATCTGTTGTCCTCTACCACATGAGGAGCATACCTAGCTAACTGAGTAACCTTAAGGGAATAATCTCTCATGCTCATGCTACCCTGCCTCAAATTAATGAACTCTAACACTTTGGCCTCCCTCAACTCCAATGGAAAAAATCTATCAAAGAAAGTTGTGGCAAACACTTCCCATTTTACAGGCCCTGCATCTACACCCCTATCAACTTTCCACTTCTTAAACCAAGTATGGGATACGTCCTACAACCGATATACAACCAACTCGGCACTCTGACTAGATATCACCCCCAAGACATCCGTTACCTTTTATACCATATTTAAGAATTCCTATGGATCCTCTTCAAACTGAGAACCTGTGAAAGAAGAAGGATTCATCCGAGTGAAATCCTGAATTCTAGTCACAAAAGTATTTGCCACTGGGTTGGCTGAAATAGCAACTGGCCATTCATTTTGTGCTGCTATGGAATTAGCTAGGGTAGTGAACGTAACCTTGAATTTTACGTAAGAGACGTGCTTGTCCAGAGGATCTGCCTGGATGGGCTGAGAGGCTGGTTAATTTCCTATTCTTATTTTGTTCATCTTAGGAAGCATGTTCTATAAAAAGAAGGAAGAAATTGATTAGATAGGGAGTTTAACTTGAGCTCATGCTCACTCCCATGACATGAATACTGAAAGAAGGGAAACTTTTTCCTAAATGCCTTGTAGCCTCTCATCTATAAGTATAGCGTGCTACACACCCATACACAAGACTCTACTCGACGTAGATTTCAGACTTCCTAGGACAGTTTAAATCCCTAGTCTCTGATACCAAGTTTGTAATGACCTAGGACTACCCCCTTGTCATCACACGGTGCTTACAGTCTCAAGGGACCACAAGCTAACCCATGAGCAGGTACCTTTTGTGAGCACTGGATAACATGATCATAAATGTAGAAGAATAATGACAGGCCATAAGGTTTTAATAACTGAATTTAAAACTGAAATATAAGTCTATAGAAATAACTGACTGAATCTGATAAAAATAATGATAAACTAGATAACTAACTGTAATGTCTGATACTGAATAGCTGACTTTAATATCTAAAATGTCTCTAAAATTGACTGACTGAATATAAGTTGATCGGACAGGCCCCCAACTAACTCTGCTAACTATTGAAATAGAGATATAAAGTAAAATAATTTATTCTCGAATGATGAGGACTCACCACTGCTACTGTACTTTTGATCTCCCAAGAAGTAAAGTCTAAGCACGGTCCAGGAACTGAGCATCAGGACTTATGATATAATACATCATAGTGCTAAAGAAATGTATGCGATGAGTACTTTGAATGTACTAGTGTGCTAAATGAGGTAGGCTGGTAGACATGGTTTCATAAACAGAACTAATAATTAATTGAATATGCATGTAAAACATGGAGTAATGAGTAGAGAATATGGAATCTATAGATACTGAAAATATGGAGAATCTATAAATACCGAGTATGCATGATAGTCTTTAAATACTGAAGATATGTGAAAATTTGTGGACACTGGGGATGCATGACCAAGCATATAACATGGACTGAGTAGAGTCTGTAAACTGAAATACTGAAAAATACTAATATCTGTATGCTTTGGTCAAGCAACTCTAAGATGGCATAACTAATCTGAGACTATAACTGAGACTATATCTGAGACTGTGGGAGGTATCATCTAACTGACATTTCCCCATTTGAGCAAATCAGGGTCCAACCTATAACCCCAGTTAGAAGGGTGTTAATACCGTGCCACGATTACTAATGATGGTTGTGTGGATACACTAAACTAATATAATTTCCAAAGGACTAAGGGTGTCAAGCCTTAACTAACATGTGACCCCTACGAGATAGTCAATCCTAATCTGACGGGTGACTTCTCATACCCTACGCTGGCTACATATTTCTAGAGTATAGGGACTGCTACTAATGACTCTACCTATCTGATGGGTAAGCCGCAATCCCTTGACTCGTTCGATGCTAAATCCTACTCCCAACTGGAAGACACTGAAATACTAGACTGTTCTGAGTTCATCTGACTGGTAACTGACTATTCTGATAATGCTCATAGTATGTTCTGAAGACTATTCTGTAATTTAATGATACTATACTAAGTAAACAACTATGGATTTTGGGTATTCAATACCCCCAGGACTCAAAAACAATAATAGTAAAATGACACTAAAGCTTGGAGATCAAAACAAGAAGGCTTTTATTAAATAAATCACTCTTGTAGGCATTTTATCAAACACTTGTAGTTCATGGTTTAAAAAAATCATAGAAATTTCATGGAACTTACAAAAATAGCATGAAGTCAACATAATACTATTAAATCATGGTTTAGTTTAATAAATAAACATGGAGAATTGAATAGTAACAATAATTTCATGGTAACATGGTATAAAATCAATAGTGCATAGAGATTCATGGATGAAGTCATAATTTAAAACATAATAACTTGAAAGATTATAACTTGGTTATTAAAATAGGTTACTTGTGCTCCATGGATGAAAGGAATCCATGGATGAACATCTAACATACCTGGGATAGTGAATTTCTTGAAGTTCTAGGTGAGTTCTTTAGGATTTGCCTTGAAATTGGAGAGTTAGGGTTCTTGATTTGGGAGAGAAAACTTCTTGATTTGGGGGAAAATAATTAAAATAATGAGTTGAAAAACATTTTTAGGGCTTAAAAGCACACATGGGCAGATTAAAATTAAGGGAAAAAACTATTTTACCCTTGGGCAAAACCCTTAATTTTCATTGAATTTTTTCAAAATAGGCACCTGGCGCGATCCGGTGCTATCGCGCCGTATCATTGGAAACTAACAACTAAGAATTGGGCTGACGGCTTGATGCGAATAAATCGCGGTGCCCCTTTGATTCTGATTTTCACCATTGGAGCGGCGCGCCATGATCGCGCTACCTCACTGATTTGGAAATTATGAACTGGGCCTACAAAATTACTCACCACTACTGCAGAGCAACACTGAACATTGAAAATTGCTATTTACACTGACTCCGCGATGCACTAAGGGTCAAAATGACAGTGTTTAACGATTGAAACTTAAAATCGTCATAACTTCTTACTTGGTTATCGGATTTAGGTCAATTTTATATCATTGGAAAGCTAATTGAATTTTCTACACAATGGTAGGCTTTAAACTGAAAAATAATGAGTATTTCAAAAATTATATATATGAATACTCACATATTGGGACTTAGATTATGCTAGGAAAATACAGGGCATTACACTTGGATATTCCTATTAAAAGTAGTGTCTACATTATTATTCAACAATTCTTAGTTCATATTAACACACAACTTGATAAGACTATAAAATGTGCAAGGATAGATAATGGTACATAATTATTGAATAGTGTGTGCTCTAACATGTTTAATTCTCTAGCCATTATACATCAAACCACATGTGCCTATACTCCTCAGAAAAATAGCATTGCAGAAAGGAAACACAGACATATTCTTGAGCTCGCAAGAGCTATTATATTTCAAGCACATATTCCTCTTTAATTTTGGGGCTTGTATATTCAGGCTGTTATATATATTATAAATAGACTTCCAAGTTCTATAATTAACTATAGCATTTCTTACACACAATTATTTTATAAATCCCTTTCCTTATCATACCTTAGAGTTTTGTCTTTGTTTCTTCAATGTGATACAAGAAACTGATAAACTAAATAGTAAGTCAAGGATATTTGTCCATATGGGCTATGCTACTACTCAAAAAAGTAACTTGTTATATGATCTAACATCTCATACTTTCTTTGTACATAGATATATGATATTTAATGAAGACATATTTTCTTTCCAGTCACATCCCACAACAATCTTCAACTTTACTAGTCCAACTAATAAAGAAATAGTTCATAGTTGAGCTAATGGTGGATTACATTTTGCTCAGGCAATAAACATACTTGCTAAGATACCTGATGCACTATCATAAGATCATATTCATAGTGTTCCACATATACCTACTCAGACTTTGGTGTAGAATACACATGTACTAGCAATATAAATAGAAAAGAATAGAAGATCATCAAGGGATAAAAGACCTCTACTTTATATGAAGGACTTTATGCCACATTGTAACACCCCAAATTTTTGGCCCAGGAAAAACTTTTGAGTTTTGAACTCACTTCCCTAACTAAGACCCTCTCTATGAGTCATAAAGTGTATTGACGGTCCATAGGACCTAAATCATAGGCTGTCTAGTGAGTTTGTCCTGAATAGCTACCCTGGTAACGAGTAGCGAGTCGTATAGTCCCCTTTTGTAGCCAAACCAGTATAATACCCCAAAGTGTTCTTCCTTGAGTATGACTACACTCAATGAGTCATAATGACTCCATATGAGTCGTAAGGTGCCAATCGTAAGGTGACCAGTGTGTACCCAAAAGTTTCTGTCTTGATTATGAGTCGGACCCTATAAGTCATAGTGAGTCCGTATGAGTGGTATAGGGATCTGTAGTCAATGGAGATAATTTTTCAGCTTTTAACCTAACGATATTCTGGTCATTAACCTTTTTTTCCTATAAACACAACCCACAATCTTAAAACTTTATTTGGACCCCATTACTATCCATAAAACACCAAAATAACTTATATCTTCCTAAAAATTCCCTCACGTAAAAGCGTTAAGGTTTTGTCAAGGTTGATTGTCTAGAGTTTCCAAGGGCAAATTCCCTCCAAAATTGTGATACTTTCAGGCATGTACGTCTTTCCCCAAAACTTATTTGTTAAAATCATGTGCTTAGTTGGTTACTCATGTGGTTTAATTATTTGTTTTTGGATATGGGTTGAGGGTTTTGGATGATTGTTTTTTATATGATATTTCATATTTACATATGCATTGCTTATATCTTAAATGGTGGTTTTGAAACCAAGTTGATGCATGTGTGTGTAAATTGAATAGGAAATATGGTCTTCCGAAGTTTAATGAGTTAATGAATTGAAACTTGAAATAACCTCAACCCAATCTTATAAAATTGGCTTTGAACATGGGAATTTTCTTATTGAAAGGTATTTTAAAACCTTGCACAAGATAAAAGAGTAATGGAACTTGGAATGATTTTTAAAAAGGGGTTGATGTCCATGGATTGAATTTAAATTGAAAACTTTGGAGTCTTATTAGCCAAGGGGTCTGAGTCCCACTTGGATAGATGATTTGTTTCCTACTTGGGACTTTGGATTCCCGTAAGCTAGCTGGTTAAAGTCCTACGTGGATATATGGTTTGGTTCCTACATGAAACTTTGGGGTCTCATTGGCTAATTGGATTAGAGTCCCAATGGCAAAGTGACATATGGTTGCAAGCTACAATCGGTATGATGATACCACTTGATAATGCCTTAATGAATGACTCCTTGTTTTATGATTGGAAATATGTGAAAAGTTTTTTAATTGTGCTTTAATAAGGGTTGTGTAGCTATGCCATGAAAGTGGAGGTCCTAAGGGGCCAATACTAAAAATTGTAGTTGCCGACGAGGTGATCTAAATGACTGAGTAGTTTGAGTCGTCCATGTTATATGACTAAGTTCTTAAGTCACTCTTGATGTATTCTAAGAGGTTTTAATCCCCTATATTATATATGCATATGTGATTATTCTCTGGTTCGTGCGGCCGCATGAACTTGGCCCTTTCAGCTAGGGGTGAGCTGGACCCTTATAGCCTATAGGTGCCTTATTATGATGGTTATGCTACACAGTCTAGGTTTATAATTTTAAATTGGATGATAAGACTTATACCTATCCCGACATTTGATATATAGATATGTATATGCATGTGATCATGTGCATTGGATTATTGATGAATTTTGAAATATTGATCATGGAATTATTTTACCCCTTACCCTTGAGTTACATTCTAGTGATCAACCCACTAACCATGTTCGAACACTGTATTCCCATACGATGTAGGCTTCGAAGGCAATCCTATTTTCTAGTGTAGTGTTAGGTGGATTGGTTCGGTTTGTCGGTCATTTACGGTGAAGTGGTGAGATTACATTCTCTGAAAGACTTAATTATTCCATTAGTTTCCTTCTATGTATTAGAATTATAGACTTCACATTAATATTATCATTATCATTGTCACTATTTGTAATGACCCGATTTGCTAAACCAGAATGATACATGGCGTTCATAACCCCGAGGGATCACAAACTAACCATGACTGATATTTGTACCTATATACTGCATAAGATAACATAATAATGTAGAAACATGCACTGAAAGGCCATAAGGTTCAATACTGAACATAACTAAATGATATAACATCTGTATGGGGTAATAGAATACCTAAAACAAAATTGAAAATACAGAAGTCTAAACATGATAGTCTGTATCTAGTCTGCATCTAGTCTGAAAGCCTCTACAGGCTGAAGAATCTGAACAAGGAGTTGATGGGACATGTCCCCAACTAACTCCAACTAATAAGCTAATCAATGAGATAATAGAAAATCATTATGTCCTCGAAGGATGAGGACACACTTCTATTCTGACTGCTGAAACTGAAATCTACTGCTGATCTGGAACTCGTGTCTTTGAACCTATGGTGTAACATAAAAAGAAAGCACCATAGCGCGAATACGTCAGTACATATGTATCGAGTATACATGTGAGGTAGGCTATATGCAATGGTTCACATGCATGAATAATGCTAACTGAATGTCTAACATAAACGTGAGAATACATGCATAAATACGTAACTGTAACTGACAACATAATTTTGTGATTTTATGATTTCTGAGTCTGTATACCGATAACATGACATGATAGTAACTGATATGACTGATAACATAAAGGACTATATCTGAATAATGTTGATAACATGGGTGACTATATCTGACAGTCCTAAATCTGATGGAACTATCTGAGTTCCATACTGTATCTGAGTTGACTGTATTTGACAGTCTGAAAATCTGAAGAACTATCTAAGTTCTATTATTGAGACTGATTGAATGTATTTGACATTCCTGATTCTATAACATGAAACTGTGGGAAGTAGTATCTAATCGACATGCCCCAAATGTGCTATAATAGCTGAGCTGGGGTCCAATCTATGCCCTGATTGGAAGGGTGTCAATATCGCACCACTGGTAAGGACAACATGTGAGTAACTCTCATATAATAGGTAGCTCTAGAGAAGACGGTGGGAACCCTCACATAATAGGCTAAGCCACCTCATTTATCCTCATATAGCAGGCTACGATGTCTCAACCTATGCTGGCTACGTAGTTCTGGAATGCAAGGATTGCTTCTAGGAATCACACCCTTATATAATAGGTGAGTCCCCATCCTTGGGTTCACTTGGTGTTAATTCCTACTCCCATCTGAATAGACGCTAAACATGATTTACTAAACTAAACTAAGCATGGACTGAGTTACTAAATTTCTGTGGCTGACAAAAAACTTCTAATATCTGACAACTGAGTCATGAGATCATGGAGATTTTTCCTGAGTCATAAGACTATCTGAAGTCTAAGAGTTCATATCTTGACTAAGAGTATCGTGAAAACATGACATGGCTCTAGGCATACAGCTAATGTTTCGGGTACAAGTATCCCCAGGACTCGATAGAAGGAAACTGACATAGCATGATTTACTTGAAGACTTGACTAACATCATAATACATACTACATTCATAGGAGTGTTTCATCAAACATGTAATAGGCATGAACTTGTACATACATGGAGATTTCATGATATCATGCTAGTTAGACAATATTCCTTCATCTAGGCATTTAATCAAACATATGACAGGCATGGTATATGTAAACATCATTATTCAATTCTAATTTCATCATTCAAGGGTATAAATCTTAAGGTTGCATGAATCTATGGCTATAGTAATTAAACCCACATAGAAACTATCAAAAATCATGGAGTAGAATCCAATTTCACATTTATCAAACATGAACATGAGCAGCCAAAATATGAAAACATATAGAAAATCCATAGCTTGAGTTTAGAAAAGGGATTCTTGAACTTCATGGATGAAAGGAGTCCATGAATGAATACTATGCATACCTTAGTTCATTATTTTGTAAAGATTGATGGTGAAACCTTCTTGAAATTAGACCTTCTATGAAACCCTAGCTTGAGTTCTTGACAGTATTTGAGAAAAACATCAATATTTTGGATGAATAAGGGCTAAATCCCATATTTGGAAGCTTATATAGGAGGGGAATTTACCCTTTTAACCCTGGACACGTAATTTAATTTTCAGTAAAATTTCCCGAATTGGGCCCTTGGCGCGACGCGCTACCATCGCACTAAGTCACTGGAAATTGACAAATGAAAAATTTCATGGTGGTGCGATGTAGAGCTATCGCGTTGCCACCTTGTCTACGACATGGAATTTTGGCGCGATGTGCCAGTATCGCAGAGCAACACTGGAAATTGTCAATTGCCATTTGAGCTATCTCCGTGACACGCGGAAGGCTCAGGTCAAATACTGTCTCACTAAAAAGGACCTAACTTTTCACCTGACTGTCGGATTTGGGTGAATTATATATCGATGAAAAGCTTATTCAATTTCCCACATGATAGGAAGTGAAAATTATGAAAATACCATGTGCATAAGAATGAATGATTATTTCAATGAAAGTTTTAACATCCTTAAGATGATTTTTAATCTAAGAAAAAACACGGGTATTGCATTGTTAGAGTGGGTGGCATATCCCAACATAGGTTTTTTATGGTATAGAGGTATTGTATATTACTGTAGACAGTTATGGTTGTTTACTTTTATAGAATTTTGAGTCACTATTTACTCTATCTTGTTATATATTTGAAACTTATCCACTGTCATATACTTGTCTGTGTTCTTTATGGTAAGGCAAAAGGGGTGGTCCCTGGTCCTCGGTGGACTTGGGATTTCTATCATGGATATTCTCTAGTTTGGGTTATGATAAAGATAATATCAAAGCCTAGGTTTGGTGTTGTTGGGTGTCCATAAAGCCGTGTCTAGTAGAGTCTCTTTTATGGGTGTGTAGAGCTCCATACTTATAAAGGAGAGACTACAAGGAATTTAGGAATATTTCCCCTTTCTTGTGATCTAATTTTTGGCTACAAAGTCTAAGGTCTTGCATCTTCTCTAATACTCATTTGTTTATGTTTCAGATCATGCCTCCTCAAAGATTTGATGCACTTGGAAACTCTTCTGTCCTTTTAGAGGACAATATCGATAGAGCTCATTATACTTATGGAGTTTAGACTCGGTCTAGGGCTCCATCTCCTGATTGTACTACCCAATGTGGAGTTCTGTTGGTCCCTACCAAGCTTTCTCGGGTCCCTCAGGTTGCTTATGATCATGCCCCTTACCCTAAGGCAATATTTCTAATACTGATTTTTTATGCTCTATTCATATGTTAACTCAATTGGACACCTCTCAGTCTCGCCAGTCTAAACATGAGGGTGTTTTTGGTCCTTTTAGTAAGGCCATTAGAGTGGGCCAGTTCACTATGCTTAAATCTTTGATTTTCACTGATTCTAAGGTTGAGGAGGATCCTTAAGGGTTTATTGACAAAATAGAAAAGATTTTCTAAGAAATGTATGCTTTTGACTTGAAAGGTGTGGAGTTTGTCGTATAGCAGTTAAAAGATATGGCATATCAGTGGTATGAGGAGTTGGATCAGTCGAGAGGTGATGATGTTGAAGTAGCCTTATGGGGTGATTTTTTTGGTGCCTTTGTTTCTTTCCCCAGGAGTTGAGAGAAGAAAAGACTAAAGAGTTTGTAAATATAAGGTATAGAAGGATGACTATTAAGGAGTATACCTTAAAGTTTAACCAACTGTCCTATTATACTTTTTAGTTAGTGTCATCTATGGGAGCGAGCATGAGAAAGTGATGGTTTTTTAGAATACTGGTGATGGTATCTTGAGATACCAAGGTAGGTCGTGTATTCCCGAAGTTGATGGTCTGCAATAGAGGATCTTGGATGAGGCTTGTTAGTCAAGGTACACTATTTATCCTGGTTCGACGGAGATGTACCATGATTTGAAGGAGATCTAATGGTGGAATAACATGAAGCAGTATGTGGAAAATTTTATGGCCAAGTGTATGGTTTGTCAACCAGTGAAGGTGGAGCACTTGAGGTCTATTGGGTTGTCTTAAGAGATTGAGTTGCTCGTGTTGAAATGGGAAGTGAATAATATGGATTTCATTATCGGTCTTCCACGGTCTCACCATTAGTTTGATTCTATTTGGGTAATTGTGGATAAGATGACCAAGTCCGCTCATTTTCATCTAGGGTACCTATCAATACAGAACCTAAAAGTTATAAGGAAGCAATAACTGATCCTAAGTGGATTAAGGAAATAAAGGCTGAAATTGATGCATTACTGTAATACCCCACAAAATGGCGTGTCAAATTCAGCTCGTAAAGCTCCATGAAAGATCCCATGACTTAGAAAATTTTGCTAAGTGTTCAAGATTCAACACTTAGTCTTATTTTAGACCTCCAAACTTTGGAGATTTATTTGGCGACCTTCCCGACGTCCGTTTTTCAATTTTCAAGTTGATTTACGATGATTAAAGCTCGTAGTATATTATGGGTGAGTTTCAGAAATTTTGGAGTAGCGTAAAGGCATATTTTGGTGCCCAAAACAGAAGTCCCGGGTGATTAGCCCGCGCAGCCTGCTAACTCCAGTGCTTGCCCAATTTTTTCAGCATTTCAGGGTCAACTTCAAACGATCATAACTCCAAATATATAATGAACTGTGAGATCTTCTATATATCAATTGAAAGATATTTGCGTATTCTTTCCAATGAAATTAGTTTCATCCCATTTGGACAGCTAAATAAAAAGTTATGATCAATTTACTTCAGCCTATCAGACAGTCAATTAGGGACAGATTTGACCTTAATTGTTCGTTAGGGGTATTTTGGTCATCTTCCACCCCTATATATACCCCAAACACGGAATTAAGGATTATTTACAGAAAAATATACTCCTCTTCTCAAAATCCTCTCAAGAACTCAAGCTAGGGTTTCAATTTGAAGACCCAAATCCCATCAATTCAAGAACAAAACTCCTCATTTATCTTCAACATCAAAAGAAGGGTTTCTCTCAAGATCATAACCTATAACAAGAATCAAATCCTTCTTCAAGAATATATGATATTCAAGTTTTTCAAACTCAAGAGGCAATTTATTTTCTCTCAAAGGAACAAGAACCCTAGTCAAGGAATCAAGAACATGTCTAAGAATTTCTTCAAGAATCTTCCACCTAAGGTATGCGTAGTGTTTATCCATGGATTCCTTTCATCCGTAGAAGTTCAAGAACCATGCTTTAAATACTATATTGTGATTGTCTTGTTGAGATATGATCATATACATGTTGATGGTTGTTGTTTATGCTTCAAGATGTTAGTTTAGGGTGATTCTCATGAAGTATGTGTGCTTGTAGTTAAAACCCATGAAATTGGGTGGTTTAAGATGACTAAATTATTTAAGAACTTCTATGCCATAAAGCGTGCATGCAAGGTGTTCGACGAAATGCCTAGAATAGGCATAATCATGTTTTCATGATTTAAGAGTGCTCAATTAACAAGTCCTTACTCCATGTTTTATGATTTCACGTGAATTCCATGTTGTTTGAATAAAGTTCGAATATTTACATATTTTTATGATACTATGATATTTTGTGAATTCAATTGGTGGAATTGAGTTGAATTATGGTGTTATGGTGTATAAAATTGATCATTAGGCCTATGCCCTAAATAGTGCCTGCAAGGTGTTTGTTAAAATGCCTAAGTGAAGAAGAATTGAGCACTTCGACCTCTTTGTGATCTAAATGATGATTCCATGCCATATCCATGTGCTTAAGTTGACTCCCATGCTAAAGCTATGCCTACCATGTGTTTGATAATGTGCCTCAACAAATAAATAATGATCAAGTACCTAGTCTTCATGCTCCAAGATTTTGCCATGTCTCTTAAGTTATGCTATGTCTACTTGATCAAGATGATTTCTATGCTATTAATGTGCTATGAATATGTTGTTGGCTTGTCATGATATTAGAATTGACCATGATGTTAGCTATATGAAAAGGTTATGAAAACCACATGATTTATGAATTCCACGTAGATGCTATATTATGGATTGTTAATGTTGGTCAAGTACTCTTGTATGTCAAGTCATGTCAGTTTCCTTCCATCGAGTCCTGGAGGTATTCGTACTAAAAAAATATAGTTGTGTGCATAGAGCCATGTCATGCTTTCATGATACTCTCAGTCAAGCCATGTTCAGTAGACTTCAGTCAGCTAACAGAACTCAGTAGAATTTAGTCAGTTAATAGAATTCAATAGTGTTCCGCTAGTCATCAGAACTCAATAAACTTAGTCCATGTTCAGTTCAGTTAAATAGAACAATTAGTAACAGTTCAGTTAATTCTAGTATGAACTAGGAAATCAGTTCAGTATAATCAGTTCATTGTCATTCAGTTGGGAGTAGGATTTAGCATCGAGCGAACCCAAGGATGGGAGCTCACCTGCTAATAGAGAGTGTGATTCTTAGAAGCAGTCCTTGCATTCCAGAATTATGTAGCCAACATAGGTTGAGACATCAATACCTGTCAGTTGAGGGTAGATGAGGTGGCTTAACCTGTCAGATGAGGTTTCCTACCATTCTCATTAGAGTACCTGCCAGATGAGGGTCACTCATAGCTTGTCCTTACTAGTGGCGCGGTATTGACACCCTTCCAATCAGAGTAGAGATTGGACCCCAGCTTAGCTATTATAGCATATTTGGGGCATGTCAGTTAGATAACTACTTCCTACAGTTTCAGTATCAATCTCAGTAAAAGAACGCAGATAGTTCTTCAGGATATCAGGACTATCAGATACAGTACGGAACTCAGCTAGTTCCATCAGATTTAGGACTGTCATATACAGTCATTCATGCTATCAGTTATCAGAACTCATATTATCAGATATATCAGTTATCATTCATGATATATTATCAGCAAATACATGTCATCAGTATTCATACTCAGTAGTCATGTTATCACGAGCTCAGTTTTAGGACTGTTATATACGGTCAATCAAATCAGTTCTTCATAATCAGAACTATCAGAAATAATCATTTCCTTATCAGTAATATAGTATCAGTCTCCCAATATTCAGTAATACAGCATCAGTTCCTTACTTATTAGTGAATTACATATCAATATTAGTAAACTCAGTCATTCAGTATCTCAATATCAGTAAACTCAGTCATTCAATATCTCAGCATTAGTAAACTCATATTGTCAGTATTCAGACTCAAAAGTCAGTATCATCACGATTTTAGTTGTAGTTACATATGTATGTATGTATGTATGTATTCTCACATTCATATCCGTCAGCATTGTTCATGCATATAAAACCCTTTGCATTTAGCTTACCTCACTCGTATACTCAGTACATTTAGTTGTACTAACGCATTTGTGCCATAGTGTTTTATTTGATGCCATAGGTATAGAGGAACGAGCTTCAGAGCAGCAGTAGCATTGCAGATTTTAGCAGTCATTGCTCCTCTTTATTCGAGGAAAATATTATTATTACTTTACTACAGTATTTCAAATTAGTTTTTTAGTTCATGGAGTTAGTTGGAGACATGTTCCTTTAACTCCTTATTCAGTTCAGTTAGAGGTTTTCGGACTAGATGTCAAATTAGATGTTCAGAATTCAGTATTTATGTTTTTTTTTGGTATTGTTATACCATATTTTTTAGATCTGTATCAGTATTGAACCTTTTGGCCTTACAGTTCATGTTTTCGCATATTTTATGAGATATTATACAGTTTACGGGTACAGATATTAGTCATAGGTTAGCTTGTGGTCCTTTGGGGTTATGAGCACCGTGTAGCATTTCGATTTAGAAAATTGGGGCATTATAATTACAGACTAATCATACTTGGGATATGGTTACTCTTCCACAAGGAAAAGTTCATATAGGATGCAAATGGACCCATAAGATCAAATATAAGAGTTCAGGTGAAATTAAGAGGTATAAATCAAGATTAGTGGCTAAAGGTTATAGTCAAAAGGAAGGAATTGACTATTAGGAAACATTCAGTCCAATTATGATAATGAATACTGTAAGAACTATCTTGACTATTTATGCTCAAAGGAAATGGCACATCCATCAGATGGATGTGTTCAATGCTTTTCTACAAAGTGACTTGACTGAGGAATTTTATATGGATCTTCCTTAGGGATTTAAGATTTAGGGGGAGAATAAGGTGTATAGACTTAATAAATCCTTGTATAGACTAAAGCAAGCACTAAGACATGGAATGTAAAGCTGTCTCAGGCATTACTAAAGTTTGAATTCAAATAGAGTGAACATAATCACTTTTTGTTCATCAAAAGGACTACAACAAGTACTGTACTAATGTTCATTTATGTGGATGATATATTAATTACTGGAAGTAGTCTACATTTGATTAAAGAAACAAAGGATCAGATAAAACAAACCTTCAAAATGAAGGATTTGGGAGAGCTAAGACATTTCATAGGGATTGAGTTTGCTAGACCCATGAAAGGTATTTTAATGCATCAAAGAAAATATGCATTAGAATTAATATCAGAAACAAGCTTAAGTGCAACCAAGCTAGCTAGAACACCAATTGATACTAATATCAAATTGACTACTAAGCAGTATGATGATCAGAATCACAAATTAGTAAGTTTAGAAAATAATCCATTAAAAGATCAAGGAGGTTACCAGAGAATTGTAGGCAAGCTACTATATCTAAAAAGAATTGTAGTTAAGCTACTATATCTAACCATGACAAAACCTAACATCTTCTTTGGGGTTCAGACATTTAGTTAGTTCTTACAAGAGCCTAAGAAGTCTCATACGATAGCAGCACTAAAAATTGTAAGATATGCGAAGAATCAGCCAGGTCAAGGTGTTCTACTATCCAAATCTCGTGAGAATATTATCACTGCATATTGGGCTTTCTATCCTCAAACAAGAATATTGGTAATGGGATACTTTGTATAGTATGGAGGTTCATTAGTTTCATGGAAATCAAAGAAATAGTCAACTGTGTCCAGGAGCTCAGCTGAGGCTGAGTATAGGAGCATGGAAATCATTGTCACAGAAATCATATGGATACAAGGATTAATGAAATGGCTCAACATTAAAGTCACAATACCTATCAGCATATATATAGACAACAAGGTTGCAATACAACTTGCAGCCAATCCAATCTATCATGAGAGAACTAAATATATTGAGATTGATTGTCATTTTATAAGGGAAAAAAATCACTCAAGGTTTTGTGTCTACAAAGTACATTTCTAGACAGGATCAACCCACTAATCTACTTACCAAAGGATTCACTAAATTACAATTACAACATCTTAGTTTAAAGCTAGGTGTTCTTAAGATTTTCTCACTTTTTAGCTTGAGGGGGAGTGTGATATATGAGCATATGCTATGCTAACATATTTGAGGATTTTAACTCTAAATAATTGCAAGGTCTTGAGAAACTTTAGCTATTGTTGATTAGTTTAAGTTTTATTTTGCAGTTTAAACTGATATGATAGAGAACCAACATGAAATGAAGCAAAGAAATTGACATTTGAAGAAATCTAAAGACAAATGTGGCTAACGACATTTGTGATAAGTCATTAACCTTGTGATAAGCTATCAGGTTGGTTGTTATCAGTAGACAGAGAATTGGCCTAAAGTGGAAGTTGTGACGAAATTTTGTGATAAGCCGTCCTAATGGTGATAAGTCATCAGGAATGCCGTCAGACTTAGGCAGGACATGAGAATTGGAGAAAAAGTGTAACGACATTTCTGATAAGTCGTCCCAGTCCTAATAAGCCATCAGAAATTGTCGTCAACCTAAGACAGGATGAGTGCATATTTGGAGAAGACCCGAAGACATCCTTGATAAGTCGTCAGGATCCTGATAAGAAGTCATAAATAGTCGTCGTCTATTCTGAGAAAAAGCTGTAACCTTGATTTTGTTTCCTTATTATGGTTAATTTATTTAAAGCTTAGTTTTAGGGTTTTATAGAGATGAATTAACATTATTATTATCATTATTTTGGACAAGGTCGACACCTTGAGTTTGTGACAATATTTTTTGATATTTTCTCTCTTTACTTCTTGACTTGAACAACATAACTATTTTGGAGAGATTATTATCAGTATTGTGGGATTTTTTCTTTGTGATCTATCTGTGATTCACTAGTTATTATTCATCTCTGTAAGTTTATCTTTCAAATCATAAATTCAATTATGTGTTTCGTTCGTTACATCATGAGTGGCTAAACTCTATTAGCCTGATTTATGGGATCTAGGGTTAGGTCTTGATGAGGTTGCTAAGTATTCAAGATTCAAAAGGTGATAGAATTTCTTGATAATTCTGAAGTTTTAGCTAACGTCTGTTGGTTGTAAACAGTAGACACACCTTCTTTGATTTGCTTGAGAAAGAAATCAAATCAAAAATACTTCATTTAATAATCAGTGTTGTAATAAGGTTGGTTAACCTCAGGTAAAATCTGGGCATTAAATATAAATTCCCTAAGTCCGAGAGGATTAGGGAATTAAATACTTAAGTAGTTCGAGAGACATTTAAGCATAACATTGATAAAGATAGCTTGTTATCCTACCCACCGTGAGAATCTTGAATCACTTTTAGCATTTGTCATGTACCGAAATCCCTAGTGAACATAATTCTGATTATTTCATAAACTCTTGATTTACAAACACCGAAATTAAAGTGACAAACAAAAACTTGTTAAACCTGAACCCCCCATTTCAGGAAACATTAAACTATCAGTGGATTAAATCATAAACAACTTGAGTTCACACCATATTCCCTGTGGGACTTGAGTTCACACCATATTTCCTGTGGGATTTGACTCCAATCTAGTTAGATTTTATATTGACAACGATCGCTTACACCCATTCAAGAGTGTAATTTGAGAGTTATCAAAAATAGTGTTGTTGC
>NC_061119.1:175571758-175584423 GCF_002878395.1 Capsicum annuum
CAGCCCGAACATACATAGAAAATATTTACAAAATACAAACCTTCTTAAATACTAACCCTAGAGCTATAAACATCGAAGAACCACATACGAAGTACATAACCCAAAAGCTAACCGGATACAATAAGCTAATTGCTTTACCCAAAACCAAACTAAGTCTAGTTAAAACCTGTTACGAATATGGACTACTTAGTACCATATATACCCAAGACGGAAATGAAATATCCAATATATAAAAAATATATGATTCATTTAACATTTTTAAAAGAATAACCAAAGGTAACCCATTTTAAAAAATTTTACACGGCACCAGCAGAGATATTGTATGATAAAGTTAAATCACCTATAAAAATTGTAAAAATAGGAATGACCCGAGATATGATTATACCAGAAAATATTATTCCACAACCAGAAATACCTAGAATTGAGATACCAATTTTTTATGCAAATAAGAGCATTATCAGACTATCCATAACTCTTCAAGAGTTAGCAAACACTTATCGCAACAGAAATCCCATATGGAGTTATTATTCAAGAGGTAATGTAATAGTATACTACAATTCAAAGGAACTACGAGAAGCAGATATGGAAGACGTTAGGCAATGGATCTTGACGTTACTCAATCCAGAGAAAAAACCTATCGCCAGAGCCATTAGAGAAAAAATTATTTCGGAAGAATTATTAACCAGATATTGCAAGTTAATTGGACATAAATATCTAGACCATCAATGTTCAAAATGTAATGGAGAAGATAATATTGTCCCAGAAGTTCAACTGGAATAGAAGAAGAAATCAACAACTGTAAGATGCAAGATATGAAACAATAATAGACATACAGAGCAATAAAAAGAAGACGGAGCAATAATAAAAAGAAGACAAGTTACTGAAGTGACATAAAGAAGACAAGTTAATGCTAGAAAATGACATATGAAAGATTAAATATCTTTCTTAATTCATTTACGTAAATTATTAGTTACTTTTTTACTTTTTGGCAAAATGTCATTACTAAGTTTTGTTCTTTTGTAGAAATAATTTAGGACCTTTGTAAAGTTTTTCTACTTATATAGATAGGTGTAAAGACTTTTGTAAAGTAGGTAGATAATAGATTAGGACAGATGTAAAAATGTAAAATGTTTATGGATTTTCTTAAAAATATAAATAGAAGAGCATTTGCTCAGAGGAAGGCAAGACTTCATACGATTGAAGCAAAAAAAAACTCTCTCTTGTTTACAACAAATAATTTGATTATTTAAAAAAACAGGTATATTTCAATGGAAAAATCTATGGAGGAACAAAGCTTAAAATTATCAAAACTACCAGAACAGGTATATTCATTTACTATTATGAATAGCTAAATTCATAAATTCCTAACAATTATGATATGATAAAATAAGTTCATGTTAGTTGCTTTATAGTAGAATTATTCGAAAAATAGCATGTTAAGAAGTTTATTAGAAAAGTGGAAAAGGAGAAAAATCCCTAAGAACTATGTCATCTTAAAGGTGAAACCGGTGAGGCAAGAAAGCCGTGATAGGGGAGTCAGAATAGAGGCGCTGTTTAAGAGAAAAGTATCCAGATTACCATGCTAATAGTGACCGAAGAATATGTTATTTAAGAATAATCTAGTATATAACAATCTAAAGTGATCATATTTTGTTATGTGCATGATTGGAGGGAATATTTTGAAAATAGAAATTTTATGAAAAATGAATAATTATTTAGCTGACGAAATGATAGATAAATTTAAAATACTCGTTTTATATGTACTTAAGGATATAGAAATAGTAGATATAAGAAAAATCATATTGAAAAAAATATTTGATAGATATTTTATGACTAGAATTAATTATATACCACACCTACCGAACTACTCTTATAAATACTTACATACCAAACCCACACACCAACTATGATAAATTATGTATATTTAGAATTTTGAAAAATAGATATAAAATATATACAATTTCTTAGTGAAAATATAGAAGAATTAATGAGATTAAAACAAACAACTAAAAAATATTATAATAAAGTATTTAACCAATTTTAAATGATAGATAATCTTAAAATCTTAATCTTATATATACTTAAAGATATAGAAATTATAGATATTAAGAGAATAATATTAGAAAAAGTATTAGACTATGAAATTGAAACTATAAATTGGATAGAACAGTTATACCTGGATAATTACCCAG
Organism: Capsicum annuum; assembly: GCF_002878395.1. Classification (NCBI taxonomy): domain Eukaryota; kingdom Viridiplantae; phylum Streptophyta; class Magnoliopsida; order Solanales; family Solanaceae; genus Capsicum; species Capsicum annuum. The sequence continues at coordinate 175,573,951 of NC_061119.1, forward strand.
ATGGATATTATTCAGATTAAGAAATGTTAGAATATATTAGAAAAACTAGAGAAAAAGATAATCTAAATGAAGAAATTAATTATAGAAACTGAATTAGAAAAATAATGGAAAATCTAAAAGAAAAATTAATATGGATAGAAGAAACCCTAGAAAATTTAGGAAAAAGTACATGTGATAGTTTATATAATTTTAAAAACTCGCTACGAGAAGAACAACACAAGATAATAAATAGCATTGAAAATCTAGAATTAGATATACATTACAGTACAACTCTGCAATTACTACAGGATAAAATAATAGACTATGAATATTTAAAATATTGGAGACAAAATATGGAAGAAATGATATTATTAGAAAAACTTATGAAAGATAATCTAATTAGATATTTTGAAACAAAAGATATAGAATATTTAGAATACCTTCAAAATGATATAGAAGAATTACAAAAACGAAGGAAAAAAAAATAAAGAATACTATAGTAAAACATTTAACCAATTACCATATAATCACCCCCAATATGTGAATATCAATAAAAATAACATAAATAAACTCAAAATAAAAATATTTAGAGAAGTTAAGAAATATCACGCATAAATAAAAATAGATCCATTATACTTATAATAGATTTCAGGTCCTTTCTTTTATATTTGGTGCATATATTTCCAATTTGTATTTGCAAAAAGAAGAGAGATGACATGGTGACCGATTATACTTTTCATTTTGTTTTCAATATAAAAGAATTGAGTTTAATTTTATTTAATTAAAATTTAGGAGAAAGTACATAAAATACCCACTAAAAGTAAATTAATTATCCTTATTTGCCCTCTCCGTAGCTAATTTCTCAAGTACCCATGCGCTAAAAAACATTTACCCGACGTGTCCCAAAAATGTGGAACACTTTTTGCATCTTAAATCAAATTCCGAAGTCAATTGCATTCAAATATCAGTTATGTTTTATTTAGGCTCATAACATCACTCAATTATCACTATTTTCCTTAAAAACTGCTAAACACCTCAAAATATTCTTCTCTCTTAGCTAACATGCTATATCATTAAAATTGTTTTTTTTATAATAGTAAAACATTTAATTCATCAAACTCATTTAACCAAAATTATAACTTTTTTCTTTTTTCTAAAAAATACATTAGTTTAATTTTCATGCTTTGAAATTCTTCACCACACTTTATCTTTACCATATTATTTTACATGCAAACTAAAATCTCCAGATAACTTATTTAATTTAGTGATATTATTTTCTTTAGAAACAAACTGATCTTTGTAGGCAATTATATATAAAAATCTAAATGATCATCTAAGAAAATAACTCTAGAAAAAAAGGGATAAATACCTATATATGAGAATTTCTCCTTAATAAATTAAGGTATATTTTTTAAAATAAAATATATGTACTTTTTAAAATAAAATATAATTTTATTTAAATGAGTTTGATAAGTTAATATGTTTTTTTTTAAATGATAGTTTACTGATATGACATGCTAATTAGAGAAAGAGGAGACTTTTGAGGTATTTAGTGATATTTTTGAGAAAATAATATTGATAACTTAGTGATATTATTGTCTTAGCAAAAATAAAAGTGGTTTTTATTAGTGATGTGTCATGGTTTCATGTCACTTTCGATGCTTAAAATTGAAAAATATGCAAGTACTTAGGTCCGTTTTGTAAGATATACCTTATAGATTTGATACGTCTCATAGTTATGATATATGACCTAGTGATATACTGTGCCTTATCGATGTGAGATGCTTATCGATAATATGCCTCCTAGATATGAGATGCCTTATCGATATATTTTGCTTCCTAGCTGTGAGATGACTTATTGATATATATTTCCAATAAATGAACGATCTTTCCCATAATAATTTTCTCAAATATACTAAGGTTATTTAGAATATAGATCATAATTCGACAAGTAAATTCTTCATATCCCTATGTGAATTCAGTAAACAAGGTTTAACGCATTGAGTTCTTGATGGTTAATTCTTTCCATCCCAAATTATCATTTTTGAGTATTAATTGGTTAATTCTTTCCATCCCAAATTATCATTTTTGAGTATTAATTAGAGATTATGAAATGAACTAATGTTTTCAACCGCTAATCGTAGTAAATAAAAAGAATTAATCATTCACCCATAACCTATGTGATCATATATTGATGTTTCTCAATCTTATGAACTTTTCATCACTTGATTTCACAACCTTGGATACATAATTAACTACTCATGATGGAAAGGAAACAAGACATGCATATTGAAGAACAATACTTACATAAAATAAAAATTGGTAAAGTAAGTAGTCGTTCTACTATGTTTTCGACACATGATAAAATAAAATAAAATCAAAGGAGACTATTGTTGGGTTCATAGTATATGAAAGAAGTGAGAATGGAAAAATGGAGAATAAAATGGTGGAGGGGAAGGAGACACTAAAATGGAAAGTGTACTCCCAAATTAGAAAATTTACTCTTTCTCCCACATTGGTGGAAGAAGAGAACTTGAAAGTGTTTATAATCAAGAACACTTACTCCACATGGAAAGTGAGGCAAGAAATAATAGATGCCTCGCATCGTCGTCGTCGTCATCGCTCGGATTCAGATTTGGCAAATGATCGATGAGATTTATATTTTTGGACAAACTTTATTTGAATTTTGAAGAATGCTTGTAACAGTTGCACTGTTTCAAGTGAACTAATGCATTTTTTTTGAACTAGTGCTTCATACAGAAGGATGTAATCCTTCAATAAAGTGACACACTGATTCATGAAATGAGATGACTATTCAGAAAAAGATGCAATCTTTGATGAACAGACATGAACTTACAACAAAGGTGTAACCTTTGGAGTGAACCATTGCCTCTTTTCAGAAGAGGCATGTTGTGGCTATATAAACCTGGATTTCTTCCACAGGTTTAGTACAAAATTTTTAGATTAAAAACTCTCTTCTTATCTCAAAAATATTTTGTGTGATCACTCAAAACGTTCTGTGAGTCCGAAGATTCCAACCATTTGAGGTACCGCTACTATTGGTCTATTAGCCATTTTATCCTGGGAGAAAAAATTCCACAACTTTGGGTACTATGAGGGGATTATTTCCTTAAGGAAAATCCATGAATTCGGACGCCTTGGCTATTTTATGTTTCATCTTAATTTCTACAAAATAAAATACACCTCTTGGAAAGGTCATTTTGATCTTGTGTTAAGGGTATTTGATATACTTCATTGTTTTCTTGTTTATACTTGAACTCAAGTTGATGTTGGTGTTGTAATATACAGATTCTGTGTACCCGAAGTACAAATGAAATAACAATCTTAAGGAAATAATTACTATTATAGAATCTGTATTGCTTGTTTTTGGAGATTAAAGTTTTAACTTTCTACTCCACCTGAACTTAACTAGTGATTTGAAGTCATAAAAACTTCGTCACAAGTTAAAAATCATTCGGTTGACAATTGGAGGTGATAAAAACTTCATTGTTAACTAGAAACAAGGAAAACATTTTTTTAAAGTGTCTTAATTTTTTTAAGTAGTATTCTAAAAATACTAAGTATTTTTTGTCTTGTGGTGATAGAAAAATAACTAATGAAAGTTCAATGCAAGATGCGACTATGACTGTGGGGGCGACAAGTATTGTGTGGCAACAAGTATTGCCTCAACAAGTCGAGCAAATACTCCACAACCAATGGCACCTGCAGAGAAACCCAAAAAATTTGCAGGCATTGACTTTAAGCTATGGCAGCAGAAGATATTCTTCTACCTCATAACACTATATCTTCAAAGGTTCACTAGTGAGGATGATCCTAAGGTTCCCGAGGGAACCTTGGACAAAGAGCGTTTCATAATTGTAGAGGCTTGGAAACACTCAGACTTCCTTTGCAGGAATTATATATTGAGTGGTCTCCAAGACGACCTCTACAACGTTTATAGTGGAACTAAGACATCAAAGGAATTGTGGGGGCACTAGAATGAAAATATAAGACAGAGGATGCGGGAATTAAGAAGTTCTTTGTTGCAAGTTTTCTGGACTTTAACATGATAGATAGCAAATCGGTTGTGTCTCAAGTACAGGAGTTACAAGTCATCATACATGATCTCCTAGCAGAAGATTTAATTGCAAATGATACTTTTCAAGTAGCAGCGATAGTTGAGAAGCTACCACCTTTGTGGAAAGACTTCAAAAACTACTTAAAGCATAAACACAATGAGATGACCGTTGAAGATCTTATTGTACAACTTCGTATTGAAGAGGATAATAAAGTTGCCAAAAGAAGTTCAAAGGGGAATTCTACAATTAATGGAGCACAAATTGTAGAAGATTACCAAAATAATTCCAAAAAAGGGAAAAAGTTGAACAAGGAAGCAATCAACCCAAGAAAAAGTTCAAAGAAAAATGCTTCAAATGTGGAAAGATTGGCCACAAGTCCACAGATTGTCGTGCCCCAAGGAAGGCAAGAAGAAGGATCAAGCAAATATGATTGAATCAAACAAAGAATGCGATGATTTGTGTGCTGTGTTTTCAGAATGTAACTTGACGAGGAATCCTCGCGAATGGTGGATGGATTCTGGTGCCACCCGCCATGTATGTACCAACAAGAAGTTGTTTTCGTCATTTGCTCCGGCTCAAGTAGAAGAAATGATTTACATGGCTAACTCTACTACGGCTAAGGTAGAAGGAATAGGAAAAGTGGGCTTGAAAATGAGTTCAGGAAAGGTCTTGACACTTAACAATGTCTTGTATGTTCCGAAATTACGTAGGAACTTGATTTCTGTTTCACTTCTAGACAAGAATGGATTCAAATGTGTAACGTTTCTGGAAAAATTATAATTAGCAAAGAAGAAGTGTATGTAGGAAAAGGCTATCTCATTGAAAGCCTTTATACGATGAATGTAATGAATGTTAAAATCAATAAAAGTTCAAATTCTTCTTACTTGTTGGAGTCTTATAATTTGTGGCATGAACGTTTAGGCCATGTTAATTACAAAACATTACAAAAACCAATTAACTTAGAAGTTTTGCAAAACTTTGAGTGAAAAAAAATCAAAGTGTCAAACGTGTGTTGAATCAATGTATGCAAAACATCCTTATAAGTCCGTTGACAGGAATTCTAATTTCTTAGACTTAATACACACTGACATTTGTGATATGTAGTCAACACCATCACGTGGTGGGAAAAAGTATTTCATAACTTTTATTGACGATTGCACTAGATATTGTTATGTCTACTTGCTAAATAGTAAAGATGAAGCAATAGATGCATTTAGACAATACAAAACTGAAGTAGAAAATCAGTTAGAGAAAAGTATAAAAATGATTAGAAGCGATAGGGGCGAAAAATATGAATCTCCCTTCGCCAAAATTTGTGTAGAGAATGGAATTGTCCATCAAACTACGGCCCCGTATTCACCTCAATCTAACGAAATTGTGGAAAGAAAAAATCAAACTTTGAAGGAAATGATAGATATCTTCCTTATAAGTTTTGGTTTACCACAAAACTTGTGGGGGGAGGCTATCCTTACAGCCAATCATATACACAATAGAGTTTCCCATAGTAAGACACAATCAATTCCTTATGAAAAATGGAAAGGAAGGAAACCCAACTTGAAATATTTCAAAGTATGGGGGTGTCTAGCAAAGGTCCAAGTTTCTATGCCTAAGAGGGTTAAGATAGGACCTAAGACTTTGGACTGCGTGTTTATAGGTGATGCTAAAAGCAGTCAAGCATATCGATTTTTGGTTCATAAATCCAAACATCCAGATATGAATCAAAAACTAGACATGAACAGTCTAGTGGAGGGTCTAAATGACCTCGAGATGAACCAAGTGAGAATGTACATAATGAAGAGAATCCAAGACGTAGTACACGTCAAAGAACTTCTACTACATTTGGATCAGATTTTTTAACATTTCTCTTAGAAAATAAGCCTCAAACATTTAAAGAAACGATGTCATCGTCAGACTCATCCTTTTGGAAAGAGGTAGTCAATAGTGAGATTGATTCCATCTTAAGCAACCATACATGGGAATTGGTTGATCTTCCTCCAGGAAATAAACCTTTAGATTCTAAGTGGATCTTCAAAAGGAAAATGAAAGTGGATGGTGCTATTGACAAATACAAGGCAAGACTTGTAGTAAAAGGCTTCAAACAAAAGGAATGCCTTGATTACTTTGATACATACTCGCCAGTAACAAGGATAACCTTGATTCGAATGTTAATTCCCTTAGCGGCGGTATATGATCTTCAAATCCATCAAATGAATGTGAAGACCGCATTCCTAAATGGAGATTTGGAGGAAAAAATATACATGAAACAACCTGAGGGTTTTGTGGTTCCAGGAATAGAAAATAAGGTGTGTAAACTTGTTAAGTCACTTTATGGACTAAAACAATCACCTAAGCAATGGCATGGAAAGTTTGACCAAACCATGTTGGCAAACGGATTCAAGATAAATGAATGTGACAAATGTGTATATATTAAAGACACACCAAATCACCAAGTCATTATTTGTTTATATGTGGATGATATGTTGATCATCAGCAGAGATATTTGTGACATAAATGCAACCAACTGAATGCTCAAGAGCAAGTTTGATATGAAAGACCTTGGAGTTGCAAATGTGATCTTAGGTATAAGAATCCATCGAACTCCACAAGGGTTAGCACTGTCGCAGTCTCATTATATTGAAAAAGTACTTGACAAGTTTAAGGATATGGAATTCGGTATTGCCAAGACTCCATTGGATATAACTTTGCACTTCAAAAGAATGAAGGTGAAAGTGACTCACAATTGGAGTACGCAAGAGTATTGAGATATTTAATGTATATAATAAACTGTACACGACCATACATAGCATGTGCAATTAGTAAATTGAGTCAGTACACGAGTAATCCCAATAAAACTCATTAGATGGCAATGAAAAGAGTTTTGGGGTATCTTAAATACACTCAAAACTATACTTTGCATTATAATAAATATCCTGCGGTATTTAAAGGATATAGTGATGCAAATTGGATCACTGGATCGAACAAAGTAAAATCCATAAGTGGATATGTATTTACTATCGGTGGAGGAGCAATTTCTTGGAAATCATCCAAACAGGCTTGTATCACTCGCTCTGTAATGGAATCTGAATTTATCGCATTAGATAAAGCCGATGAAGAAGCAGAATGGCTCCGAAATTTCTTGGAAGATATTTCATATTGGCCCTAGCCAGTAGCACCAGTATGTATACACTGTGACAGCCAAGCAGCAATAGGTAGGGAAGGGAGTATGATGTACAACGGTAAATCTCATCACATACGACGGAGACATAATACCATTAGGGAACTTCTCTCTAGTGGAATTATCACTATTGACTATGTAAAGTTAAAGGATAATGTGTTGGATCCACTTATAAAAGGCCTATCTAGAGAAGGAGTGGAAAAAACATCCAAGGAAATGGGTTTAAGGCCTAGGATGAGTCAGTATGGCGGTAACTCTACCTAGCAGACTGGAGATCCCAAGAGCTAGGTTCAAGGAGATCAAACAAAGTTGTGTCTGACAAGTTCAACATTGTCAATTACCTAACCCATTCTCATGATGTAGACAATATATAGTAAACTAGGATAAGACTTAAGGTGAAAAGTCTTTTAATGATTATCTAAATTTGCCAGATTTGAACAAATAGTTTAATCTACAGGATTGAACATTTAGAAATCACCTATGCAAGGGTGAAGTGGAAGCTGCTTCAAATAGAATATTAGTAAAGGCCTATTCTTTAAGTTCTCATGAAATCGGGACGTGTTCATGGCTGAAAAGAACAAAACCATGAGAACCATAAACGTTAAAAGGCTGGTTGTATGACATGTATTGTCTAGGTATACATTAAAGATCGATAGTTCAAAGATATCAAATCTACCGATTGACCGAGTGCATCCGATGCATGTTCACTACGGAAAGTTTAAAGGGAAACCCCCTTATCCAGATGAATCAGTCTTTGCTTGATGATCACATACTTTTCTGTAAAAAATTTATAAAAAATAGCCATTCCTCATTCATATGGGGGATTGTTAGGTTCATAGTATATGAAAGAAGTGTGAATAGAAAAATGGAGAATAAAATGGTGGAGGGGAAGGAGACACTAAAATGAAAAGTGTACTCCCAAATTAGAAAGTTTACTCTTTCTCCCACATTGGTGGAAGAAGAGAACTTGAAAGTGTTTATAATCAAGAACACTTACTCCACATGGCAAGTGAGGCAAGAAATAATAGATGCCTCGTTTGTCGCTTGCTCGGCTCAGCTTCGGCTTCGGATTTGGATTTGAATTTAGCAAATGATCGATCGATGAGATCTATCTTCTTGGACAAACTTTATTTGAATTTTGAAGAATGCCAAGGAAAAATGCAGTAATAATTTTTCTGTAATTTCGGACCTCCATTTATATATACATGCAGTAATAGTTGCACTGTTTCAAGTGAACTGATGCATTGTTTTCGAACTAGTGCTTCAGAAATGATACATTGTTCTGAAATGAGGCTACAGAAGGTTGAAATGGTTCAAAATGATGCTTTAGAAGAATGTAATCCTTCAATGAAGTGACACACAGATTCATGAAATGAGATGACTGTTAAGGAAAAGATGCAATCTTTGATGAACAAACATAAACTTACAGCAAAGGTGTAACCTTTGGAGTGAACCATTGCCTCTTTTCAGAAGAGGCATGTTGTGGCTATATAAACCTGGTTTCTTCCACAAGTTTAGTACGAAATTTTCAGATTAAAAACTCTCTTCTTGTCTCAAAAATATTTTGTGTGATCACTCAAAATGTTCTGTGAGTTCGAAGATATTCCAACCATTTGAGGTAGTGTTGGTCTGTTAGCCATTTTATCCTGGGAGGAAAAATTCCGTAACCTCAGGTACAGTGAGGGGGATTATTTCCTTAAGGAAAATCCATGAATTCGAACGACTTGGCTATTTTCTATTTCATCTTACTTTCTGCAAAATAAAATACACCTCTTGGAAAGGTCATTTTGATCTTGTGTTGAGGGTATTTGACATATTTCATTGTGTTCTTGTTTATACTTGATCTCAAGTTGAAGTTGGTGTTGTAATATACAGATTCTGTGTACCCGAAGTATAAATGAAATAACAACTATTTATAGGCACTAAAACGTTAACTCTAAAATAAACTGGGAAAGGTTTCCTTGGACCGTACAACAATGTCACAGCCATACACACCAGATGTCAACCGTGTTTTCCAAGTAAAACCATGGAACTTCAGATGCTACGAAAGCTTTCATAGTCCGTGTGACTTCTATGATCCGTCCTTTTGATTGTGGCATCTATTCTTCTCATAAGCACGGTTGAGCCAACGATCCATGAAAAGGTTTCACGGTCCTTCAAGTTGTCCGTCCTACACTGACACTCTTCTGTACTTCTATTTAGATAACACAACTTGGTTCACAGTTGGTGCTCTGATTTTACTTCATGTACTCACTAATTTCCTGTAAAACTTCAATGTTTGTGCATTTTGACCTATTTTCCTGAAACATACACCAAAAATCACTATATCACACAAAACATACACAAGAACTAGACAAACTCTACGTTAAAAAGCATCTAGTGCACAACAAAATTCAGGCACATCAACAACCAGACCAAAGAGGGTGAATCATATTGACAACTTGATAGGGTAAATAAAAATAAGGATTTGATTTACAAATAATTGCTACACTTGAAGTAGAGTTTACCTTCGATGAACCTGATACTTAAGAAATTTGGACATTCTTGTTAGATTTCTTGACCATGAAAAGTGGTTTTTTAATAAAACTAAGGTTTTTTAGTGGGAAAGGAAAAAATTTGGGGAAGTAAATGTTATTTTTCTAGGGTTATGGGTGTTATGTGGGTCGGGCTGGGTCAACCCGAAATCGGCCCATGAGATTTAGCCGGGTTGTGGGTCGGTCTGGATCCGGGCCTGGTTAAACGGGCCAGTCTAGTTCCGGAAGCAACAATAAAATTTTTAAAAACAACCCTAAACCGGCCCACTTAACCCAACCCGGTCCAACCCACCTAAACCTGATCAAAACCAATTAAAAATTCGATCAGAACCGGTCAAAAATAAAAAAAAAAATTTCTCCAATATACACTATATATACCCACCTATATACATTTTAAATACGTTAAAAAATATATATACACTATACACTACTAAATAAATCAAAAAAACTGACCAAATGTGGTCGGTTTTTTAATTATTTTTTTAAGAAATTTGTTTTTGTAAAAAAGAGACCACTTTATATTTTAAAATATCAATAATTTTTATATTAATTATTATTTCTTTTAAAAATAAAAATTAATAAAAAATAACAAAACCAACCACTTGTGGTCGGTTTTCTTTAAAAATTAAAATCTTAAAATATTTTTAAAACCGACCACATGTGGTCGGTTTAAAAAAATTAATTAATTTTTAAAAAAGCCGACCAC
>NC_061119.1:175584523-175598209 GCF_002878395.1 Capsicum annuum
TGTCGGTTTTTAATTTTTTTTTTAAATATATATTTTAAAAAAACCGACCACATGTGGTCGGGCTTTAAAAAAAATAAAGAATTTTTTTTTTTTAAAAAAACAACCACTTGCGGCCGGTTTGTAATAAAATTAAAAAAAGAAATTAATTTTAAAAAAACCGACCACATGTGGTCGATTTTTAAATAAAAAAATAAAATAAAAACCGATTACTTGTTGTTGATTTTTAATGAAAAATATAAAATAATTAATTTTAAAAAACCGACCACATGTGGTCGGTTACTAATTAAAATAAAAAAATAATTTTAAAAACCGACCACATGTGGTCGGTTTTTAGTTAAAATAATAATAAAAAAAATTATTAAAAACCGACCACATGTAGTTGGTTTTTCATTAAAATAAAAATAAAATATTTTTGTAAAGCTGACCACTTGTGGTTGGCTTTGGAATTAAAAAAATAAAAAAAGTAAATAATTATTTTTAAAAAATAATTATATGATCTAATATTTACTTTATGTAATCTAATTATTATTAGTACTAAAAATAATATATTAGATTATATATATAGTCTAATATATTTAATATATTAAAAAATAATCTAACATATTAGTTTTTAAAATTATATTGATTATACGTAGTCAATAAACAATATAATAATAATAATAATAATAATAATAATAATAAAAGTCAATAAATCTTAGATTTTGTGAAAAAACTTACACTAAAAAATATATCAAATATAATATACAAATTATGTAAAATATAATCTTTATCTTTTACTTATGTGCCAATATATAAAATAAATATTTTCCTTTATATATACATTAAATGACGTTAAACCTGCATAATCTTTGTATAATGAATATGTGTATATATATCATACCGTTGGGACAAATAATTGAAAAATGATGTTTATAGTACGTATTTGAAATCTGGAAACTGATGTTTATATAGTACGTATTTGAAAGTTGATGTTTATAGTATGTATTTGCAGTCATAATAATATAATATATAACCGATAATTCACCAAAATATAATGAACATGTTCTATTATAAGGTAATATACTTGTAGATGTGATGTATATAGTACGCATTGAAGAGTTCATATATATATAAATCTCTCTCTCTCTCTCTATATATATATAGTGATCGATTGATGAACGATGTAGTAAAAACCTATTTGAATTTATCTAAACATATTAAATACCTTGATTTGAAATGACAGAAGTAATAATAAATACTGTACGTTGAAGTTATATTAATGTAATCTAATCAAATTAATCGATCACTTATCAGAGTATGTATATAAAATACGTCGCATTATATTATTGAATCATATATTTGTGTATGTATGTGATGTATATAGTACATATTTAGAACTTGATATAGTCGATGGTGTGTATATGCATGTGTATGTATAGGTATATACATATTATATAGTGAAGGTATATTAATGACGTAAGATAATCTAACGATAATTCATCTAATTCTATGTGAAATATGTTCTATATTATTATGGGATCGTAAAATCGTGTATGCATGTGATGTTTATAGTACGTATTTGACATCCAATTTTGACCGCCAGATACTCCTTTTAGGTTGTTGTTTTGTAAAAATTATTAATTTCAAATATTAATATTTTTTTACACATTATTCTTGTATAAAAAAGATATTGACGTGTCACATTCATTTTTTAAAAAACATACAAAATATTTTTATGCATTATTCTTGTATCATATAAATAACGACGTGCCACATTCATGATTTTAAAAAAATGTACAAATTATTTTATTTCCTTTTAGTATTATTTTTATAATTTACTAACTCAAATACGATATTTTACATAATTTTATTAACATTTATTAAATTATTATTTTCGTAAGTAGGCACACTTACAATTTACAAATAAATTATTATTATTGTTGTTATTGTTATTGTTATTGTTATTGTTATTGTTATAATTTTACGTAACATTAATTTTTACATCAATGTCTCATTATTTTTTTTCTTTCATCATTATTACAATAGCAGCCGATTTCAATTTATTCTCTTATGTATTTAAATTATAGCTAATTGTATTCAATTAATGTCAATTTTAGCCAATTTGGCACTAATTTTAATTTTAAACCCATTTTTAAATTATTATAATCTTAGCCGTCGATCAAAATCGATCTGACGGCCAAGATCACATTTTTATTTTCTTTCCTTTTAAACCAGACCTAACCCTAATTTCCAATAACAGTCGCATTTTCCATCTCGTTCCCCTTTCTCTTTCTTTCCTCCATTCTCTCTCCAACAAGAACCACCAGTTACCCGCCCTCGCCGCCGTCATTTCCTTCTCTAACGAACAACCAATAATATAGCCATCACGTCACTCACTCTTCCCTCTCTATTGCCTCTTCTACATCAACACCGACTAGAATAGCCACCCAACAACGCTCACCGACGAAATCCCTCAAGCCGCTGCTGCCAGCTCCCTCTATTCATGCTGGTAATAACAGCCACCGGTGAGAGAGGTTGTTAGACATCATATTTTTTGACTATTTGTTAGACATCATATTTGTTGTTGGATTTCAAAACTTGTTTGATTAATTGCTGGCTCTCTGTTAGCCTAGATAATCTTTACTATTGTTATATGGGTATTATGTATAGTTGGGCTATGTGTTAATGGAGGGATAAGAGAATTCCAACCAAGGTCTAACTATCTATCTTGTATATTGTTATATTCGTCGGATTCTTATTGTTGTTAATGTACTCGTATCTGTCGTGTTGTTGTTATAGTGTTTTTTTTGTCTTGTGTTGATAATCTAGTTTAGATTGTTGTATAGAAAATTGGTGTTAAACACCTCACTACATTGTGTTCTTGTTATTGTTTGTGAATCCGAGAGTGGTCATCCATAGGGTCCTCGGTTCTCTTGAACTTGTGGACTGTTTAGGATGTATGTTTTGGTATGTCCTTTGTCATTAGCCGTTCTTGTATCAAAATGTGTACTAGTGACTTGAAAATGGTTAAGTTTAGTTACTTGAAAGTGGATACATATAGTGATTTGCAATGTGGATTAGTTATTTGAAAATAGTTAGTTTAGTGACTTGAAATGTGTACTAGTGACTTGAAAATGGTTAAGTGTAGTTATTTGAAAATGGTTAAGTATAGTGACTTGAAAATGTAAATTAGTTAATTGAAAATAGTTTAGTGACTTGGAATGCTAGTACATGACTTGAAAATGGTTAAGTGTAGTTACTTGAAAATGGTTAAGTGTAGGGACTTTAAAGGGGATTTTGTGTTTTGAATGTGGTTTGGTTGGTGACTTAGTCACTTGAAAATGGTTAAGTGTAGGGACTTTAAAGGGATTTTTTTTGTTTTAAGGTACTTGAAATGTGGACTTGTATTTTGAATTTAGTTAAGTGTGGTCACTTGAGAAGTGAATAAGTGCTTGAAAATGTTTAAGTGTAGCTACTTGAAATGTGGACTTGTGTTTTAAATTTAGTCAAGTGTGGTCACTTGAGAAGTGAGTTAGTGACTTGAAAATACATAAGTGTAGGTACTTGAAACGTTGACTTGTGTTTTGAATTTAGTTAAGTTTGGTCACTTGTGAAGTGAATTAGTGACTTGAAATATTTAGGTGTAGTTACTTGAATTATGAACTTGTGTTTTGAATTTAGTTCAGTGTGATCACTTGAGAAGTGAGTTAGTGACTTGAAAATACATAAGTGTAGGTACTTGAAATGTGGACTTGTGTTTTGAATTTAGTTAAGTGTAGCCACTTGAGAAGTGAATAAGTACTTGACAATGTTTAAGTGTAGGTACTTGAAATGTGGACTTGTGTTTTGAATTTAGTTAAGTGTGGTCACTTGAGAAGTGAGTTAGTGACTTGAAAATGCATAAGTGTAGGTACTTGAAATGTGGACTTGTGTTTTGAATTTAGTGAAGTGTGGTCACTTGAGAAGTGAATAAGTTCTTGAAAATGTTTAAGTGCGGGTACTTGAAATGTGGACTTGCGTTTTGAATTTAGTTAAGTGTGGTCACTTGAGAAGTGAGTTAGTGACTTGAAAATGCATGTGTAGGTACTTGAAATGTGGACTTGTGTTTTAAATTTAGTTAAGTGTAGTCACTTGAGAAGTGAATAAGTACTTGAAAATGTTTTAGTGTAGGCACTTGAAATGTGGACTTGTGTTTTGAATTTAGTTTAGTGTGGTCACTTGAGAAGTGCATTAGTGAGTCGAAATTGTTTAAGTGTAGTAACTTGAAAGGTGGACTTGTGTTTTGAATATATAAGTGTGGTCACTTGAGAAGTGACTAGTAACTTGAAAATGTTTAGGTGTAGGTACTTGAAATGTGAACTTTTCATTTTGAATTTAGTTTAATTTGGTAACTTGTGAAGTGAATCAATGACTTGAAATGTTTAAGTGCAGTTACTTGAATTATGAATTAGTGACTTTTGTTTTGAATTTAGGTACTTGAAATGTGAACTTGGATTTTGATTTTAGTAAAGTGTGGTCACTTGAGAAGTGAATTAGTGACTTCAAAATGTTTAAATGTAGGTACTTGAAACGTGAATTTTTCATTTTGAATTGAGTTTAGTTTGGTAACTTGTGAAGTGAATTAATGACTTGAAAATGTTTCAGTGTAGCTATTTGAAATGTGAACTCTTGTGACTTGCACTAATTACTTAAATGTGATTGATTGTGTAGATGGAACCTGATTATAACTGGATATATCAACGAAATATTAATAATAGAATCGGTGAGGCTGGGAATGAAGATGTAGATGATGAGTTGTAGTTTTTAGTTTTTTGTATGTTTTATAGTTTGGATTTGGAACCTCGATAAATTTTGTAAATAATTTAATTTTTAATGTTTGTATTCTTATGGTAGTTGGTTGATTGTATATTAAATGATTGGTGGGTTGTATTGTAAATAATTTGATTTAATTTTTACTATTTGTAAATGATTGGTGGACTATATTGTAAATAATTTTATTGTTAATTTTGTAAATAATTTAATTTTTAATTTTTGTAATTTGGAAATTTTCAATATTTTTTTTATAAAATTATCAGAAAAACCGACCACATGTGGTAGGTTTTTTTCAAAAATTCTGCAAAAGACCGACCACATTGAGGTCGGTTTTTAAAAATATTTTCTGAAAACCGACCACATGTGGTCGGTTTTTATGGTAATTCTTTTTAAGTGGTCGGTTTATTATAATTAATTACAAAATATTTTATTAAATATATTATTAAATAAAAAACCAACCACAAGCGGTCATTTTTTTATTTAAATTTAATAATTAATTTATAAAAAACCGACCCCTTATGGTCGGTTTTTATAAAATTAATGAATTTATTTTAAAATAAAACTGAACACTTGTAGTCGGTTTATTTTGAATTTTTTAATTTTTAAAATTATTTTTTTCTATTTTAATAAAATAATAATGTATTTTAAAAATATATATATATTTAAAAAAAATCGACCACGAGTGGTCAATTTTTAAAAAGCTACCACTACTTTACCGACCACGCACTTTGGTCGGTTTTGTGGTCGGAATAGTGGTCAGTTTCCTCCTTTTTTAGTAGTGATATTTATAGTATAGACTACATTAGAATTTAAAAAATATATACACATAATACATAAATACAATTACACATGTGATCGTGTATACGACTATACGTTAGTTAAATATATATACTACTCTAAATAAAACATATACTACAAGATATATATTACAAAATAATGATATATATAATGATTTATAAAACATATACACATGTATACGTTAAATATATACGTTTATAGAAGATATATACACATATATACGTACCATTCAATATATGTACTACTTTAAATAAAACATATACTGCAATATATATATACTAAAATATACACACACACACAATATATAGTTATATTCTAATTTCTAAAACATATACACATGTATACGCTGAATATATACTACTTTAGAAAATATACACACATATATATGTACCATTCAATATATACGTACTACTTTAAATAAAATATACTACAATATATACACTACAATATATGTACACACTATATATATAGTTATATACTAATTTATAAAACATATACACATGTATACGTTAAATAAATAAGTCTATAGAAGATATATACACATATATACGTACCATTCAATATATGTACTACTTTAAATAAAATATATACTACAATATATATATACTACAATATATACACACACTAAATATATAGTTATATACTAATTTATAAAACATATATACATGTATATGTTAAATATATACTATCTTAAAAAATATACACACATAAATACGTACCATTCAATATATACATACTACTTTAAATAAAATATACTATAATATCTATACTACAATATATACACACACTAAATATATATTTATACACTAATTTGTAAAATATATACGCATGTATACGTTAAATATATACGTCTATAGAAGATATATACACATATATACGTACCATTCAATACATGTACTGCTTTAAATAAAATATATACTGTAATATATATATACTACAATATATACACACTAAATATATAGTTATATACTAATTTCTAAAACATATACACATGTATACATTAAATATATACTACTTTAGAAAATATACACACATATATACGTACCATTCAATATATACGTACACATATAAAATTTATGTACTTCTTTAAATATAACATATGCTACTTAATATAATAAATTAATAATACTTTATAGTAAATTAGTAATATATTAAAACTAAGTATTTAATTTAAATTAAAAATTCAATTTAAATCATTAAATGAAAAAAATTACAAAGTAAGGACTAAGGAGTGAATGAATGTTGAATTTTATTGATTGCAAAATGATCCAAAATTTATAATTTACATGGATGAAAATCTATAAATTTTACATCATTTGTTTCAACTCATTCATGTTAATATTAACGAGAACTTGCATAGGATAGTCAAAGTCAACGGGGGCAAAACCATGCATTGGACTTGATTCTGCTAATTTCTCCCGTGAAGTCATAATTTCTTCAAGTCTTTTCTCGTCGTTCGGTTCCGCTTTCATTCCTTAATTTCTTTGTTCGGCTCTAATTCAATCTCTAAGGCAAATTAGAACATTCATTGCATTGCTTCTCAATGAATGTCGATTGTCTCCAAGCTGTTGTCGTCCCTGACTAAAAGCGCTCTCTGATGCAACATTTGACATTGGAAAATTAAGATATCTCTAGCTAATCTTGAAAGCATAGGATATTGTGCTTCATTATTCCTCCACCAATCCAACGTGTTGATCCATCGTCTGCAATCCTCTAGCGGCGATTGGAGATAGTACTTCAGCTCTTCTCGATAAGTTGTTGTGTAAGCTCCCTCCGCAACACTGTTCCAATAAGGTAAATAATAAAAGTGATCAGGAAAACCACTATGTTTCGGCCTTTTAGAAGATGATGGCTCCTCGGAAGGACGAGCAACGACAGTTGAAGTAATATTTATCGGTATAGCTAAATCAACTAAATCAGCATAGTGGTTATATACTTTATCTATGTAAGCATTCGCATCGTCCATAGCGTTGACAAGCTCATAAAAGACCAAGAACTCTACCCTGATCTCAACGACAGCAACGAAAAGAATGAATACAGAATCAACAATTTGGAGGCAAATTGAAAAGTATCGGGATTCACATACTACAGTAAGCCTATGATCTTCTCTAAGATATATTGAAAGCATGCTAATGCTAGAAAACATAATCAATTATATACATATTGCTAAGGGATTAATGATACTCAATTTGTCTTTCAATCTTGTTTGTGGTTCTAATCAGGTCAAATCAATAGCAGTGGACCTAATCAAAACCACAAACAAGAAGACATGGATGCAATTTAAAATTCAGAAATTAACGCCTTCACTTAGATTGACGTAAGTTTTTTTGACTTACTGTACATCATTTTAACCTTCTATGCTCGCGAGGTTGCTTTCTTGGTATTCCACTAGTTTCTATGTAGGTGATCATCCTGACCATGCTTTTTAGTCACAGCTCCCTAGCAAAGTGACCATCTGTAATATTTTTCTTTTAGAGAAACAACACACGGATTTATATTATCGGATACACTTTCATATTTGCACTTGATTTAGATTTCTCATGTTTTAAGTCAATTTCATCGGCCAGATTCGCTAGAAGTTCCTTGCTACCCTATGTCTCCTCTTCAATTAGCCCTCATATGATATAGTCTTTTATCAACTCCCCTTTCCCTCACAAGCATTCTCCTTTGGCTCCTTCTGGCGTATAATCATATTCTCGAACAACCCTTCCTTATAAATTTGGGCAAGGGGAATTTCTATTATTTTTTCGTTCTTGTTTGATGTAGTGCGAGGATTTGAAGGCCTTCTCAGAGTCCAATGAACACTTAAAGTTAAGTCCAATCGTTATTGGATCTCTGCAATGGCACCAACTATTGATCCCTTCTCAAAAGTTGACACGCATAAACATGAGCAACAACCGTCAGTAATTTATAACAGGGTATCAGCACCATCATCATGGGGCCCTCAGCCTTATCAATTTGAACCAATCAAACTTAACTATACAATGCAAGATCCTGTTTGAATGATCAGTGCCTAATCAGTTAAAAGCTGCATTCACAAAAACATTGTACTTTGTATGTGTTATCCTGATGACCTTATCAGTAATACTTAACTCCCACACATGAAAGTGGATCCATCCATCTACACGCACCTTATCCTTCCTAACTCATCTATGACTTAAATTGAATAAACAAATGACTAACAAGTTGCAATAAATGCCACATCTATTTAAATTGTAAAACAATTACAGATATCTGTTATGACAGATGACTAATCTATTGCAACATAAGACATTGTTGTTGGAAAAATCTAACAGATATATCAACTGTTGCAACAAATTATCAATATGTTGTAAGTTATCTAACAAATGGAATATATTTTACAACAGATTATCTATTTGTTAGATTTATTTTAAAGCAATTTTCTTTTCTTTCCGAAATACAATAAAGATAATATGTTGTATTTAGATCCATTTTTTTAATTTACATAATCTGAAAAGTCATCAATTTTATTTAATTAAGGGATGGACAATCGTGGCTTTTTGACTAACCCCTTCAAATTCAATCATTTATAAATAGGTCCCTCCTTACTCGTTCATTATACTACACTTACAGATATGGCTAATCCAGATTCATATAAGAAGATTCATATCGAGTCCTTTCGAAAACTTCAAAGGCAGTTTGATAAACTTTGGAGGGATTTGGCTGACTTCAGAGCAAGACTGAGGAGGGCCCTGTTGAGAATAATAGTAATACTAATAATAATAATGATATAATAATAGTAGTAATAAGAATTATGTTATGTTTTTTTTTCTTTTAGCGTATGTATTTTTTCTTTTTATATCGGATCTACCTAAGAGGATTCAAAAATCTATATTTGGTCGACTTTGAATTTTTAATTCTTATTTGATATTTAATTATCATTCTGTTTATTCCTTATTCTCAACATGTCAACGGTGGGAGGTAGGGATTGATCATTTGTAGCAACAGAGGTTAATTTGATGCGACAGATGGATCAGATGTTGCAACAGACAGTTATTAATAAAAAAAGGGTTATTGTTGTTTGAGAGGGTGAAAAGTCACGATTTTTTGATTATTTAATATGAAAAATGGTTCGCAAATAAATAATAAGAAAATAAATGATAAAGACAATTTATAACCGTAAAAGAACGGTTATTTAATTTTAATAACTGATCGTCACTTTTCACCATTTTTATTTTTAAATCTATTTTTTAAAAATATTTATTTATTATATAATTAAAAAAAGTCACAAAATTGGATTAATTAAGTTATATATGATTGTTGTTAAGAAAAAGGTAAATAATCGTGACTTTTTGTCTAAACACATTCAAAAATGTTGCTGATGCATCAAATTCTCCATTTGTTGCGATTGATGAATCAGCTATTAGAAGAAATCAAAAAAGCTCCTAAAACAGATGGTCAATTTATTGCAACAAACGATATATCTATTGCAACAGATGAGTTATCTGATGTAACAAATATACAATCTGTTGTCCTAACTCAATAAAAATGATTATTATTTTATCAAAGAAACGGTTATTGAAAATGTGTTTTTGATTTTTAAATTGAGAAAAAGGTTATTTAAATTTAAGAACTACGTAATAATAATAAACTAAAAAGTCATGACCTGTCACAATATTAAAAAACTCACCAGCTTGATTTAATTAAGTCATTTCTTTTCAAAGAAAAAAATAAGGAAATAAATGATAAATACAATTTATAACCATAAAAATGGTTATTTAATTTGAATAATTGACATTAATATTAAATAGGCACCATTTCTTTTCACAGAAAATATTTTTGTCTTTAAATCTATTTTTTAATTTATATAATAAAAAAGTCAGCAAATTTGGATTAATGATATGATGATAAGTTTTTTTTAAAGGATAGATTATATGTTGCAACAGATAGATTATTTGATGCAACAAGTTGCCTATTTGTTGCAACAGATTATATATCTATTATCACAGATGAGTTATCTGATGCAACAAATGTAGAATCTGTTGTTACAACTCAATAAAAATAGTTCTCGAAAAGAACTAATTAATACTAATAAGTTGAAAAGTCATGACTTATCACAATATTGCTTAATTTAATTAAATCATAACTTTTCACAGTAATTAAAAATGTAATTAATAAGTGGAGGTGAACAGTCGTGCCTTTTTGCCTAACTCATTCAAATTCAATCCTCTATAAATAGGTCCCTCCTTACTCAATCGTTCATTTAACTACACTCTATTTATTTATTGCATCTTGTCTTTCATATTACACCTTCCACCACTTTCTCTTCCCTGACTCAGATAAATTGTTTTTCTTGCTTTGTGTGTAAATATACCCAATTTGTAGTATATGTTGTATTACATTCGGATTCTTTTCTTTACTTTTGTTTTTACGTTTTTTGTCAATTCATGTATGTTCTAGATATGGTTGATCCAGTGTGGGACG
This sequence comes from Capsicum annuum, assembly GCF_002878395.1. Taxonomy (NCBI): domain Eukaryota; kingdom Viridiplantae; phylum Streptophyta; class Magnoliopsida; order Solanales; family Solanaceae; genus Capsicum; species Capsicum annuum. The sequence continues at coordinate 175,595,558 of NC_061119.1, forward strand.
TTGCTTTTCTATAAGACACTGTGAATGAACTTCGGATGCAGGTTCATGACCTGTAGTGAAAGTTGGGAGCAGTGAGAGCAAGGATACTCCTTGAGATTTACAGGTTGAAGATGGCCCTGCTGCTACCGCTTGAAGATTGGCCGACTGACAATAATAAGAATAATGATGATGATAATAATAATAATTATTATATTATTTTTTTCTTTCAGTCTATGTATTTTATTATTTTTTTTAATAAAAAAAATTATGTTTGATCAGTTTTAACGTTTTAATTCATATTTAATTTTCATTCTATCTATTATCTTCTCAACAAACATGTCAACGATTGGATGTAAGAAATAATTTTGAATCCAGTAGCAATAGCAAGAATTGAAACATATTGGTTATCTGTTGGATTTGTGGTAGGGGCTGATTTGTATTGTTCCAAACAGATTAGTTATTTGTTGCAACAAATAATCAATCCGATGCAACTGATAATCAGTCTGGTGCAACATATAATCAGTCTCTTACAATAGATAACTAGTCCATTGCAATAGACTAGTCTGTCGATCAGCTTTAATGCTTTAATTCATATTTGATTTTCATTTTGTCTATTATCTTCTCAACAAAAATGTCGACGATTGGACGTAAGAAATTTTTTTAAATCCAGTAGCAATAGAAAGAGTTGAAACATATTGGTTATTTATTAGGTTTGTGGCAGGGGCTGATGTGTGTTGTTCCAACAGCTCATATGTTGCAATAGATAATCAATCTGATGCAACATATAATCAGTCTAATGCAACAGATAATAAGTTTGTTGCAACAGATAACTAGTTTGTTACAACAGATAACTCCTATGTTACAACAGATTACTCACTTATTCGATTTATGTTACGGACACTATAGAATCATCAACATGATCCAACATATGAGTCTTTCATTGCAACAAATTACTCATCTGATGTAACAGAAGAGTGATCTATTTAAATTGTGGGCGCTTATATTAGATTCATGATCGGGTTCTATCCATTGTTGGAAAAAATAGCAGTAGTTGTGTACTCAGATGACAAATTCAACTAAAAATCATAATTTTACTTACCAAAGTCACCTATGGAGTAATGCCAAAGTGGAAAGTGATGAAGGAAACAAATTTAACCTAAGAAATTGGTCAGATAGCAGCAGTAGCGGTAACAACAACAACAACAATGGTCAAAAAGAAGAAGATGAAGATGATAATAAAGTAGAAGATGATGAATAAAGCAGCAGCAACAATGAACAACAATAATCGTGAGAGAGAGAAAATAACAACGGATAAGAAGAGAGAGAAACACGTCTTTCCCCCCTCGGTTTCCTGTTATGTTAACAAACATATGGATCAAAGTGTAAATTCAAAAACTTATGAGTTATTTTTAAACTTTCCCAACTTTCTTAATCCATAATAAAGTAATTGTCACCCACGCTCAATTATTAAGACTTGAGTCACCTACACCTCATTTTCAAACTCTTTTGTCACCTACAACTTAAAGCCCTAGTAACTACATGTGAAATTACATGCAGGTATTGTCAGACTTGTTTTGCACCTTTATGATAGACGTGACCAATGAATTTGAGCTACCAACTTATACGTTCTACACTTGTGGTGCAACCCATCTTGGTCTTATGTTCCATTTACAGAGCCTTAGTGATGAATTTAACAGAGATATTATTAATTACAAAGTTGGCCCTAAAGCAAGACTTTCTACATCAACATATTTCAATCCATTTCCAGCAAAATATTTGTCCTCTATAGTGTTGGACAAGGAAGGTGGAGCCACCATGTTTCTCGAGCCCCATGCAATCAAATCCCTTTTAGGAGACAAGAATATACCACCGGTATACCTTGTCCGACCGATGTTGAGCCTTAACAACGTTAATGGTGACAACCTGAGTTCATCATACCAGAATATTATGAAATGGTTAGATGATCAACCCGTTTCATCTGTAGTGTTCCTCTATTTTGGTAGCGAAGGAAGTTTCAAAACAAAGCTAGTTAAGGAAATAGCTTATGCTCAGGAGAATAGTTGGTGTTGGTTTTTGTGGCCATTGAGGCGACCACCACAGAAAGATGCAGGGCTTCCAGTGACTGAAAATTTTGAAGAAGTATTGCCAGAAGGGTTCTTGCAAAGAACACAAGTGGTTGGAAATGTATTGTTGTTGATTTTTTCTTATTTTTATTTCATATGGTGCCAGGTCAATGCTTCATTATCAAAGTTGAACCTGAAATTTTTTGGTTAAGACTTAGGGGTACTTACCGTTCCACCATAAAGTTTGGTAGGGTTGATTTATTAGCAGGGGGTGCGAATTTATGCGGATCTATGCGGATAACTAACTTATGAAAAAGATTTATTATATGTATAATGAATTTATTTTTCTTTGTGCGTGAATATTTCTTAAATTTTGTTTCAATATCTTTTAATGATTTATTCTTTTCGTAAGATGTATTCATTAATTTGTGTAGTTTATTATTTTATCCTGTGCTAATTGCAGAGTTACAGATTTCTGTATAATAATTTATCCTAATTGTACTGTAATGTATATCTAATTCTAGATTTTCAATGTTATTTATTATCTTGTGTTGTTCTTCTCGTAGTGAGTTTTTTAAATTATATAAACTATCACATGTACTTTTTTCTA
>NC_061119.1:175598309-175598700 GCF_002878395.1 Capsicum annuum
TCCATATTAATTTTTCTTTTAGATTCTTCATTATTTTTCTAATTCGGTTTCTATAATTAATTTCTTCATTTAGATTATCTTAATTTTCTCTAGTTTTTCTAATATATTCTAACATCTCTTAATCTAAATAATATACATTTGGGTAATTATCCAGGTATAACTGTGCTATCCAATTTATAGTTTCAATTTCATAGTCTAATACTTTTCTAATATTATTCACTTAATATCTATAATTTCTATATCTCTAAGTATATATAAGATTAAGATTTTAAGATTATCTATCATTTAAAATTGGCTAAATACTTTATTATAATATTTTTTAGTTGTTTGTTTTAATCTCATTGATTCTTCTATATTTTCACTAAGAAATTGTATATATTTTATATCTATT
>NC_061119.1:175601700-175602127 GCF_002878395.1 Capsicum annuum
TGTATACATTAAATATATACTACTTTAGAAAATATACACACATATATACGTACCATTCAATATATACGTACACATATAAAATTTATGTACTTCTTTAAATATAACATATGCTACTTAATATAATAAATTAATAATACTTTATAGTAAATTAGTAATATATTAAAACTAAGTATTTAATTTAAATTAAAAATTCAATTTAAATCATTAAATGAAAAAAATTACAAAGTAAGGACTAAGGAGTGAATGAATGTTGAATTTTATTGATTGCAAAATGATCCAAAATTTATAATTTACATGGATGAAAATCTATAAATTTTACATCATTTGTTTCAACTCATTCATGTTAATATTAACGAGAACTTGCATAGGATAGTCAAAGTCAACTGGGGCAAAATCACTCATTGGACTTGATTCTGCTGAGTTCTCC
>NC_061119.1:175602227-175631293 GCF_002878395.1 Capsicum annuum
CGCTTTCATTCCTTAATTTCTTTGTTCGGCTCTAATTCAATCTCTAAGGCAAATTAGAACATTCATTGCATTGCTTCTCAATGAATGTCGATTGTCTCCAAGCTGTTGTCGTCCCTGACTAAAAGCGCTCTCTGATGCAACATTTGACATTGGAAAATTAAGATATCTCTAGCTAATCTTGAAAGCACAGGATATTGTGCTTCATTATTCCTCCACCAATCCAACGTGTTAATCCATCGTCTGCAATCCTCTAGCGGCGATTGGAGATAGTACTTCAGCTCTTCTCGATAAGTTGTTGTGTAAGCTCCCTCCGCAACACTGTTCCAATAAGGTAAATAATAAAAGTGATCAGGAAAACCACTATGTTTCGGCCTTTTAGAAGATGATGGCTCCTCGGAAGGACGAGCAACGACAGTTGAAGTAATATTTATCGGTATAGCTAAATCAACTAAATCAGCATAGTGGTTATATACTTTATCTATGTAAGCATTCGCATCGTCCATAGCGTTGACAAGCTCATAAAAGACCAAGAACTCTACCCTGATCTCAACGACAGCAACGAAAAGAATGAATACAGAATCAACAATTTGGAGGCAAATTGAAAAGTATCGGGATTCACATACTACAGTAAGCCTATGATCTTCTCTAAGATATATTGAAAGCATGCTAATGCTAGAAAACATAATCAATTATATACATATTGCTAAGGGATTAATGATACTCAATTTGTCTTTCAATCTTGTTTGTGGTTCTAATCAGGTCAAATCAATAGCAGTGGACCTAATCAAAACCACAAACAAGAAGACATGGATGCAATTTAAAATTCAGAAATTAACGCCTTCACTTAGATTGACGTAAGTTTTTTTGACTTACTGTACATCATTTTAACCTTCTATGCTCGCGAGGTTGCTTTCTTGGTATTCCACTAGTTTCTATGTAGGTGATCATCCTGACCATGCTTTTTAGTCACAGCTCCCTAGCAAAGTGACCATCTGTAATATTTTTCTTTTAGAGAAACAACACACGGAATTATATTATCGGATACACTTTCATATTTGCACTTGATTCAGATTTCTCATGTTTTAAGTCAATTTCATCGGCCAGATTCGCTAGAAGTTCCTTGCTACCCTATGTCTCCTCTTCAATTAGCCCTCATATGATATAGTCTTTTATCAACTCCCCTTTCCCTCACAAGCATTCTCCTTTGGCTCCTTCTGGCGTATAATCATATTCTCGAACAACCCTTCCTTATAAATTTGGGCAAGGGGAATTTCTATTATTTTTTCGTTCTTGTTTGATGTAGTGCGAGGATTTGAAGGCCTTCTCAGAGTCCAATGAACACTTAAAGTTAAGTCCAATCGTTATTGGATCTCTGCAATGGCACCAACTATTGATCCCTTCTCAAAAGGTGACACGCATAAACATGAGCAACAACCATCAGTAATTTATAACAGGGTATCAACACCATCATCATGGGGCCCTCGGCCTTATCAATTTGAACCAATCAAACTTAACTATACAATGCAGGATCCTGTTTGAATGATCAGTGCCTAATCAGTTAAAAGCTGCATTCACAAAAACATTGTACTTTGTATGTGTTATCCCGATGACCTTATCAGTAATACTTAACTCCCACACATGAAAGTGGATCCATCCATCTGCACACACCTTATCCTTCCTAACTCATCTATGACTTAAATTGAATAAATAAATGACTAACAAGTTGCAATAGATGCCACATCTATTTAAATTATAAAACAATTACAGATATCTGTTATGACAGATGACTAATCTATTGCAACATAAGACATTGTTGTTGGAAAAATCTAACAGATATATCAATTGTTGCAACAAATTATCAATATGTTGTAAGTTATCTAATAAATGGAATATATTTTACAACAGATTATCTATTTGTTAGATTTATTTTAAAGAAATTTTCTTTTCTTTCTGAAATACAATAAAGATAATATGTTGTATTTAGATCCATTTTTTTAATTTACATAATCTGAAAAGTCAGCAATTTTATTTAATTAAGGGAAGGACAATCGTGGCTTTTTGACTAACCCCTTCAAATTCAATCATTTATAAATAGGTCCCTCCTTACTCGTTCATTATACTACACTTACAGATATGGCTAATCCAGATTCATATAAGAAGATTCATATCGAGTCCTTTCGAAAACTTCAAAGGCAGTTTGATAAACTTTGGAGGGATTTGGCTGACTTCAGAGCAAGACTGAGGAGGGCCCTGTTGAGAATAATAGTAATACTAATAATAATAATGATATAATAATAGTAGTAATAAGAATTATGTTATGTTTTTTTTTCTTTTAGCGTATGTATTTTTTCTTTTTATATCGGATCTACCTAAGAGGATTCAAAAATCTATATTTGGTCGACTTTGAATTTTTAATTCTTATTTGATATTTAATTATCATTCTGTTTATTCCTTATTCTCAACATGTCAACGGTGGGAGGTAGGGATTGATCATTTGTAGCAACAGAGGTTAATTTGATGCGACAGATGGATCAGATGTTGCAACAGACAGTTATTAATAAAAAAAGGGTTATTGTTGTTTGAGAGGGTGAAAAGTCACGATTTTTTGATTATTTAATATGAAAAATGGTTCGCAAATAAATAATAAGAAAATAAATGATAAAGACAATTTATAACCGTAAAAGAACGGTTATTTAATTTTAATAACTGATCGTCACTTTTCACCATTTTTATTTTTAAATCTATTTTTTAAAAATATTTATTTATTATATAATTAAAAAAAGTCACAAAATTGGATTAATTAAGTTATATATGATTGTTGTTAAGAAAAAGGTAAATAATCGTGACTTTTTGTCTAAACACATTCAAAAATGTTGCTGATGCATCAAATTCTCCATTTGTTGCGATTGATGAATCAGCTATTAGAAGAAATCAAAAAAGCTCCTAAAACAGATGGTCAATTTATTGCAACAAACGATATATCTATTGCAACAGATGAGTTATCTGATGTAACAAATATACAATCTGTTGTCCTTACTCAATAAAAATGATTATTATTTTATCAAAGAAACGGTTATTGAAAATGTGTTTTTGATTTTTAAATTGAGAAAAAGGTTATTTAAATTTAAGAACTACGTAATAATAATAAACTAAAAAGTCATGACCTGTCACAATATTAAAAAACTCACCAGCTTGATTTAATTAAGTCATTTCTTTTCAAAGAAAAAAATAAGGAAATAAATGATAAATACAATTTATAACCATAAAAATGGTTATTTAATTTGAATAATTGACATTAATATTAAATAGGCACCATTTCTTTTCACAGAAAATATTTTTGTCTTTAAATCTATTTTTTAATTTATATAATAAAAAAGTCAGCAAATTTGAATTAATGATATGATGATAAGTTTTTTTTAAAGGATAGATTATATGTTGCAACAGATAGATTATTTGATGCAACAAGTTGCCTATTTGTTGCAACAGATTATATATCTATTATCACAGATGAGTTATCTGATGCAACAAATGTAGAATCTGTTGTTACAACTCAATAAAAATAGTTCTCGAAAAGAACTAATTAATACTTATCACAATATTGCTTAATTTAATTAAGTCATAACTTTTCACAGTAATTAAAAATGTAATTAATAAGTGGAGGTGAACAGTCGTGCCTTTTTGCCTAACTCATTCAAATTCAATCCTCTATAAATAGGTCCCTCCTTACTCAATCGTTCATTTAACTACACTCTATTTATTTATTGCATCTTGTCTTTCATATTACACCTTCCACCACTTTCTCTTCCCTGACTCAGATAAATTGTTTTTCTTGCTTTGTGTGTAAATATACCCAATTTGTAGTATATGTTGTATTACATTCGGATTCTTTTCTTTACTTTTGTTTTTACGTTTTTTGTCAATTCATGTATGTTCTAGATATGGTTGATCCAGTGTGGGACGTTGCTTTTCTATAAGACACTGTGAATGAACTTCGGATGCAGGTTCATGACCTGTAGTGAAAGTTGGGAGCAGTGAGAGCAAGGATACTCCTTGAGATTTACAGGTTGAAGATGGCCCTGCTGCTACCGCTTGAAGATTGGCCGACTGACAATAATAAGAATAATGATGATGATAATAATAATAATTATTATATTATTTTTTTCTTTCAGTCTATGTATTTTATTATTTTTTTTAATAAAAAAAATTATGTTTGATCAGTTTTAACGTTTTAATTCATATTTAATTTTCATTCTATCTATTATCTTCTCAACAAACATGTCAACGATTGGATGTAAGAAATAATTTTGAATCCAGTAGCAATAGCAAGAATTGAAACATATTGGTTATCTGTTGGATTTGTGGTAGGGGCTGATTTGTATTGTTCCAAACAGATTAGTTATTTGTTGCAACAAATAATCAATCCGATGCAACTGATAATCAGTCTGGTGCAACATATAATCAGTCTCTTACAATAGATAACTAGTCCATTGCAATAGACTAGTCTGTCGATCAGCTTTAATGCTTTAATTCATATTTGATTTTCATTTTGTCTATTATCTTCTCAACAAAAATGTCGACGATTGGACGTAAGAAATTTTTTTAAATCCAGTAGCAATAGAAAGAGTTGAAACATATTGGTTATTTATTAGGTTTGTGGCAGGGGCTGATGTGTGTTGTTCCAACAGCTCATATGTTGCAATAGATAATCAATCTGATGCAACATATAATCAGTCTAATGCAACAGATAATAAGTTTGTTGCAACAGATAACTAGTTTGTTACAACAGATAACTCCTATGTTACAACAGATTACTCACTTATTCGATTTATGTTACGGACACTATAGAATCATCAACATGATCCAACATATGAGTCTTTCATTGCAACAAATTACTCATCTGATGTAACAGAAGAGTGATCTATTTAAATTGTGGGCGCTTATATTAGATTCATGATCGGGTTCTATCCATTGTTGGAAAAAATAGCAGTAGTTGTGTACTCAGATGACAAATTCAACTAAAAATCATAATTTTACTTACCAAAGTCACCTATGGAGTAATGCCAAAGTGGAAAGTGATGAAGGAAACAAATTTAACCTAAGAAATTGGTCAGATAGCAGCAGTAGCGGTAGCAACAACAACAACAATGGTCAAAAAGAAGAAGATGAAGATGATAATAAAGTAGAAGATGATGAATAAAGCAGCAGCAACAATGAACAACAATAATCGTGAGAGAGAGAAAATAACAACGGATAAGAAGAGAGAGAAACACGCCTTTCCCCCCTCGGTTTCCTGTTATGTTAACAAACATATGGATCAAAGTGTAAATTCAAAAACTTATGAGTTATTTTCAAACTTTTCCAACTTTCTTAATCCATAATAAAGTAATTGTCACCCACGCTCAATTATTAAGACTTGAGTCACCTACACCTCATTTTCAAACTCTTTTGTCACCTACAACTTAAAGCCCCTAGTAACTACATGTGAAATTACATGCAGGTATTGTCAGACTTGTTTTGCACCTTTATGATAGACGTGACCAATGAATTTGAGCTACCAACTTATACGTTCTACACTTGTGGTGCAACCCATCTTGGTCTTATGTTCCATTTACAGAGCCTTAGTGATGAATTTAACAGAGATATTATTAATTACAAAGTTGGCCCTAAAGCAGAACTTTCTACATCAACATATTTCAATCCATTTCTAGCAAAATATTTGTCCTCTATAGTGTTGGACAAGGAAGGTGGAGCCACCATGTTTCTCGATCTTACACGAAGGTTTCGAGAAACCAAAGGCATTACGATAAACACGTTTGTTGAACTCGAGCCCCATGCAATCAAATCCCTTTTAGGAGACAAGAATATACCACCGGTATACCTTGTCCGACCGATGTTGAGCCTTAACAACGTTAATGGTGACAACCTGAGTTCATCAGACCAGAATATTATGAAATGGTTAGATGATCAACCCGTTTCATCTGTAGTGTTCCTCTATTTTGGTAGCGAAGGAAGTTTCAAAACAAAGCTAGTTAAGGAAATAGCTTATGCTCAGGAGAATAGTTGGTGTTGGTTTTTGTGGCCATTGAGGCGACCACCACAGAAAGATGCAGGGCTTCCAGTGACTGAAAATTTTGAAGAAGTATTGCCAGAAGGGTTCTTGCAAAGAACACAAGTGGTTGGAAATGTATTGTTGTTGATTTTTTCTTATTTTTATTTCATATGGTGCCAGGTCAATGCTTCATTATCAAAGTTGAACCTGAAATTTTTTGGTTAAGACTTAGGGGTACTTACCGTTCCACCATAAAGTTTGGTAGGGTTGATTTATTAGCAGGGGGTGCGAATTTATGCGGATCTATGCGGATAACTAACTTATGAAAAAGATTTATTATATGTATAATGAATTTATTTTTCTTTGTGCGTGAATATTTCTTAAATTTTGTTTCAATATCTTTTAATGATTTATTCTTTTCGTAAGATGTATTCATTAATTTGTGTAGTTTATTATTTTATCCTGTGCTAATTGCAGAGTTACAGATTTCTGTATAATAATTTATCCTAATTGTACTGTAATGTATATCTAATTCTAGATTTTCAATGTTATTTATTATCTTGTGTTGTTCTTCTCGTAGTGAGTTTTTTAAATTATATAAACTATCACATGTACTTTTTTCTAAATTTTCTAAGGTTTCTTCTATCCATATTAATTTTTCTTTTAGATTCTCCATTATTTTTCTAATTCGGTTTCTATAATTAATTTCTTTATGTAGATTATCTTGATTTTCTCTAGTTTTTCTAATATATTCTAACATCTCTTAATCTGAATAATATCCTTCTGGGTAATTATCCAGGTATAACTGTGCTATCCAATTTATAGTTTCAATTTCATAGTCTAATACTTTTTCTAATATTATTTTTTTAATATCTATAATTTCTATATCTCTAAGTATATATAAGATTAAGACTTTAAGATTATCTATCATTTAAAATTGACTAAATATTTTATTATAATATTTTGTAGTTGTTTGTTTTAGCCTTAGTAGTTCTTGCATATTTTCATTAAGAAATTCTATATATTTTATATCTTTAGTTTCCATGTATTTGTCTAAATTTACTTTCATCTGTTTTTCTATTAACTGTATGTTTCTCATATCTTTTTCTAAAATTCTATGGAATTTATCATGGTAGGTATTCGTAAGAGTAGTTAGGTAGGTATGATATGTAATTTACTCTAGTCATATAATATTTACCAAATGCTTTTTCTAATATAATTTTTCTTATATCTACTACTTTTATATCCTTAAGTGCATACAAAATAAGTATTTTAAATTTATCTACCATCACATCAGATAAATAATTATTCATTTTCATAAAATTGCTATTTTCAAAATATTCCCTCCAATCATATACATAACAAAATATGGTCATCTTAGATTACTATATACTAGATTATTCTTAAATAACATGTTATTCAGTCACTATTAGCATGGTAATTTGGATACTTTTACCTTAAACAGCGCCTCTACTCTGGTTACTCCCCACCACGGCTTCTCTGTTTTTCTCTTAGGGATTTTTCTCTGTTTCCACTTTGCTAAAAACTTCTTAACATATTATTCTTCGAATAATTCTACTATAAAGTAACTAATATGAATTTATTTTATCATACCATGATTGTTGGAAATTATAAATTTAGCTATTCATAATCATAAATAAATATACCTGTTCGGGTAGGTTTGATATTTCTGAGGTTTGTTCCTCCATAGCTTTTCCATTGAAATATATCTATTATTTTTTTAATTAACTAAGTAAAATATTTGTTGCGGACAGGAGAGAGTATTTGTGCTTCAACACATGAAGGCTTGCTTTGCAATGCCTTCGGTTCCTCTTATTTATAGAATGAATTTTACAAAAGTATTTATATTTCTTGCACGTTTTCTAAAATTCTAAAAAAAAAAAGTCTCATAATGAGACAAGAATTATTAGTGCCATAGCCTAAAAAGTCTAAAAGGCTAAAAAGGCTACAAGAATTATTAGTGCTATAGCCTAAAAAGTCTAAAAGGCTAAAAATCTATACAACAACTTTACGTAAAATGTATTTAATATCTTGTCTTCTATTATTACTTCGTTGATATCTTCTCGTTGTCGTATCTGCTGCTTTTCTATATCTCCATTATTGCTTCTTATCTTATCTTCCAGCTGACATGCTTATCTTCTTGATTCTTTTATTCTAGGTGGACTTCTGGGATAATATTATCTTCTCCATTTCATCTTGAACATTGATGGTCTGGATATTTGTGTCCAATTATCTTGTAATATCTTGTCAATAATTCGTCTGAAATAAATCCTCTCTTAATTGCTCTTACAGTAGATTATTTTTCTGGGTTAAGTAATGTCATTATCCATTGCCTAACATCTTCCATATCTGCTTGTCGTAGTTCTTTTGAATTTGAATAAATCATCTGATGGTCTCTTGAATAATAGCTCCATATTGGATTTCCATTGGTATAATTATTTGCTAATTCTTGAATAATTGTAGCTAGTTCAATGAGTCGTTTGTTTGCATAGAAATCAGGTATCTCAATTCTGGGTATCTCTGGCTGTTGCATAATATCTTCCGGTATAATTATATCTCTGGTTAATCCTATTTTTACAACTTGTATAACTGGTTTTATTTCATCGTATAATATCTCTGCTGGTGTAGTATAACACTTTATATAAAATAGATTTCCTTTGGTTATTCTTTTATAGGTGGTGAATATTTTATGTAATTCTTCCATAGCTGTTAGTTCTTCTCCGTCTTGGATGTATATGGTATTCAATAATCCATAGTCAAAACAAGTTTTTATTAAGCTTGAGTTGGTTTTGGGTAGTGCAATTAGCTTGTTGTAACCTTGTATAATTTGTGTTTGGTTCTTTGATATTTGTAGCTCTGGGATTAAGGTTTAGGAAAGTTTGTACTCTATAGATATTTTCTATGTATTTTTAGGCTGTATAGTTGTAAATTTTTTTATCTTGGTTCAGACTATCTCGGTATGTGGTAACTTGTGGGAGTATGAACAAGGGGTCTTTTTGTGTTTTTGGTATAAATGGTTTCTCAAATATTTTATTCATATTCATGTTCTGATATCTTTGTCTACTAACTCCTTTGCTTGTACCTGCAGAAGTAGATTGATAAGCGTTATGGATTTTATGGAGTGTCCCATCGTCTCCTTCTAGTTCTGAAACTTTAATGTTTTTCGATCGACATAGCTCTGTACACTGCTGAGTTAGCTGATTTGTAGCTATAGACTTCAGTTTATCTTCATTAGTCTTTAGCTTTTCTATCTCATTACCCATACTGTCCACTTTCATTGAAAGCGTAGTTAGGGTGTTGAGTATTTTTTCTAGAGTATCTTCTTCTATTATATCAGTCTGTGTAGCTTTGTCTTAATATGTAATCTGCAATAACATTTTTGTTAGTACTAATTACTTCAATTATAAATGTGAAATTTAATATATTCAAGACTAGTCTCCGAATCTCTTTTGTTGAAACTGAATTTTGTATTTTCTTTGTTAGCCACCAGCGTACCTGTGTATTATCTGTTCGTATAATAAATTTGTTATATACAATATATGGCTCAAATGCTAACAAACATTTATATAATGAACATAATTCTTTCCTATTTATTTTCCATTTTATTTCTGTTTCATTGAACGTACCTGAGTAGTATCTACAATGGTGTTCTAATTTTTCTGCTTTATATCGGTATTTAAGTACTCCTCCATAACTACATTCACTAGCATCTGCTTCTACTATATATATAAATTTTCTATTTTCATCTGGAAATTGTAGTTTTGATAGTTCTTTACAAAGTAATTTTATTTTCTGAACTTGTTTTTTATCTTCTTCATTATAGTTATATTCTACATCTTTTTTAATTTTTTCTATAGTGGTTAAGCATCAAACAACATTCGTGTTAAATCATTCTTACTTACAACTGTAATGAATGAAAACGGGTTGAACAGATTACTTAATGGCAAGAACTTTTAATACCGCTTTCGATCAAACACGTGGAGTACACAGGTTCTAATAGAATTTTGCATTACTTCCAACCACAAGAGCACCAAATTTACAACTCACAATAATTTAATTTACCAAACACAAGTAGGTACTCAAAGTCTTGGGCATAGGAGCTTGGCCTTCAAAGCCTAGTTTTTGTATTGGAATTATCTAACTTCACCAAACAATGGCAACCAAATTCTTGGAAAGAAAAGAAATCCAAGTGAAAGAATAGGATCGGGGTTGGCTTAACAGGTATTCTTAACAGCTTCGCTTCTAGTGCGCATTGAGGATAAACCCTGGGAGTATTACTTGAACAAGACAAATATTCGACCTACAAAAACAAGGCCTGCAAAAGGAACAAACTTGTTTTCTGATTAAAAAGAACTCCAAAGCAGAAACTGATCGGCTCTAAATCACTATCTACATTGCAATCAGCGCATCTGCGAGTGTGGGGCAGCTAACGCTGGCTGTCACGGCACTCGCGCAAAAGGGAGATTGGTTACTTCACCCAAACTTAATTTGATCACACCTAAGTTGCACAGACTTTTCACTTGTGGTGTCACATCTATATATGTTGGATTCTTCAAAAATAAACTACTTTTGGAGAATCCAACACGCACCCCTTAACTTTTTTGAAGAGTTGAGCAACGTAGGATCACACCAGTAACTGAGCATACATATTGCAAGCAACTGCACATCGCATGAAGTGACACACATAGCACGTATTTATTGAAAACTTACTCTAGAAATGATATAAAAAAACACAAGGCATCAAAAAACCTGCATGTTAAAATAATCAGGGCATATAGGAGGGGCTCACCGAGTTCACTTAACCCATGCTCCACTCCCTAGTCCCTGGATCATATATAGTATTGTTAAAAACTTTTAATACTATTTAAATATAGATGTGTGAATAGTATTTTCATAATAGTACATTCATACTTTTGAAATCCTCCTTATGCCTTTGTGTTAAATCATTCTTACAGAGGAGCATTCTAGTGTACATATGGAGTACATACTTTCTATTTAGAATTTCGTATTTGGAGACTAAGCCTCAACTTACCTCGATTCACAAGTTTAACTTCAACATTTCCATCTGGTCTAGTTCGAATTTAAACTTTTCATATTTCAATTAGCTAAGGTCTTATTACTTTCAATTTTGCTAATTTAGTCCAACCAAAGGCATAATAATATTAGTATAATTATATAAATCAGTATTCCAATAGTACTAATGATCACGAAATTAGATTCATTTTTATCTTTGAAATTGCAGATTAGTGAATATATTCATTTTTATCTGCATATATTTTGTATTTTCTATTTTTATTTCTGATATTTGTTTATTTTTTGGGGTTTTTGGTAATTTACAATCTCTAGCTAAATGTCCTAATTTTCCACAATTATAACAAGTACATTTTGTTTTATTGATTTCTTTTTTCTATATGATCTTTTATGTTTATAATTTTTTACATAATATCTTTTTCTTGGTTTCTTATGTTTATATTTTAATTTTTTGTATTTCTTATATTTCTTATGTCTTTTACTTTTCTTATAATATCTTTCTTCACATCCAAATTGAGGTGCTATTTTATTTTTGCAACATGCTAAATTTTTTATTAATGTTTTTTCTATTTTTATTTCTTCTCTATATTTTTCACATAGATTTCTATACCATTGTTGTAAAAATTTTATTCTTGCTCCTACGGTATCTACTATTTTTGCTTCATCCCAACTTTTTATTATTTTTGAACTAAATGGTTCAGGTAATTTACTAAAATATAATCTTCTTATTTCTTTACTTTCTTCTATATTATATGTTCCTTTATAATAATATTCTTTAAATGCGCACGTATACTCATCTATATAACGCATATTACATATTGCTAGTTTTAACATTAAATTTCTATTTATATCTTTTTCTTTATTTTGCTCTTCTTCTTCAGTTGTTACACTGCTAAATTCATCTCTTACAGTTATTTCATATTTTTTCAATATTTCTGTTGGTAGTATTTTAGTAGTTTTTGTTGATGTTCCTTCTGTTTTATTATCAGATCTTAGTACTTTCTTACTTGCTTCGGCTAGGTTTAAAAACCATAATTTTACTGTTCCTATTAATGTTTTTTCTATATATTTTGATATATTTGTTGTATCTATTTTATTATCTAATAATTGTTTTGACATGTATCCTACCCATAGTTGTATTGTTTTATTTGTATCTATTACACATTCTAAATCTAAAAAGTTGTAATTATTATTTGTTTTGGTGTCCATTTATTATATTCATCCTTTGGATTATATCTTTTAAACTTATTTTTGTAATTATATTTTGATTTTCTTATTTCTGATGTACTAGGTATTATATTTTTATCTTGAGTATTTACTTCTGTATTTATTAGTTCTAGATTTTCTTTATTAATTATTTCTTGTTTTTCATTAATTTCTAGTTTTCCTATGTTTTCTAGAATTTCTGTATCTGTTTCACTATCTTCCGAATCACAATTATCTATTTTTTCAGCATCTATTGCATTTATTTCTAAAAACTCACTGGTTTTTGGTTCTTTGTTTTTTATTTCTAATTTTTCTTTAAATTGACTTATCTCAATTAATAATTTTTGTTCTTTATCTTTTTCTACTTTTTCTTTCTGTCTTTTTTCATACAAATCTTTTAGCATTTGTAGTTCTTTTTCTAATTCAGCAATCCTACTATTTTTAGTTTCTTGTATTTTTCGTATTTCTTTTGTGGTTTGTTATTATATTTTATCTATTTCCTTTTTTCTGTCTATCTCTTTGTTTTCTTTTTCTATTCTTACCATGACTGCCAACTTATCTTCTAATTTTAATTCTTCTTTTTCTAACATTAAATATAAATGTTCACCTATTTTCTTATATCTTCTTTCTAAATTAGAGAATACTATTTTTATTTTTAATATTTCGTGATTTTCATATGTTTTTTCATATATTATAAATTCTTCTTTGTTCATTTAATTTAAATGTATATAGGTTATGTTGATATATATATATATATTCTATACTATCTATTGCTGATTTTAAATTTGATATTTCTTCTTTTTGTGCTTTTATTGAGTTTTTACTAACTCCGACAATTATGTTATATTGTAGTCTTTATATCCTTATTTTTAATTCTTTACGTTTTTCAGATATTATTTGTTTTAATTCTTTATATTGTTGTGGTTTTTGTACGTTATTCATCTAAACAATATTTATAATATTTTGGTGGATATCTAAATCTAATTTTATCATAATTAATAAATAAAATTTTTTTTTTCAGCACCAAACACTAGTAGAGTTGGTAGGTTCAATTCCCCCAAAAAAAATTATTCTAATTTTGATGGACAGAATTACTTGGTATCTGTTGCTGGTGGAAAGCGATAGTTATAGCTATGTCATGAAATTAGTCAAATACGCGCAACCTGACTTGAATATCACGATATTAAAAAAAATTACTCTCTCCGTTTCAAAAAGAATGATCTAGTTTGACTTGGCACGAAGTTTACGAAAATAAAAAAGAATTTTCAATATTTTGGTGTTAAATTAAAGATATGTCAAATGTACCAAAATGTCCTTCAATCTTATGGTCTTAAACATGTCATGTGGAAAGTTGAAATTAAAAAGTTGCTAAAAAAAGGGATTATTCTTTTTGAAACAGGCTAAAAAGGAAAGAAGGTTTTTTTTTTTTAAAATGGAGGAAGTAAAATTTTATTAATTCGAATAAATGAAATATAAGTCTTAAATAAAAAGGAAATATACAATATACTTAACCGTACATATAATAGTATATCCCAACACAATTCACCTTTCAAATATGAGATTAATTAATATCCACGGACGGTAAAGCCTATTAAAGGTAAATCTTGTAATATTTTTTTTTAAAAGATAAGTTATAAATAAGGAAAAACACTATATTTATATTTACCTAATTAATGATGAACCTGTTTATCAAAAACTAGTTTAGGTGTACGCGCAAGCTCACTTTAATGATTTTAAATATTACAATAAATAGGAATTTTCAAACCTATAGTCAGCTTTTATGGCAATTACAAACAACAACAACAACAAACCCAGTGTATTCCCACTTAGTGGGGTCTGGGGGGGTAAGATGTACGCAGTCCATACCTCTACCTCTGATGAAGTAGAAAGGCTGTTTCCGAAAGACCCCCGGCTCAAGTTACGAGATATCACACAAACACATAGTACAGCACAGCAGCAGATGACATAACATAAATACGGCACCCATAGGGAATATAAAACAGAGTAAAGCAGGAATGCAGGAATATAAAGCAGAGGAAAGCACACAGATTCGTAATAAACATGGAACACAGAACACGAAACACTGAATACAGGATCATAACAGGAATACACCCCCGCCAATTAATTCCCTACACTAGCGACCCGAACTGGCCCTAATCCTCTGCCGTAATTCGCATCTTCCAAACCTTCCTATCTAGGGTCATGTCCTCGGTGAGCTGTAACTGTTCCATGTCCCGCCTAATCACCTCACCCCAGTACTTCTTCGGTCTACCTCTACCCCGTGTAAAACCATCCAACGCTAGCCTCTCACACCTACGGACCGGGGCATCCATGCCCCTCCTCTTCACGTGTCCGAACCATCTCAATCGTGCTTCCCGCATCTTACACTCCACTGAAGTCACACCAACCTTCTCCCGGATAGTCTCGTTCCGAACTCTATCCCCTCGGGTCAGTCCACACATCCAGCGCAACATCCGCATTTCTGCCACCTTCATTTTTTGGATGTGGGAGTTCTTAACTGGCCAACACTCCGCTCCATACAGCAAGGCCGGACGGACTACCACCCTATAGAATTTGCCTTTAAGCTTGGGCGGCACCTTCTTATCACACAGCACCCCCGATGCGAGTTTCCACTTCATCCATCCCGCCCCAATACGGTGCGAGACATCCTCGTCAATCTCACCGTTACTCTGGATCACGGACCCGAGATACTTGAACTTATCCCTCTTCCCTACCTCCTGTGCTTCTAGCCTCACTACTACCTCATTCTCCCGCCTCACGTCATTAAACTTACATTCCACATACTCTGTCTTGGTTCTGCTCACCCTGAACCCTTTAGACTCCAGAGTTTGCCTCCACAACTCTAATTTGTCATTCACACCCCCTCTAGTCTCATCTATCAGGACTACATCGTCTGCAAAAAGCATACACCACGGCACCTCCCCTTGGATACGCCGCGTCAACACATCCATTACTAACGCAAACAAAAAGGGACTAAGAGTAGATCCCTGATGTAATCCTGTCAGGACAGTGAAATGCTCTGAGTCTCCTCCCGCCGTCCTCACCTGGGTTTTCGCTCCCTCATACATATCCTTAATTACTCGTATATATGCCTGCGGTACTCCACTCACCTCCAAGCATCTCCAAAGCACTTCCCTGGGGACTTTGTCGTATGCCTTTTCCAGGTCGATGAACACCATGTGCAGATCCTTCTTCCTCTCCCTATACTGCTCCACCAACCTCCGTACCAGGTGGATTGCCTCCGTCGTCGAGCGGCCGGGCATAAATCCGAACTGGTTTTCCGAAATAGACACTATCCGTCTCAGCCTCACCTCGACCACTCTCTCCCAGATCTTCATAGAGTGACTCAGTAACTTAATCCCCCTATAGTTATTGCAACACTGAATGTCCCCCTTATTCTTATAGAGGGGGATCATGGTACTCCACCTCCACGCCTCGGGCATCTTTGCCGTCCTGAAAATTTCATTGAACAATGCAGTCAACCACCTTACACCAGCCTCTCCAACGAACTTCCAAAACTCCACCGGTATCTCGTCCGGCCCCGTCGCCCTACCCCTTCGCATCCTGCGGACTGCCTGTCTAACCTCGTCTACCTTAAAACGTCTACAATAGCTAAAATCCCGACACTCCCCTGAGTGCTCCAGTTCCCCTAACACAATAGCTCTGTCCCCCTCGTCATTCAAGAGCGTATGAAAGTACGACTGCCATCTCTTCTTTATGTGACCGTCCTCCACCAACACTCTACCGTCCTCCCCCTTAATGCACCTCACCTGATCGAGGTCATGACCCTTCCTCTCCCTAGCCTTAGCGAGTCGGAACAACTTTTTCTCCCCTCCTTTCCCCTGTAACCCTGCATACAAGCTCTCAAAAGCGGCCGTCTTAGCTGCCGTGACCGCTGACTTCGCCTCCTTCCTTGCTAGCTTGTACTCTTTCCTGTTTACCCGCTTCTCTTCTTCGTCCTGACTTTCCACCAACTTAGCGTACGCCTCTTTCTTGGTCTGCACTTTCTTCCCCACCTCTTCATTCCACCACCAATCCCCCCGATGATGTCCGGCCCGGCCCCTAGAAACACCCAACACCTCCCTTGCATTCTCCCTGATGCACGTTTTCGCCCTGTCCCACATATTATCCACGTCCCCCCTACACTCCCACACCCCCATTCCCGCCAACCTCTCCCCTATCTCCCACGCATTCACTGGCGTCAAGCCGCCCCACTTAATTCTCGGTCTACTCTCCTTACTCCTCCGCTTTCTATTCTTGTTTATACCCAAATCCATAACCAAGAGCCTATGTTGAGTCGAAAGATTCTCACTCGGGATGACTTTACAGTCTTTACACAACGCCCTATCCCCTTTCCTAAGCAACAAAAAGTCAATCTGGGTCCTGGCTATCGCGCTCCGAAAAGTGATCAGGTGCTCGTCCTTCTTCGGGAAGCCCGAGTTCACCACCACCAGCCCAAACGCCCTCGCAAACTCCAATAGGGTCGCACCCTCTTCATTTCTCTCCCCAAAACCAAAACCACCATGCACATCCCCAAAGCCTCCCGGTAGCGCCCCGATGTGCCCGTTGAAATCCCCTGCTACAACAATCTTCTCCGAACTGGGCACGCCTCTCACCACCTCCTCCAAAGCCTCCCAGAACCGCATCTTCTCCTCCCCCTCCGATCCCACATGCGGCGCATAGGCACTACACACGTTCAGGGTAAACCCCCGAATGACCAACTTAATAGTCATCAACCTATCGTTGATCCTCTTCACCTCCACTACCTGACCTCTAAGCTCTTCATCTACCAAGATGCCAACTCCATTCCTACGCCTGTCGCTCCCAGAGTACCACAGCTTGTAACCGTCCACATCCCTAGCCTTAGACCCTACCCACTTGGTCTCTTGGACACACGCAAGGTTGATCCTTCTCTTCCTAAGAATCTTCACCAGCTCTATGGACTTCCCCTGAAGGGTCCCTATATTCCAAGACCCAACCCTCAGCCTTCCGTCGCTATCCACGCGCCCCCCACTACCCCCCCTCGGCCAAACCTTGGCCTCCCACCCACTCCCGCTCTCTCCCCATCTCCCGCCCCCACCACAGCCCCACGCCCCAATTAACATGTATTTTATTATAATTTTTTAAGAAATATTTTTTTAATCATATATTTTGAGACTTCTTTTTCATGTATGAAAAAAAAAACTATTAACATTAGTTCTCTATATATTTTGTTCTTACCATATGTTTAGGATTCTTAAACTAGTGGAAAAATAATTCTAATGACTTTTAATAAAAAAAAGTTTTATCATAAATATATTTAATTAATTGTCAACTCTTAAATATTAGAAAAAAATAGTGAAAAGTGATTTTGTCTATTGAGAAGTATTTTAATAAAAGGCAAAAAGTTCAAATCACTTTTCTAAGAGGTTTCACACTTTTAATATATTATAGATACAAAATTGCTACGTGTTTTTTGTTCTCATCATCATTGGCCATTTTATAATTTACATGATCTGCTTTTCTTATACAATTGAAATATTTAGCATAATAAACCTTAGGAAAGCAGTCATCATTATTGTTATTAAGATAAAAAACTATTTTTAAACTACTAATCCAATATACAAAAATTATTTACGATAATTCTTTCTTTTGACAATCAAGTTAAAGAAAAAATAACTTTTTTCAAAATTAAATTGAATTAGATTAATTTAATATTTTAAATATAAAATTTGCATGTTCAAAAACTATATGAAAAATTCTGTATGTCACAACTTTTCTAATATTAATATGATGAAAAAAAATTATTTTTGCTTTAATTTGATTGTCAAATAAAATAATTATCACAAATAATTTTTGTATGTTGGATAGGGTCGGCTCAAGTAAATTGGTGGCCTAATAAAAAAATCAAATAGAGGCCTTAAATTTTCAAAAAAAAATAAATTATTTTATAAAGTCTATATTTTAAATTATGAGATACAAAGTTGTAAATATTATTGTTGATTTTTTCTAATTATTTTTTTGCATTAATATAGCTAATGCATTTAATCTTTCTTGAGACATACTTTAAATACATCAAAATTCCTCTATAATTCTTTACTTTTATAAAAAAGGTTTATTTTTTTACAAATAATATTTAACTCTTTTTTTAATAAAAATATATAATCTATTATTGCTTAAAAAAAATAGGCCCCTTAAATTTGAGGGCCTTAGGCGATTGCCTTCTTTATAAAGGGGTACAACCGACACTGATGTTGGATTAGCAGTTTAAAACTAGTTTGTTACTCTTAATAACAACAATGATGACTGCTTTCCTAAGGCATATGATGTTAATGTTTCAAGTGTACTAGAGAAGCAGAACATGTAAATTGTAAACTGGTCAATGATGATAAAGACAAAAAACACGACAGAATTTTGTAATTTTTGTAAACAAGTTCATCATTAATTAGGTAAATATAAATGTAGTATTGTTTTTCTTATTTATAACTTATCTTTTAAAGAAAATAAATAAATATTTCAAGATTTACCTTTAATAGGCTTTAAATTTACATAAAGGTTTAAGAAAAAGTTTACACTGTCAGTGGATATTAGTTAATCATCAAATATATGATGCCTGTTTTAGCAAATAGAAGAGGCTATATTTCAATACAACTATCTGTCATTTGCAATATGACAGGGCTAAGGTAATGCCTACTCTTTTAAGAGTGATGAACAACTACGTTAAATTATGTTGTAGCCCAATTAGTGCCAGGTATAAATCAAAAAGCTTGGAAACTACTTTATAGGTTCTTCATATTTTGGCCTTCAAAATTACTCATCACATTCTACTTTTGGCAAATGGTATGTGCAAACTTAAATATTAATCTTCAATCCTTTGTTAGACATTTCATGATTTTATATTTTGATATAACCAAATTATGAAGAAATTAAAGAGAAAAGACTGCTGGGATTTTAGATTAGCTGCAAAATATATTGTTGGAAGCATCTCTGTAACGCCCCAAGATCCCATCCCGGGATGTCACACGGTGCTTAAGGCCACACATGGCCTCAAGCTAACCTTCTAAGCCTGTCTTCACTTTTATAACTCACTATGACAATAATGACACTGTAATAAAGAAGGATAATCATGTCATGAACATACTGGAATACAGAGAAATACTATCCTGAACAAATAAAATACTGAAATTCTGTACATGCTGGTACTCTAGTCTGACAACGCCTTTACTACATAAGACTGAGGAGCCATTGGGACAAATTACTTAACTGACTCGTACTGAACTGAAAGGAAACAACTATCTATTAATAAGACAAAATCAGGGATATAAATCCTCGAACCATGAGGACACACCAACTGCAGAAATGTAGATGAAGGTACTCGAAGATCACTATCGCATCTGAGACTGAGCACCTGAACCTACATCACGAGGAAATATAGAACACAGAAGAGTATGGGAATTAGTACTTGAGAATGTACTGAGTATGTGGGGTTTATGCAACATTTTTAAATAATATCATAAATATAAAATAAAATCATGCATGCGGACCATAATGACTCTCTTCGCTTGAATTTCCTGAAACATAATTTCCATAAATTATCAATAATAAGACATGCTTCATAAATCTCATAAATCATTGGACTCAACTCAAACTCTTTGACTCATGACTTAGACTGACTCAGTAACGCAAGGAACTTAGATCAATATGGACTTGGGAGTTTCTTATAACCAACATAAACTAAACCATGTGAGCCGCATAGAGTCCAACGTTTTGCCCTCCTAAGGAGAGAACCTTACATAGGTGGGAGCGTCGTACTCTTGCCAGGGAGTTCAACCTTAATTTCGTTATCACAATCCCATTCTCGACCTCTGGTCCATAATTATCAATATCAATCCTACGGTGGTACGTAGTTTTGGGGAACTACTACATTTCCCGCTTGGTGCTAAATACTCCTCCCAGACTCAGCTCAGAACGCGTTAGGAAATCTACCTTAATCAATATCAACTCATAGGTCTATTATAGAGACCAAAACATAATTATATCTCATCTGTAAATCATATACAACTGTGGATTCCTAACTCGACTCAAAATCAAAACAATATTTCTTAACATCAAATGTATTGCTCATCAAATCATGTCAAATGTCAAAACTTTAGGAAGACATCAAAAGACTCATTCTTGACTTTCAGTTCCAAATATCAATATATATATTCAATAATTAACATTTCATAGAAAAGCTTGAATCATGACACTTATCTCAAATCATTTAGAAATCATCAATACGTAATAACAATATGTATCTCATGGCATAAATCCTCAATTTAAGAAATATGATGGTAAATAAATCATAATAACAAACTTAATCAACTCAAATCTTGTAATTCATCAATAAAGTAATTTGGGCGTAAACCCACTTGCAAAGATCATGAAATTCCCATAGTAAAAATCAATTCTTTGGGCACAAGAATGAAAAGATATTCTTGTTCAAGCCCCACATACCTTGGATTATAAATTTGATAAAAAGAGACTTGATTGGAACTTGTTTCTCACACTTTTAGGCTAATATTCTTGATGCCTTTGACTTGGGGAACTTAATTCTTGAATGACTTGGAGAAATCTATGGAAGATTCTTAAATTTCTTGGAGATGGTTTGGATTTGGAAAAGAGAAACCCTCATTCTCTAGATATTTCTTAGAAGAGATTGAAGAGAAAATGAATGGCTCTTATCTACTTGGATATATATATATAAGAGCAAAAGGGGCAGAAATGACCGAAATGCCTTTTTAAAAAGAGTTGAAAATTGCTGATCGGGGTTAGTGATGGTCGAACTGACGGTCCGTTAAAGCAACTGATGGTCCACCAAATCATCCGTCACTCGAGTGCCAAAACTGGGACATTCTGCCTCGACGTGAAGGTCGAAATGACGATCTGTAAGGCAACTGATGGTCCACCAGATCGTCCATCACTCGGGGGTCAGAAATGGGACATTCTATCTCGAATTGACGGTCCTCTTGATGGTCTGTCAAATTTTTGGCGGCCCACCATTTTGGCCATCGTACGATGATAAAAAAAGGGGTTACTGCCTTGGCTTGACGGGACAACTGATGGTCTGCCAAGGACTTGA
Organism: Capsicum annuum; assembly: GCF_002878395.1. NCBI lineage: Eukaryota > Viridiplantae > Streptophyta > Magnoliopsida > Solanales > Solanaceae > Capsicum > Capsicum annuum. The sequence continues at coordinate 175,623,656 of NC_061119.1, forward strand.
CAGTCCACCAGATCGACCATCAAACCTGGGTGATTCCGACAATGCTCAGTAAAATGGCTATAACTTCCTCATCAGATGTCAGATTTTGATGAAATTGGTATAGATAGAAAGCTTATTCAATGATCTACACAATGTAAACATCACTCACTTTGGAAACCACGCCTATCTACTCAAAAGACAGATTTAGGCTTAAGAAATGATCGCCGTATTACAATATCTCCCCCTTGGAAACATTTGTCCTCGAATATTGCCAGATAGGTCAAGAACAAGATAAAAATTAATGAGGACGCACGGCTGGAACGACCCACTCGAAGGGCACGGCTGGAACGACCCACTCGAAGGGCTTACTTTACTCTAAACTTTTGGGTACTGTACAGAATGGACGAATCATAGAGAGAGTAACCATATAGATGAATGCACAACTAAATTGAGGAAGAATAGTACCTTCGGCTTGATTTGAACTCATGAAAAAGAGATGAGGGTACTTGGCTCGCATGTCTACTTTAGCTTCCCAAGTAGCACCCTTGACTGATTGATTTTGCCATAAAACTTTAACCAAGGGAACTTCATTGTTCCTTAATTCGGGCTTGATAATCTAAGATCTCGACTGGAACTTCATCATATAAAAGGCTATCCTGCACATCAAATCTTTCTGATGGATCAACAACAACAGAGTCATCAATGTGTTTTTTGAGCATAGAAACATGAAATACAGGATGGATAGCTGACAACTCTGCAGGTAAATCAATCTTATAAGCTATTTTCCCAACATGATTCAACACTCTATAAGGGCCAAAATAATGGGGACTAAGTTTCCCTTTCTTTCCAAATCTCTTCACCCTTTTCATGGGCAAAATTTTCAAGTACACCAAATCATCAACTTTAAACTCAAAAGCTCTTCTTCTCACATCTACATACGACTTTTGATGACTCTGGGCTGCTTTCAACATCTTTCAAATCAACTTAACTTTCTCCATAGCCTCGAACATAGCATCAGGTCCAATCACGGCAGCCTCACCTACTTCAAACCAACCTATGGGTGATCTATACCTCCGACCACACAAAGCCTTGAATGGAGCCATTCCAATGCTAGCATGAAAACTATTGTTATACGCAAATTCAATCAATGGCAAATGTTTATCCCAACTCCTTTTGAAATCAAGAACACATGATCTCAATATATCCTCCAAAGTCTAGATAGTCCTCTCAGCCTGACCGTCTGTCTACGGATAAAAAATGGAGCTAAGATGAACTTTGGTGACAAGACCCTTCTTTAAGGCTCTCCAAAACTGAGAAGTAAATTGAGTACCTCTATCGGAGATGATAGACAGTGAAACTCTATCCAACCCGACTAACTCTTAGAGGTACAGCTTAGCAAAGTTCTCAACGGTAAAAGATGTATGTACTGGCAGGAAATGCGTGGACTTATTCAACCTTTCTATAACGACCCAAATAGAATCATGATGAAGATGAGAAAGAGGTAAACCGGTAATGAAATCTATGTTCACCTCTTCCCACTTCCATGTAGGAATGCTAAATTCTTGCATCATCCCACCGGGTCTTTGGTGCTCTATCTTAACTTGGTGGCAAGTAGAACACTTCTCTACGAACTTCGCTATATCTTTTTTCATACCATTCCACAAATAAATTTCCCACAAATCACGGTACATCCATAATTTTCTCCCTCAAATCATCAACATCAGGAACACATAATCTATTCTAAAATGTCAATACACTATCTCCCCCTTGGGAGAAAACCTCCACCTTTTGGTCTTTAACGGCCCCTTTTAGTTCAACCAAACGAGAATCCATATCTTGCTTCTCCTTCACTTCCAAAACTAGGGAAGATTCGAACTACGCTGAACCCAAACATTACCCTCAGCTGAGTCAAGAAATATAACACCTAACCTAGCCAAACAATCCACTTCGGGGGCCAACTCCTTCTTATCTTCTTCTATATGCACTATATTGCCCATGGATGATCTGTTAAGGGCATCTACCACTACATTGGTCTTGTTCGGGTGATACAACACATTCATATCATAGTCCTTTAGCGATTCCAACCATCACCTCTGTCGAAGATTCAACTCTCTCTGAGTAAACACATACTGCAAACTCTTGTGATCCATAAAGACATCAACATGAACACCGTACAAGTAGTGTCTCTAGATTTTTAAGGCAAAAACCATAGCAGCTAATTCGAGATCATGGGTCGGATTATTCTTCTCATGCAATTTCAACTGTCGGGAGGCATAGTCTATAACCTTACCTTTTTGCATCAACACGCACCCCAAACCAACTCTTGAAGCATCACAATACACCACAAAATTATCTATACCATTAGGCAGGGTCATCATAGGGGCTGAAGTGAGTCGAGTCTTTAACTCCTGAAAACTTTTCTTGTAGGAATCTGACAATAGGAATTTAACTTTCTTTTGGGTTAACCGGGTCAAAGGAGCATCAATGGAAGTGAAACCTTCCAGAAAACGATGGTAGTAAACGGCTAGGCCCAAGAAACTCCTAATATCAGATGGAGAGATAGGTCTAGGCTAATTTTTTACAGCTTCTACCTTTTGAGGATCAACTCGAATACCTTCAGAAGAAGCAATATAACCTAGGAAGGCAACTGACCTTAGCCAAAATTCACACTTGCTAAATTTGGTGAATAACTGATAATCTCTAAGGGTCTACAAGATAATTCGAAGATGATCTGCATGGTCATTTTCATTTTGGGAGTACACAAGAATATTATCTATGAATACAATAACAAATATATCTAGGTACTATCTGAACACTCAATTCATAAGGTCCATAAAAGCTGCTAGGGCATTCGTTAGCCCAAAAAACATGACCAGAAATTCAAAATGACCATAACGGGTGTGGAAAGCTGTCTTTCGAATATCACATTTTCTGACTTTAAGTTGGTGATAGCCGGATCTCAAATCTATTTTTGAGAAATAACTGGCACTTTGCAGCTAATCAAATAGGTTATCAATACTGGGAAGAGGGTACTTGTTCTTGACTGTGACCTTGTTGAGCTGACGATAGTCGATGCACATACGCAATGAACCATCTTTCTTTTGCATGAATAGAATGTGTGCGCCCCATAAAGACATACTGGGCCTTATGAAGCCCTTATCTAGAAGATATTTAGTTGCTCTTTCAACTCCTTAAGTTCTGCGGGGGCCATACGATATAGAGGAATAGAAATAGGCTGTGTATCGGGAAGAAAATCAATCCCAAATTCTATCTCTCTATCGGGAGGTACCCCTGGGAGATCTTCCGAGAAAACATCAAGAAACTCATTGAAAATACTAATAGACTGAATTGTAAGAGTCTCAGACTCAGTGTCTTTAACTCGAACCAAATGATAGATGCAACCCTTAGATATCAATTTCCTGTCTTTAAGGTAGGATATAAAATGACTCTTGGGAGCTACAGAATTTTTGAACCACTCAAAAACTGGCTCGTTGGGAAACTGAAACTTAACTAGACGGGTACGACAGTCTATAGACGCATAGCAAGAGAGAAGCCAATCCATACCTAGAATAATGTCAAAATTAACCATATTTAGCTCAATCAAATCTGCAAACATAATTCTGTTAAGAAAAGTAATAGGACACTTCTTATATAATTGCTTAGCAATAACAGGTTCACCCACTGATGTAGAAACTAGAAAAGGCTCAGGAATTTTTTCTGCACTGATTTCAAAATTCACAGCCACCAACGGAGCACATAAGAAAGACTTAACCCAAGCTCCATCAATACATGCACATCAAAAAGAAATACATGAAGCATACCAGTAACAACATCTGGTGAATCCTCCTGCTCCTAGCGGGGTGGTATAGCATAAAAGCGATTCTGGCATTGACCACCTGCAGTACTAGATGAGGCACCCTGAGGAGGAGTAGGATGAACTAAAGGGGCTGGAGCACTAATAGCCTGACTCTGGGAACGAACCTCACAACTTCCCTGTCTGGCATATGAGCAATCCCTGAATCTGTGGCCCAACTTACCACAACCAAAACAACCCCTCCATTCGACTAAGCACTCACCAGGGTGATCCCTACCGTACTTCAGACATGGGGAAGGATGAGGTTTGTTACTCAAACTGTCCTGGGAGCTGTACATAGTAGACCTATTACCCTGCTCCTACCTGATTCTGAATACGGGAGCACTGGATGATAAAGGCACTGCACAAGTGAACGGTTCTGGGACTAAGGGAGATTCTCTCTAGAAAATCTAGTCTGACCATACCTCTGCTGCTCTGATCTAACTCTCTCATTCCCTCTCTCTCTCTCTTTTACCTTGTCCGCCTCAATTTGTAAAGCATGTATCATTAATCTAGAAAGGTCCATGTCCCTATTAAGCATAACGGACCTACACTTTTTCACAACATAACCAGATACACTAGCCAAAAACTTAGTCATACTAGTTCTAGAATCAGCCATCATAACGGGAGCATACTTAGATAATTGATTGAACTTATGACAATACTTCTTAACTGTCATGGAGCCCTGTCTCAAGTTCATAAATTCTTGTAGCTTCTCTTCCATCAGCTCAGGGGGAAAGAATCGGTCTAAGAACGCGTCCTGGAACAACTGCCAAGTTATGGGAGTGACATCCTCCCCTCTACTCTTCCTCCACATCTCCACCCAATCATAAGCAACAACTTTTAAGCGATAGGAAGCTAACTCCGCGCTTTCTTCTTCTGTTACATGCATAATTTGGGTGATCTTCTTTACCTTATCAAGATACATCTGTGGGTCCTCACCTGCCCTTGACCCATAAAACTCTGGCGGATTCATTCGTATAAAATTATGAACTTGAGCTGCCATTGGATTACCTTCTTGTGGAGGTGGAACTATAAATTATACGTGGGTCTAAGCATTGGCAGAACCGCCTGGGCTAGCGCCTGAAAAGCTACCCTAAACTCAGCGTGGGACACTGTCTCACCTAAAGAATCAATGGGTTGAGGTTGTTTGTTATTTCTGAGAGCTCTATGAGGAGGCATTTTCTGTCATAGGAGAGCACGAATTAATTGCAGAAAGAAATAGTCGTAGGCACGATCAACTTCTGAAAGAAAGAAATGACTTTTTCCTAAAACATCCCGTAGCCTCTTGCTTATAGATGTGGTGCGCTACACACCGATGATCAAGACTCTACATAACGCGGCTTGTCAGACTCCCTAGGACTCTTTAAACCTTAGGCTCTGATACCAACTTGTAACGCCCCAAGATCCCATCCTGGGATATCACACGGTGCTTAAGGACATACGCGGCCTCAAGCTAACCCTCTAAGCCTGTTTTTAATTCTATAACTCATTATGACAATAATGACACTATAATAAGAAAGGATAATCATGTCATGAACATACTGGAATACAGAGAAATACAGTCCTGTACAAATATAATACAAAAATTCTGTACATACTGGTACTCTAGTCTGACAAAGCCTCTACTACCTAAGACTGAGAAGCTATTGGGATAGATCCCCCAACCGACTCATACTAAACTGAAAGGCAACAACCATCTATTAATAAGACAAAATTAGGGACATAGGTCCTCAAACTATGAGGACTCACCAACTGCAGAAATGTAGATAAAGGTACTCGAAGATCACTGTCGCTCCTGAGACTGAGCACCTGAACCTACATCACGAGGAAGTATAAAACACAGAAGAGTATGTGAATCAGTACTTGGGAATGTACTGAGTATGTGGGGGTGTATTCAATGTTTTTAAATAATATCATAAATATAAAATAAAATCATGCATGTTGACAATAATGACTTTCTTCTCTTTGAATTTTCTGTAAGAAAATATCCATAAATCATCAATAATAACACATGCTTCATAAATATCATAAATCATTAGACTCAACTCAAACTTTTTGACTCATGACTTAGACTGATTCAGTAACGCAAGGAACTTAGATCATTATGGACTTGGAATTTTCTTATAATCGACATAAACTAAACCATCTGAGCCGCATAGAGTCCAACTTTTTTCCCTTCTAAAGAGAGAACCCCACATTGGCGGGAGCATCGTACTATTGCCAGGGAGTACAACCTCAATTTTGTTATCACAATTTCATACTTGGCCTCTGGCCCATAATTATCAATATCAATCCTATGGTGGTACATAGTTTTGGGGAAATACCACATTTCCCACTCGGTGCTAAATACTCCTCCCATACTCAGCTCAGAACGCGTTAGAAAATCCACCTTAATCAATAGCAACTCATGGGTCTATCATAGAGACCAAAACATAATTATATCTCATCTATAAATCATATACAACTGTGGATTCCTAACTCGACTCAAAATTAAAATAATATTTCTCAACATCAAATGTATTGCTCATCAAATCATGTCAAATGTCAAAACTTTAAGAAGACATCAAAAGACTCATTCTTGACTTTCAGTCCCAAATATGAATATATATATTCAATAATCAACATTTTATAAAAAAGCTTGAATCATGACACTTATCTCAAATAATTTAGAAATCATCAATACGTAATAACAATATGCATCTCATGGCATAAATCCTCAATTTAAGAAATATGATGGTAAATAAATCATAATAAAAAACTTAATAAACTCAAATCTCGTAATTCATCAATAAAGTAATTTGGATGTAAACCCACTTGCAAAGATCATGAAATTCCCATAGTAAAAATCAATTCTTTGGGCACAAAAATGAAAGGATATTCTTGTTCAAGCCCCACATACCTTGGATTATAAATTTGAGAATTAGAGACTTGATTGGAACTTATTTCTCATACTTTTAGGCTAAGATTCTTGATGCCTTTGACTTAGGGAACTTAATTCTTGAACGTCTTGGAGAAATCTATGGAAGATTCTTGAATTTCTTGGATATGATTTGGATTTGGAAAAGAGAAACCCTCATTCTCTAGATATTTCTTAGAAGAGATTGAAGAGAAAATGAATGGCTCTTATCTACTTGGATATATATATATATGACCAAAAAGGGAGGAAATGACCAAAATGCTCTTTTAAAAAAGTTTAAAATTGCTGATCGGGGTTTGTGACGGTCGAACTGATGGTCTGTCAAAGCAACTGACGGTCCACTAGATCGTCCGTCACTCGAGTACCAAAACTGGGACATTATTCCTCGACGTGACGGTTGAAGTGACGATCCGTCAGGCAACTGATGGTCCACCAGATCGTCCTTCACTCGGGTGTCAGAAATGGGACATTCTGCCTCGACTTGACGGTCCGTTAAATTTTTGGTGGCCCACTATGTTGGCCGTCGCACGATGGACAAAAAAAGGGGTTACTACCTTGGCTTGACGGGACAACTGACGGTTCGCCAAGGACTTGACGGTCCACCAGATCGACCGTCAAACCTGGGCGATCCCGACACTGCTCAGTAAAATGACCATAACTTCCTCGTTCGATGTTGGATTTTGATGAAATTATTATCGATGGAAATATTATTCAATGATATACATGATAGAAAGTATAAATTAGAGAAATAAAACACAATATAAACATCACTCACTTTGGAAACCACCTCTATTCACTCTAAAGATATATTTAGGCTTAAGGAATGATTGAGGTGTTACAGTCTTTTGTTTAGATAATAGTTATCTTGTGAAAGATTAATAGACAC